>NW_016803233.1:548429-637682 GCF_001698545.2 Rhinopithecus bieti | reverse complement strand
AGGAAGGAAGAAAGAGGAAGGAAGGAAAAGGAAAGGAGAAAAAAATCTAGGGGAGGAAAAAAATTTGAGACAATTCTCCACTTTAATATTTTCTGAAAACTGCAGAAGAAACTCTTGCTCAACAGCAGTGTCAGAAAAGGTTGGTTTAGGTCAAGAAGTGTTCCTGTTCAATTGGAATTCAGTTTGAGAACCAATGCTCTAAGTCTAAGGCAGCATGCTTTCTGTTGCATTTTTTCGTGAAATCAACTTTCTTAATGGCAACTTCATTTGAGTTTTCATTCAAACTGGACATATGGTTAAAAAAACATGCTCTAAACATATACCAATAAAACTTAATATTCACCAGTGTTACCTCTCACCAATGTTTTCCTCCCACAACCACTCACAAGCAACATTAAGGTTCTCACCAAAGAATCCTGTTTTGGCTTAAAACAGCCCCATAGGGCCAAGGCTCAAAATATGAGACAACAGTGCAATGGCAGGTTCCCAAAACGCTTGGAGAAAAATGGAGATTAGAATCCTTAAGAAACAGTTTCCTCTCTAGTAATCAAATACAGTCTGCCTTTAAGCATAAAGACTGCTGACTAGCAGGAAAAGATTACAGTTGTTATAATTCTAGGCAAATGATGGAAAAGTCCATTCTTACTTCACACATTTGGAGCTGAAAGAGGCGCCTTTCCTTCTCCATTTCTTCCGCAATCTCGGCTCCTGTTATCTCTGTGCGGATCATCCCATGTTGTTTTGCGTGCTCTCTTTTCTCTTTCTCAATTTTTGTACTGTAATTAAAGCCAATGTCATCATTAAAAACAAAACACTCATGTACAACACCAACAGCAAACCCTAATACAAACTATGGATTTGGGGTGATAATGTGTCTATGTAGGTTCATCAGCTGTATCAACTGTACCACTCTGGTGGGGGTCAGTGACAATGGGGGAGGCTGTGCATGTGTCGGGTGAGGGAGCATACGGGAACTCTCTGTATCTTCTGCTCAAGAAGGAAGTCTACTAAAAACAAACCACACTCATGTCTTTCCATTAACAAAAGCCACTGATTATTAATTCCCAAAGTTAAGAGGTAAGAATTCTTAAGTTGGTAGAATCAATCAGAAGTAAAAGCCTACATTCAAAGAGAACACACACACTGTATGGATTTTCATACGGGAAACCCCTTACATTTTTCCTTTGATCTTACACATGACAGATTCATATACATTCTCCTACATTTTGGTAGGCACAAAGAAATTTTGATAGTCTACCTACTATTGGGTAAAGCACTTTATAATAAAAAAGAATCAGAAAGTTGGAGGCATGAGGCTTTCCTTGAATATCGATAGCTTGTAAGACTTCAATTATTTCAAATAATTAAAGTATATAATGGGTCTTTGTGGGTATGCACAAAATTTAGTCAAAGGTAATTTCCAATATTCCTCTAAACTTGAGCTATTTCCACATTCCAAGAACACATTTTAATCAGTCAACCACTTGTCATTGGGCTGTACAAAATTCAGAAGAAATCCTAACATATAATTTGGAATCCTATGAAAATGTTCTTCTGTGTGTGGGGAGGTGGCCGGGGCAACCGGTGATAAAGAAGAAAGGCCCACATTAAACCTATAGTAGCTGATGCTAGTGCTCAGCTCTGATAGATGATAATCTGGTAATAATACCAATGATTATAGCCTGCTTTCCAAAAATCCATTAACCTGAAAATGGACTTCTAATTTCAGAAACAACTGGTAATTTCTAGTTGCGAATGCAAAGACTAACTGATTTGACCTTCAACTCTTCTTTAAGTTGTGGTGGTAGGGGAAACCAACCCTGAAGAATGTCAACATCCTTACCTATACACAGACACAGTGGAAAATCCACCGATCAACCCAATGGAAAATCTACTTATAAACCCAGTTGGGATTGACTCTAATACCCTAATGCTATTATATTTAAGAAACTCTTTAATCATGCCACCGTGGCAGTCAAAGAGGAATAACAGGGATTTTAACAGAAAGAGAATAAATCTCAGCTCTTTCTCCACTGATGTGGATAGGAAGAGAAGAAATATGGAGGGACAGGCATAACTTAATAATAAGCGTTTCATGGTGACTTAAACATACATGTCTTTCATTTCTTCTTCCTCCAGTGATCCCACTAAAATGAGAGTAAAGGCATAAGAACAGATAATCTCCCAAAGACAAGAGAATTGAAGACAAAAAAGGATGACAGAATTCAATAAATATTTGGAAGAGCAAGGCTGAAGAGAGAAGGAGAGCACCTCAAACTATAGGGTTCTCTGTCTCCCTCACTTACATAGCTTCCAAAATGCCACCATATGTGATAACTAACAGGAGCCTGAAAGAACTGCAAGGCTCTGAGACAAATCTCAGACACTGACATCTGGAAAACCCCTATAAAAGAGCTGCCTTCACATCCTACAACTCGAAACCTAAAAAGAAGGCTTTCTGCTTTCTTGCTTTCTTGCATCTAATGATGCATATGAGCTTTTAGTCTTTGGGTACCTTGCTCTGAAATATGAATGCATCCAAAGATTGTAAGTCCCCAAAATGAAAGTGAGAGTGAGCAAAGTATTAATAGCAAAAGGGGAGGGTTGGGAAGGAACCAGAGGCAATAAGGGAGCAGATAAAAGAAAAATGTCATTAAATCTTCAGCTAAAATATTGCATCTACAAAACAAGAAACAGAAACTACAAAAAGGCAAAAAAACCAAAAAACAAAAAACAAAACAAAAAAAACCCCAATTGAGCAAAAGAGCTGTTAGAAATTTAAAATGACAGCCGAAATAAAAAAGCTAACTGAAACAGTGGGGAAAAACACTGAAAAAATAACCTACAATATACTACGAATAGAACAGAAAAGAGAGGAAAATTGTAAGAACAGTCTAGGAAGTGAAATATCATATAATGAAAATTCCTGAAAGAGGAAAAAAAGAAAAAAACAGGAGGAATTACAAGAAGTTTCCAGGAGTGATGAACTAAAACTTGTAAACAGAAAAATTGCAAACAATGCACATACCATGGTACTTGAAGACTCTTCATAAAACCTTTTATAGAGATAAGACCTTATATTCTCTAACCGAAAATAAATGAAACAAACAACAACCACGTATCACATACAAATAAACGGGAATCAGAAAGATATTAGATTTTTTTTTTTATTAGCAACACTGGAAAATAGAAAACAATGGAAAAATGCCTTCAACATTTTGATATAAAATTATTATTATTATTATTTTTGAGACAAAGTCTCACTCTGTTGCCCAGGCTGGAGTGCAGTGGTCCGTTCTCTGCTCACTACAACCTCCACCTCCTGGTTCAACGATTCTCCAACGATTCTCCTGCCTCAGCCTCCTGAGCAGCTGGGACTACACGCACCCCCCACCACGCCCAGCTAATTTTTGTATTTTTTAGTAGAGACAAGGTTTTGCCACGTTGGCCAGGCTGGTCTCAAACTTTTGACCTCAAGCGATTTGCCCACCTTGGTTTCCCAAAGTGCTGGGACCACAGGCGTGAGCCACCGTGCCTAAAAATTATTATAATATCATGTTTTATATTTGGCCAAACTCTCCCTTTTTGCGGTGGCAGAATGAAAATAATTTTGGAAATACAAAACCTCAAATCTTTGCCTCCTTTACAGCTGTTCTCTGAAAACTACGGGAGGTAATGGGCCACCAAAATATGGAACTATACTAGTCAAGAGGAAGTAGATTTAAAACTGAAGAGTCAAACGCTATCCCAGGATGGCAGCTGTAACAGCTTATCTAAAGAGCTCTGGAAAGGATGTCTCCAGGAAAGAAAAAAAGAAATGGACAAAATTTAATACTAATAGATATATAATCATTATAATAAAATAAGTAATGTACTTTATAAACAAATATTGACAGGTGTCTGACATCTGCTGGAACAGATAAAAATTCACGGAAATCGGCCGGGCGCGGTGGCTCAAGCCTGTAATCCCAGAACTTTGGGAGGCCGAGACGGGCGGATCACGAGGTCAGGAGATCGAGACCATCCTGGCTAACACGGTGAAACCCCGTCTCTACTAAAAAATACAAAAACTAGCTGGGCGTGGTGGCCGGCGCCCGTAGTCCCAGCTGCTCGGGAGGCTGAGGCAGGAGAATGGCATGAACCCGGGAGGCAGAGTTACAGTGAGCTGAGATCGGCCACTGTACTCCAGCCTGGGTGACAGCGAGACTCCGTCTCAAAAAAAAAAAAAAAAAAAAAATTCACTGAAAATTCACATAGAACTAAGCAAATGAAGAAAGAAGGCAATTATGTCATTAAGAAAAAGCAAACAACTGTACTCTAAGAACAGAAATTCAATCCTATTCTAACATTCAGATTAGCAATGAATGCTTATAATACCCATAAAAATGTAAACACTGAAACTAGTTTAATAAAAAATTGTTCTATTAACCATAATGGATGAATAGGGTGCAAAAGTGATGGGGTGTCTGTGCAAGGGAATGTAATCCTCGTCTACCAGAGCAATACATCACAGCTAAAGCTAGAAAGAGCAAGAGAATACTGAGGAAGGTGTAGAAAGTCAGGAAGCAGATAAAAGAGTTGGAAAAAGGGAAGGGACTAACAGGATCAAGAGGGGCAGGCAGAGGGCCTCTGTGTTTCCATTAGAAGCACATTTGTTGCCTACTTAATATTTTCCCTGTCATGATTTGTAATGAACCCTGTACCATTAGGTATGACATAAAATCACTGAGTTTAGATTGTGGAGGACAACACAGGTAAGTGAGAATTTGCTACAAAGGGTACCTGGTCCATCCTAGAATGCTCTGTTCTACGATAAACTTTAACAATGTTGAAGCCACTGTTATCTGGGGTTTCCATTATATGCCGTCAGAGTAAGTCTTAACTAGTAAAAGCACGATCTGATGTTTTAGTTTATGTACATTTATCATTTTGACCAAATGAAATTTGATTCTTACAAAACTCAGTAGAAACTATTTATTGTATGACTTTCCTATGCTAAACACTGTGACAACTGCTTCAACATACTACCTTATCTTGTCCTCACAACAACCCTGAGAAGTAGGTAATTTTTTATATTATTTTACAAGTAAGGATCATCAAAATTAAGTATTTTGGCTGAAGGTCACAAAACTGGTAATGATTTCTCAGTCTATGATCTAAATCATTGCAAACTTCACTGCGTCCAGAGTTCTAAATGGAAGACCATAGAAAACGTCCAGCCTTCTCCATTACCAAAACTAAAAAATGAACTTTTTTGTGTGGAGTCATTTTGTTTTCTGTAACTTATAACCGCATGAGTCCCAGTACATCAAAGAGACAAATGCTTGTTTTCTTTCTTTCCTGCACCACTATACTATACTTCAGTGACAAAGAAGTCTATCTTAGGAAAATTGTTGACAGGGATTTACTAAGCAAACAAATAAAACCTGCCTTCATAACGTCTTAAATTCGGGACCCACTCAACTTGCTATTCCTGTTATACATTTCCAGGTCTGAATAATTCTTTTATTTCTTCAATGAAATAGTACATATACTATGAGTCATTAGGCACTGGTAGATTAACACCATATATAAGAATAAAGTGGTTGTGGTCTTCACCAAATTTAGATTGTAGAGGACAACATAGAAAAATGAACAGCCAGGCCGGGCACAGTGGCTCACGTCTGTAATCCCAGCACTTTGGCCGAGGTGGGTGGATCACCTGAGGCCAGGAGTTCAAGACCAGCCTGGCCAACATGGCGAAACCGTCTCTACTAAAAATACAAAAAATCAGCTGGGTGTTGGTGGTGGGCTCCTGTAATCCCACTTACTTGGGAGGCTGAGGCAGGAGAATCGTTTGAACCCAGGAGGCAGAGGCTGCAGTGAGCTGAGATCACGCCATTGAACTCCACCCTGGGCAACAAAAGTGAAACTTTGCCTCAAAAAAAAAAAAAAAAAGAAAGAAAAAAGAAAATTAAAAAAAAGAAAAGCCAGACAAGTTCATATGTTGAGTGAGAAGTACAAGGAAGAGCACCTGTACCATCTCAGAATGCTTCATATTCTAAGTCATTTATAATATTAAGCACCAGATACTTATAGTATCTCTTTAGCCAACAGAGATTTAAATAATATAAATACAGTTGTACTAACTAATATTGGTAGTACTTTAGTTGACAAAGTACATGTTACATCATGTTTTGTTGTTCCTATGTCCTACAAAGAAGACATATTCTACAAGTATAGAACAAGGTTTTTTCTTCCCCCTTTGTCCTCCCATTTTCTAAGTACTTAATGCTATTCGATTCCAAGTTTAAGCACCACTGCCTCTGGACAGGGGCAGTACTTAGCTTACAAGTTGAGTACTCATGACCCACTTTTCATACAGAAAGATTCATAGCCCACAGCATTCATTTATCAGTTGACCATTTTAATAACCTTTTTGTTCTCTGCTGCATTTAGAACTGTCAATGTACGGATATATTCCTAAGACAGCAAGTCCCTAACAATGCACTTTTTACATAATTACAAAAGTAGTTTGGGAAAAACATAATTAATCGTGAATTTGCTTTTCTTTTGCTTGTTTTTATCCTGCTGCTATTGCTGCCTACAGAAATGTTTTATTCTCTTATATTTTAGTTGTCCAAGACTTTTATTAAAACCTTTAAAAATACGTATCTCCTCCCACCCCACCCTCCTGCTTGGTGTTACAAATGTCTCAGAATAATAATAGTAATAATAATAAAGGAACGTGGTACAATTACACACAGTATCAACATGGTCCGAGCACCTTGCAAAGTGCTTAGTGCCCTTATCCCTAACAAGAACTCCACGAGGTTGGTGGTCTGACCTCAGTGCCCATGCTATGCTGAGGCTCTGTGGTCAGACAGACCTGGAGTGAATGCCAGATGGACACGTAACTAGCTTTCTAGCCTTTCACGAGCCCCTTAGCCTCTTTAGGCTTCAGTTTCCCTGATGTATATAAACAGAGAGTAAAGTTGTACAGATAGTTTCCTGTGAAGAGGTCATACATGCAAAAAACACTTAGTGCAGGTCCTGGCAGGCACCAAGATGTCACAGTATTAGCTGTTACTTTTATTATTTCCTAATTGTTACACTATACAGAAACATAAATGGTCCATAATTACATGCTATCTATAATGAGAGCCATAGGCCTATAACTTGATAGTAACAGCAGCTGTAAATGCCAAAACAACTGATAGTAAAAGTACCTCTCCCTTCAGACAAATAGCACAGGAGATGCAACCACTTTAGGTCAGTGTACCCAACCTCTTAGCCCTAATAAGGATATACCAGAGGATACACTAAACAAGTTTTTGTTGAGAAGTTATTAGTTAAGAGGTCTGTCCTTTCTCCAGTTTTTTTTTTTGGTTCAAAATTCACAACAATATTAAAAAACAAACAAAAACTAAACAAAAAACCACTTACAACTTTGTCTCATAATCTTTCCAGGCTTTGTCAAATGGCTTCTTGAGATCCTTAGAAAAGAGAAAATGAAATTAAAATTGCATCAACTTTGGCTGAAAATGAATAAATAGTTTTGAAATAACATCTTAGCAAGAATTGCTTCCTTTATAGGACACTGGGAGCTTCACTTTCATGCACATTACACCATTTTATTTATTTATTTATTTATTTATTTATTTATTTATTTATTTATTTATTTTTGGACAAGGTCTCACTCTGTTGCCTCGAATGGAGTGCAGTGGCGCAATCACAGCTCAATGCAGCCTTGAACTCCTAGGCTCAATCGATCTTCCCACCTCAGCTTCCTGAGTAGCTAGAACTACAGGCACTCAACACCATCCCTGGCTAACTTTTGTACTTTTTTTTGCAGAGATGGGGGTCTCATTATGTTGCCCAGGCTGGTCTTGAACTCCTGGGCTCAAGCGATCTGCCTGCCGTGGTCTCCCAAAGTGCTTGGATTATAGGCATGACCACTGTGCCTGGCCAACATCACACCATGTATTATATACACAAGAAGCATGAGAGAGGAAAGAAGGGTAAGCGCCCTGGTCATGCTGATGAAGCAGGAGCCTGAGGTTCAGAGAGGCTGGGTCCCCAGTGGTCACACTGTGGGAACCAAGACTAGGGCTTAACTTCTCTCTCCCACCCATGGAGAACCTTCCCAATCTTCTTGAAAGTGTCTAATCTCATTCCTCTGTCAATACCATTATGTGAAGTGGCACATTTTTTCCAATGATCATTTTCCAAGAGCATTTTTAATGCTGAAAATGTTTAAAGACTCTTTCAAATACAAGTACTACTATGATCTTAAAAGAGGAAAAAAAAATCAATCCTTTCAAGTTAAAGTGAAAATCAAATTTCTGAACACTTACTCCTTTGACTCCCTTTAGGTCTCCTTTTAACAAGGAATCCAAGGTGAAGATCACATTGTGGCTCAGCCCCTGGAGCTGAAAAAGCAAAGGGAAGATGGGAGATGGTTAAAAAATAAAGTCCACATGAACAATAAAACCAGCTACTATTGACTGAGCATTTTCCACACACCAGTGTCTGTTGAAGGGCTTTCCATGCATTATTTCATTGAACCTGCATGACACCTCTGTAGGTTAGGTGACATAATTATCACCACTTTGCAGGTGAAGGAACAGAGATGGAGTCATTTGTGCAGAACCATAAAGCATGTGAGTGAGGGGCTAAGATTTGAATTTAGGCAGTGTAGGCTGGGCATGGTGGCTCATGCCTGTAACCCCAGCACTTTGAGAGGCTGAGGCAGGCGGATCACTTGAGGTAAGGAGTTCGAGATCAGCCTGGCCAACATGGGGAGACACTGTCTCTGCTAAAAACACGAAAATTAGCCAGGTGTAGTGGTGTGCAACTGTAGTTCTAGCTACTAGGGAGGCTGAGGCAGGAGAATCATTTAAACTTCGGAGGCAGAGGTTGCAGTGAACCGAGATCACGCCACTGCATTCCAGCCTGAGTGAGAGAGACTGTCTCCAAAAAAAAAAACAAAAAACAAAAAAAATGAATTTAGGAGGTGTAGCTCCAGAGCTTGCTTAAACACTATGTTACAGTACACGTATATGTATACAAATAATTCCTCAAATCACTGTAGCACTTCCATTAACACCTCTGCCAAAATTGTAGCTCTTACAATGAATTTTCTTCAACTGCTTCTGTCAGAGTAAGGAGGGGCTTTTTCCATTTCCTTTTCACATGTTTTTATACCATGTATCATTATCTGAAATTGCTGTGTTTGGGGTTTTCTTTGCTCAGACTTACCTTTTAATTTTTAGTTTTTATGGATACATAATCGTTGTATTTATGAAGTACATGTGAAATTTGATACAAGGGTACAATGTATAATGATCGAATCAGGGTAATCGGGGTTTCCCTCACCTCAAGCATTGATCATTTCTTTGTGCTAGAACATTTCGATTCCACTCTAGTTATTTTGAAATATATAATAAAAATCATTAACTACAGTCACGCTGCTGTGCTACCTAACACCAGACTGTGTTACTTCTATCTAACTGTATTTTTGTATCTAATAACCAATCCCTTTTTATTCCTTCCACCCTACTATGCTTCCCAGCCTCTGGCAACCATCATTCTATTCTCTATCTCTGTGAGATCAATTTTCTTTTTTAGCTCCCACATGAGACAGAACATGCAATAATTGTCTTTCCGTACTTGGCTTATTTCACCTAACATAATGTTGGATCCATTTTGTGGCAAGTGGCATGATTTTGTTCTTTTTTTTTTATGGCTGAATATTCCATTGTGTGTATATACTGTATTTTCTTTATCTACTCAACTATTGATGGACACTTAGGTTGATTCTGCATCTTGGCTACTGTGAATGGTGCTCCGATGAACATGGGAGTACGAGTTGATACAGTGATTTCTTTTCTTTTGGGTATACACCCAGCAACGGGATTCCTGGATCTTACGGTAGTTCTCTTTTTAGTTTTCTGAGGAGACTCTATACCATTTTCCATAGTGGTTGTACTAATTTACATTACCACCAACAGCATATGAGGGTTCCCGTTTCTCCGCATCCTTGCTAGCATCCATTACTGTTCTTTTTACAAAAACCATTTTAACTGGCATGAGATATTTCACTGAAGTTTTGACTCGCATTCCTCTGATGATTAGTGATGTTGAGCATTTTTTAATAAACCTTTGGGCCATTTGTAGGTCTTCTTTTGAGAAATACCTTTACAGATCTTTTGACCATTTTAAAACTGGATTTTTTTCCTATGAGTTGAGATCGTTATATATACTGGCTATTAATCCCTTGTCAGATGGGTAATTTGCAAATACTTTCTCCTATTCTGTGGGTTGTCTCTTTACTTGGTTGATTGTTTCCTTTGTGGTGCAGAAGCTTTTTAACTTCATATGATCCCATTTGTGTTTGCTCATTTTTCCTTTGGTTGTCTGTGCTTTTGAGGTCTTTCTCAAGACATCTTTGCTGAGAGCAATGTGCTGGAGAATTTCCCCCAAAGTTTTCTTCTGGTAGGTTCACAGTTTCAGGTCTTAGATTTAAGTCTTTAATCCATTTGGATTTGATTTTTGTATATGGTGACAGATAGGGTCTAGTTTTATTCTTCTACATATGGATATCCAATTTTCCCAGCACCATTTATTGAAGAGGATATTCTTTCCCCAATGCATGTTCTTGGTGCCTTTGTCAAAAATAAGATGACTGTGAGTATGTGAATTTATCTCTATTTGGTTCCACTGATTTATGTATTTATTTTTAGTTTTAGTTTTTGAGATGGAGTATCACTCTGCCGACCAGGCTGGAGTGCAGTGGCATGATCTCTGCTCACTGCAATCTCCGCCTCTTAGGTTCACGCGATTCTCCTGCCTCAGTCTCTTGAGTAGCTGGGATCACAGGCATGCACCACTACATCTGGCCAATTTTTGTGTTTTTAGTAGAGACGAGGTTTCACCGTATTAGTCATGCTGGTCTCAAACTCCTGACCTCGTGATCTGCCTGCCTCGGCCTCCCAAAGTGCTGGGATTACAGGCGTGAGCCACTGTGCCTGGCCTATGCATCTGTTTTTATGCTAGCATCATGCTGGTTTGATTATTATAGCTTAGAAGTATAATTTGAGGTTAGGTAATGAGATGCCTCCAGCTTGTGTATTCTGTCTCCCTCACTAGTACATAACCTCGATGAGGACAGGGACCTTGACCTTTCTGTTCACAGCTATATCCTTAATGCCTAGATTCCATTAAAAAGATATTTAGGAAGTGCAATCTATAGCCGGGAAATATATATATATATATATTTTTTGTTTGTTTGTTTGTTTGTTTGTTTCACTGCTCTGCGGCAGTGGCCTCAGTCTCCTTGATTTTAAGATGCTACAAAGAGGAATCTACAAAGGAGAAGGAGATGGAGATGCTACCCAGCTGCAGAGAAGAATGATGGGGGGAACCAAGGAAGGCAGAGTCAGGTGTGAAAGGAGTAACCAAAACAAGGACTGAGAAGAGTTTTTAACTACTTGTCTTCAAGGAGACCCCAAGTAATCTTGATAAAATCAAGTTTTAGTAGCGTGGAACCCAAGACTGCAGAGACCTGCAGGACCAGATTATAGATGGAAAGGTTTGTGGGTCCCCTCACTCAAGAAATAATTTTACTCACACGTAAGTGTATTCAATTGTCAGTCTGTCTATCCATCCATCCATCATTAATAAGACATCTACTCTGTGCCACATACTACACTAAAAGCTTGACAGGCAAAGATGAATAAACACTGTTCCTACCTGTAGAGAGTTCATATTCTAGGAACAGAGGCAGTCACTACACAGCCAACTCTACTACATTATGCTATTATGTGTTAGTGGCAGAGGGACAGAGTGGTGTAAGAAAGACCAACGCTGACTTGGAAGGGCTTTGTGCATGACTCTCTTAACCACATCTGTAAAGCAGAATATTATAACCTATTGCAAGCAGCTGTTGTGAGGATGGAATTAGTTAATATGTGAGGATGGCATGAGTTAACATGTGTGCTAGCTTACTCCCTGATACCTAGAAGTGTTGAACACATGTTTATTTTTTAAATGCTATGGGATGAAAATATGAATAAGAAAATGAGGGAGCAGAGAGGGGCGGGGAACAGGAAGGCTTTTCCCACCAGACAGCTTCTCTGGTGACACAAATCTAAGAAACAATCACTTCTTTCTTATTTCAAAGACAAAGGGATTTCTACCAAGACAATTCTGTCTGTGATTTTGCCAACAATCACACAGCAACAGCCTGGCTGGCAAGCCAGAGAGCTATAGTCTGAGAGTCTACATTCTGTGAGACTCTAAGACACTGGTTCTTGGGGAGTGGGGCAAAAAATAAAAAATAAAAAATCTTAGCTGTTATAACTGTCTGTGGCCCTCCAAATGGCCACAGTATATAACTGATGTCAACTATGTCTATTACCTGTATTAAAATTTCATGGGGGGAACGATGGGGGACCATGTCTAAAAAGGCTCTTGGGGAAAAGGAGGAAGGCTTTGGATCATAATGAGGAAAAAAAAAGGTTGAACAACACTAACTGGGTCTGAGACTGAAAAAATGAAGATCAATAGGACTCACCCTCTGTTTTATAATGACAGCTGAAATAATGTGCTCTGAGTCCCTCAGTTTCATTCTTGGAGTACAATTCCCTAGCATCCCCCTATCCTATGGGCCTTAGAAGTTTGGATGGATGGCAGGTAAGTAAGGTTGCGGGGGGCCTGACCCACCCTTCACTAGTCAAGCTATTGCCTACCTTTCCTCTGTTCATGGAGAACCTTACCTTATTTTTCTTCAAAGCACTTACCATCCCTACCCATTTGTATATACGGTTGTTTCCCTATTTGTTGCTGTTTCCCCACCCAGTTTGGTTACCAGCTTGGGAGAGAGGGGTCTATATGCTCACTGCTATATTCCCAGAACTTAGAACACTGCCTAGCACAGAGCGGTGCTCAAAAAATACTTGCAGAAGAAATGAAATACAGAATCATTTGTGGACAAGGTTCCTTTTTACATGGCTATCTATACTGATGGAAAGTTACGTGCTTATCAATAGGGCACTGGCCAAATAAATTACAGAGCTTCTAAACAACAGCCAAAAAAACGAGAAAGCTCTTTATGCTTCACTTTGAAAATACCTCCAAGATAAATATTTATATGATAAAAGCAAGGTATAAAACATTACTTACAGTATGCAATAATTTGCATAACAAGGAGGAAAGAAGGCCAGGTACAGTGGCTCACGCCTCTAATCCCAGTGCTTTGGGAGGCCAAGGCGGGCGAATCACTTGAGGTCAGGAGTTTGCGACCAGCCTGGCCAACATGGTGAAACCCTGTCTCTACTAAAAACACAAAAATTAGCCAGGCATGGTGGCACACATCTATAATCTCAGCTACTCGGGAGGCTGAGACAGGAGAATTGCCTGAACCTGGAGGTGGAGGTTACAACCTGGAAGGTGGGAGCCGAGATTGCGCCACTGCGCTCCAGCCTGGGCGACAGAGCAAGACACCATCTCAAAAAAAAAAAGAGGGGGGGAGTCTATGCTTTAATTATTTCTGAAATAATACGCAGAAATCTGTTGATACCAATTTCCTCCAGGGTTAGAAGCTGGGCAAAGAAATAGGGTGGGAGAGGAGATTTTTGCATTTAAAAAAAATTGTAATATGTAATATATTGTTTATGTAAAACTCAAAATTTAAAACAAAATATGAAAAGACAGTGATTATAAATAATCCCTTTTCAACTCTTTGTTCTAAATTATGGTTTGCATCAATGCCTCAAATCCTTTGTGAAATGAAGCAGAAAATTAAAAAAAAAATACATTAATGTTATTAGTACTTTGAAGGCTGTATTATAAAATAACAATTAAAGAATTATGAAACTCTGTGGTTAGAAATGAATGTGAGGGTTGTTCCAAATAAAAAGTGCCTCAAACCATGTACTGACCACACACTAAACACACACAGTAACTTCTTTTTTTTTCAAAAAGTAGATATGGGGTCTTCTCTTGTTGGTAAGGCTGGTTTCCAACTCCTGGCCTCATGTGATCTGCCTGCCTCTGCCTCCCAGAGTGCTGGGATTACAGGCATAAGCAACCATGCTCTGCCACACATAGTAACTTTTTAATGTCATCATTGTGGTTAGGCATGAGGGGAAGATAGAAAACCCCAATAATTAAGAATTTCTCCATGGTTATCTACACACATTCTTGAGGGCTCATAAGAAATCATGAACGCAAAACATGTATTATGAATTCAGAATGTTCCCAGTGACTAGTCAATGAAAAGGCTACAGGAAAAAAAAATCAAAATTTACAAAGTCTTTCCAACTTACTTTCCAGGAAAAGGTAGGTTAATTAAAAAAAAAAACTAGCACCGAAAAGTTTAAGTGCCAAGTGAATAGTAATTACCTGTGTCATCATAAAGACACAAAGAAAGGTTTAAGAGAAAGCAAACCAATCTCAAGAGGAGGAAATTTTAGGAAATATTCATTGGGGGGGCGGGGGGGCAAAAAAAAAATCCTTTATTGGAGATCTCAAAGAAGGGAAAACCTATTCTCTCAGTTATTTTAGGTGATTATTGTGCCACAGAGATGGAGAATATGACTTTGCAGTCATGAGATTCTATAAATTTCCTGTGTTTTCATTTTTATAGTTCTTTCAGGAATCCTTTATATTAGCAGTCCCCAACCTTTTTGGCACCAGAGACTGGTTTCGTGGAAGACAGTTTTCTACAGATGGCAGGGGTGGGGAGTTGGTTTCAGGATGAAACTCTTACACCTCAGATCAGCAGGCATTAGTTAGATTCTCACAAAGAATGTGCAACCTAGGTCCCTCACATTCACAGTTCACAACAGGGTTCGGGCTACTTTGAGAATCTAATGTTACCACTGATCTGACAGGAGGTGGAGCTCAGGAGGTAATGCTTGCTCACCCACCACTCACCTTCTGCTATGTGGCAAGGTTGCTAACAGGCCATGGCCCAGGGGTTAGGGGCTCCTCCTTTATATGACCTGAGCAAGAGTTTTGCAAACTGATGTGTAGCAGTCGTCTCCAAGGCACTTACAATACAGCCAATATAATACAATAACAATATCAGTAAACTTCCTGTATCACCTTCATTATCTTTAATAAATTTTTAAAAAGGCTTTCAAATCCATTATATAATTATTTCCCATTGATTTTACTAAAATTCTATTGATTACTCTATTACCATTTACTCAACTTCCAAATCATTTCCTTTCCTTTATTGATAACGCTGAATTAACATAAGTTCTTTACATGATTCAAGTCTACAAGAAGTTGAAGGGTATGTTTTTGAAAATGCATTTTTTTCATTTTATTAAGCAAACAACACATTTAAAATCATTTCAGGACCAGGAATGGTGGCTCATGCCTGTAATCCAAGCACTTTGGGGGGCCAAGGTGTGAGAATTGCTTGAGTCCAGGAGTTTGAGAACAGCCTAGGTAGTACAGCAAGACCCCGTCTCTTTAGAAATAATAATAATAAAAAAAAAGATGAGCTGGGCAAGATTACAGTGAGCTACGATCCTGCCACTGCCTGAGTGACAGAGTGAGACCCTATCTCTTTAAAAAAAAAAAAAATTCCAGAATGATATTTAGGTATGGTACATAGTTTTGCTTTCCGAACAAATTGCTTCTAGATTTCTCTCCTAAAAGAAGAGGTATTCCCCCTGCTAGTACATACATCAAGCCTAACCAGAAATTTGGAGTTAATCAAACATAGGGAGGCTGAGGTCTACCTTCCATCATGCAAAAGGGACTTATGGAAGCAAGCAACTGTAATTAATATTAAACTTGACAAAAAGAGTCATTTATTCCCTACAATTGCTTCAACACTGCCAGCAATATACAAGTAGCCCCTGTTATCCCATTCACTGGAGATGACTTCATAGTTTTTCCTCTGTATATATAAACATATATCTTCTGCTCTGATTTTTTAAATGTCTTTATGCTTTACCACTAAAAGAAATGATCTCACTTACTGTTTACTGAGTTATCACCTTTCCTCACTAGAAGGTTTGTTTCTTAAGGGGAGGCCCTGTATCTGTTTTGTTTACTAACTGATCAGATCCCAAGGAAGGAATCAAGAAGCAGTTGCAGGCCACGCACGGTGGCACATGCCTGTAACCCGAGCACGTTGGAAGGCTGAGGCAGGCGGATCACCTGAGGTCAGGAGTTTGAGACCAGCCTGGCCAACGTGGTGAAACCCTATCTCTATTAAAAATACAAAAATTAGCCAGGTGTGTTGGTGGGCGCCTGTAATCCCAGCTACTCAGGAGGCTGAAGCAGGAGAATCTCTTGAACCTGGGAGGCGGAGGATGCAGTGAGCTGAGATCACGCCACTGCACTCCAGCCTGGGTGACAAGAGTGAAACTCTATCTCCAAAAAAAAAAAAAAAAAAAAAGCAGTTGTAGGTCACACTACTACCATTTCTAGCTTGCCTGAATACTGCCCAACTCAGCTCCAAGCCCCTCTACGGGCCTGTAAGTGGAGTGCCCTTAAGGCCTCACTCCAATAAGCTACCCTGTCCTGCTGGAGCAGCCAACCAGCAGAAAGACAAGGAGTCAGCAGGGCCTTGTTTTTTCTTGCCTCTGACAGGAGAGCAGAGCACAGTTCTACAAATGGTACTTCCAGGACACCTACATGCACACAAGACTGTATTAATTAACGAGGACATAATTTGCTTGCTTTGTCATCTTGCATTAATCTTGACATTCCCTCTCCACTGCCCATTGGTTCTCTCTCTCTCCAGAATTGAAACAGTTTCTCTGAAAGTAAGGCTAATGCAAATCTGCTGACTTGCTCAATACATTGGAAAATCCAATTAAAATAATGAGCCAGCTCCCAGCAGTTAAGTCTGCGATTCCCTGGTATAAATTGGGTATTCCGTCTAGTATATTAACTCCTTCAGGTCCTAGAGAGTTATAATACTTGAAGCTATTTAAAACTGGTGCCTCCTGAAGTGGCAGGTCAAAAAATAAAACTAAATAAAAATAAAACTGATGCCTCATCATTAGGCTGCTTTCCAAGGTACTGTGATACAGAGGAAAGAATCCCAGAGGCATGTGGCCACTCATCACTCCTGGCCTGCGTGAACTGGGAAAACCGCTTAACCTTGCTGGTGTCCCAGCACCTTCCTGAACTAGCCCATGCCAGCATCAGTGGATTGAGACAGAACCGACACCAACGGGCCAGGTACAGTGGCTCATCTGTAATTCCAGCACTTTGGGAGGCTGAGGCAGGTGGATTGCTTGAGTTCAGGAGTTCGAGATCCACCTAGGCAACATGGTGAAACCTTCGTCTCTACAAAAAAATATAAACATTAGCTGGGCTTGGTAGTGCATGCCTATAACCCCAGCTGCTCAGAAGGCTGAGGTGGAAGGATTACCTGAGCCCAGGAGGTTGAAGCTGCAGTGAACTGAGATTGTGCCATTGCACTCCAGCCTGGGCAACAGAACAAGACCCTGTCTTAAAAGAAAAAAGAAAAGAACTGACACCAATGAAACTCCACTTTATTCCAGGCCACAGAGGTGGCTCGTTTCACACACAAAGTCTCATTAGCTGCTACTGGTAACCCTACAAGGTATTACTAAATAACTTGGCCAAACACACACAGTTACCTGAGACACAGTGGATGCAAACACAGGCAAAATGCCTGACACTACTGTAGGGCAAGTGCCCTGATAGCAGTAACTTAAGCATACCCTTAGAATGACCCTGTGGCAGATGTACCTGAATGTGTGTTCTGAGCTAGGGAATCCCGGGAGTAGCAATCACAGAAATTCGTTCCTTGCCTATGAGAAATGTCCGAGACCCCGGCCCGTCCTGTGGAACACAGGTCATACAGAAGATTGAGGCCTTGAGTTTTGGGTTCCATGAAGGTTGCCAGGTGAAAGTCATTAAGGGGAGTGTTAAGTGAAAATCCTATATAAGCTACATGCTGTTCACTAGTGGCTGAAGTTTTCTTGTCCAGCCTGCTGCCACTCGACTCTCTCCCCTGTATGTAAGCCCTTAATACATCCCATGTCTCATTTGCTGGCTCTGGGACTTTTCATTGGCCTCTTGAACCTGGTGCCTTCCCTACTGAGGCTAGGGGTTCGGCACAACAACCACGTAATACCCCTTAATTAACCCTTAATTAAATGTAACCAGGTTTATTTTCATAAGATTATTTATTTATTTATTTATTTATTTATTTATTTATTTATTTATTTATTTTTGACACAGAGTCTTACTCTGCCACCCAGCCTGGAGTGCAGCCATGCTCACTGCAACCTCTGCCTCCTGGGTTCAAGTGATTCTCCTGTCTCAGCCTCCTGAGTAGCTGGACTACAGGCACCTGCCACCACGCCTGGCTGATTTTTGTATTTTTAGTAGAGACAGGGTTTTGTCATGTTGAATCATAAGATTCTTTACACTTGAAAAGCTCAGCAGTAGTGGTGAGAAAATGATAATGAGATAGCATTTCAGGTACTTTTAAGGCTGGGATGGGAAGCTTCAAAATATCCTTTCTATTGCACCACATTGTCTCCATCTCACAGTTCCTGCTTCCCTGCCTCATCTGCAAGGCAGTCTCCATAAACTGTAAGATAATGCAGCCCAGTATACTGTGTTCTAATCTAGGCAGAACGGCGTGAATTTTATTTAAATGACAGAGGGTACTGTATTTAAAATATATTATCTAAAGATATTGCTCACAACACCTCTGTAAAATGGGTCTTAGTCTCACTAGATTAATGAGGAAACAGGCTTAGAGAGGTTAAGTAACCTGCCCAAGGTCAAACAGTAAGTAAAGCAGATGGTCAGGTTATTAATTAAGGTTTTTACTGACTCCAGAGACCATTCTCATTTCCTCTGTGCTCTGCTGTTACAGTGATCTTTTAAAGTGATTACCAGATTATATCACTCTCCTGCTTAAAACCCATCACTGGCTTCCCACTGAACTATACTCATATCCAAGCTCCCAATTTAGGTCTGGCCCTGCCAACCTGTTTTGAGTCTCTCTACCCATTCTCACTGCACTTCAACTCCTTTTGGTTTCTCAACCCACAGAGCTTTCTCCCCTTTTGCATGTGCTTTACTCTGTCTGGAACACTCTTCCTCTGTCTTCATGTCACTTCCTCAGTGAGGCCTTGACCATTCTAAATAATAAATAAGTCCCTTCTTCCTAATCTCTTGTTACTCTGGACCACTGGCAGAATAGGTTCTCTTTCACAGAGTATTGCACTTTAAAATTACCCGTGTGTTCCTTTACTGTCTAGAGCAAACCTTCTTGGAGGCACAGGCTATGACTGCTTTGCCTACCACTGAGCTACATCAAACTCCTAGAGTAGCAAAGTGTTGACTTGCTATATACACTAAATAAAAATGCTTACTGATTAAGTAAATGGATGAATGAATTCCTCTCCAAATCAGGAGAGCTGCTCTGAAGCACCAAGAGTTATAGAACCTGAACCAGTTTTGGTCTTCCTGGAGTGCTCAGCACCAGAATGGGGGATGCAGAATGGGGGAAGGGGCAAGATTCAGGAGAGGGATAGAAGAGTTAGAACTGCTCCCAGGATATAGCTGGGACTGACAAACCAAGGGTACCCCTCCTACTCTGCAGCTGTTAGGCTCTGCCTGACAAGAAGAGAAGAAAGAATGAAGGTCAGGAGACCTGTTCTAGACTTGAACCTGTCTCCAACCAGCTGTGAATGGTTAGGCAGGTCACTTTTTGTTTCTGGCATCAATAAAGCGTGGGGTCCCTAAAAAGATCTCTAAGGTACCTTCCAGTCACAACACTCTTACAGCTTAAAATGAGCTACTGAGATACAACTGAATAAAGAAGAAAAAATTCCACCTCGAATGGGTGAGAACTATAGGGAGATGCTCAAACTGCCTCAGAGACAAGGCAGCCCTGGTCCCCCACCCAACAAAGTAACAAAAACAAACAAACAGTTCGTGGTAAAGTCAGAGAGTTAGAAAAGTCCATTCAAAATTCTTATAACTATTCTCAATTTTTTTGTATAGTCCACAACGTTCACCATAAAACTTCAGGCACAGTATAAACATAACCTTTCGAAAAAGTCTGAAATATTTCAATGAAGTGAGCATCTTAATTTGATCAGAGCAAGGCACCAACTATGACCTACCAGGGCCTTGGGCTACTGGCAGTTTCCCCCCACTTCTTGATTCTTAAATGACAGGGAAGGAGGAGAACAAAAGCACTACAAACTGAATTAATGGAGTAATGACAATCAGTAACCAAATAATATATACTCATGAGATGTGTAGAGATTTCAAACTATTACATTTTGGACAGCGGTAAGTGGAAACAATAGAAATATTCAAAATAGGAAGTTGGGTAAATAAATTACAGTGCAAACATAAGATGGGCATTCTATACAATTTTTAGAATGTGCCTCTTGGTGGGAAGTGCCTCTGGGTTCTGTAGACTCCTCTTTGGAGACTGCCAGGGGTAATGGGGGAGAGGATCCTGGCTCCAAACCCTGCCCAAACAAGCCTTGATCTAGGAGGTTGTATGCTTCCAACTAAGCAAAGGTTTTTAGGCTGCAGTATTTTACAAAACAGGAAAACATTTCCAAAATGTATCAGTGGAAAACCACAGTATAAAATAGCACTGCAGTATGAACCCAATGTTTAAAAAAATTATATGACTTTAAAAATACGAGAAAAAAGATGTTAAAATAGCAAAAAGTTTAGAAAGACAGAGGGTACACACACACACACACACACACACACACACACTCCATAACAGGTAAGATTACTGTTGATTTTATTTTAGTCTTTTCTCCCTATATTTTCTGAGTTTTCAACAATGAAGTGGTATTATTTTGTACGTAGAAAGTTGTTAAAAGAAACATGACACAAATCACAAGAGGGTGATATAATTAACCAGTAGCCTATTTCTCATTCAACTTGTTCTTTATTTATTGATAAAAGATGTAAATCAGATGGCATGTATAAAAGCAAAAACAATTAATATTATAAAAGTGAATCTGGAGGGAAAAACAATTGCAGCTTCTCTGTAATACTAGGAAATTCTGGATCTCTGTCCAGAATGACAATCCTTCCTAGTGGTTCTCAAAAGTGTGGTCCTCAAATCAGTAGTGTCAACATCATCAGGGAAATGGTTGGTTATGAAATCCCCGACTTAATTAATCAGAAACTCCAAGAGTGGGGCCCAGCAACCTAAGTTTTAACAAGCTCTCAAGGTGAAATGGATGCAAGATCAAGTGTGAGAACCACTGCCTTAGACTAAAGGTTGTCCAAGTGCAAGAAAAACCAAAGTTCCTTTAGCGAAGGAAAGACTTACAGCCAAAGAGCAGAAAACACTTGCCTATGGTCTAAGGCATAATTACAATGAAGAACAGACATACTGCTCTGGAAGATCTGGGAAAGGCCCAAGGAAAAATGTAAACTAAATTACACCATGTGCTAAAGGCATTTGGGACTGACAAGACTGAATTTAGGCATAAAGTACATTTTACTGGAAATGCTAGAAAGAAAAATGGGTAGGTCTAAGAGTACCAGGGAATATGAGAATTCCTTAACTTAAAATAATGCAATTATATTTTATCTAATTCAATTTACTAAATGGTGGGTTACATTTAACATCATCTCCCACATCAAGTGAAAATGAAAGTACCATTTCCCTGTGCATTATCTGCAGCATCTGATTTCATTTGGCAATAATTATATGGAAAGGGGAAGTAGCTAGGACTTATAAGACCAAGACAAAGGAGAAAGTAAAAGGAGGCGGTGTGCTATATAGCTAGGCCTTGGTTTGAGAAAGATATCCCCATCCTAAGGATTTCTTTATCGTACTTAAAATGATAATCAGTTAGTTCATGATCAACTTTCAGACCTTTAATTTCATTTCCATGCTTGGCATCTATAATTTGTTCTTTTTCCCTAGAATAAAATCACACTGTAACATCGAATCACATTTTCCTTGCTTTCACTCAACATCTTTATCACAGATTATGATAAATGTTTTGCAATATCTTTTACTCAGGACGCACCTTAACACAATTTAAAAAATTCAACAAACATATGCAAGCACACAGGGCTTACCACGTACTGGAGTGACATAGTAATGTCTCATAGTAGACATTATTGTCTCCATTCAACTGACATTTAACTGGTCAGAGCCATCTCGGCTCCCTTTGCTTGGAAAGCCCTGCCCTGTCTGCTTGGTCTACATCTTCATGTTTTAAGACTTACTTCACTTAATCCTCATTAAATTTTTCAGAAGTCAAAGAATCCACCTAAATGGTAACTGTGATAGGCAGTTGTTTCATATATTTCAAAGCTTCCCTTGCAGAAAAGGAATCTTCTCAGATATTACATTTGTGATGCCAACTGCTGCCAGGAAACCCCACTTGTGGGAAACCAAAAGCACAATGTTTTATAAATCTGGTCCTATACCTTTGTCCATCTTTCCTTGTAAAATTAAGTAATGCTTTAGGGTAAACTATTAAAATATTATGTATAAGCAATCTCTCACATAGAAAACGACAGTCTTAGCACAGATTCTGGAACAGAGTGGGCACTTGGTAACTGCTGACAGAGATAAGGACACACTTCATAGAAAGTTTCTTTCTTAGTACTAAAGTATAGACTTTCACCTCACTCTTTATCAAGTGTATCAACCATTGCTTAATATTATTTAATGCGTCTATTTATGAAAACAGACTCTGCTAGCTTAAGAGAATAGCGTTTCATGAATATCTCTTAATAATTTATGGCTCAGATAAAGGGTGCCTCCTCTGCACAGCCTTCCTAGATACTCTTGCTTTCTAGACAAATTAGTGAATGAATGAATCTGCCTCAGGTAACCTAGCTTGGGAAGTGGTGGAGCAGAGATATGAACTCAATTATATCCGATTTCAAACTCAAGCTATTTCTGCCAATCTTCTGAATTTTCAGTTGCTTCACATATCCGGGGCAATATGTCAATGAAAAGATCCACTTGTTTTTACTGAAAGATGTAGTCAGATACGAATTCAAAACTGCATCAGTGGGCCATTTCTTCATGTTTAACCCTAAGGTTACCAAACGGTATAATCTAAAATGAAAAGAAAAGGCAAAGCAGCAACCAGCTTAAAAACAATGAGAAATTACATACTGAAATATAAATTAGAAATAAATTCTTGGAGTGCAGAAATGAATTTGAATTAAAAAAAAAAAAACACATACACGGCTGGGTGCAGTGGCTCACGCCTGTTATCCCAGCACTTTGGGAGGCTGAGGCAGGCGGATCACAAGGTCAGGAGATCGAGACCATCCTGGCTAACACGGTGAAACCCTGTCTCTACTAAAAATACAAAAAATTAGCCGGGCGTGTGGCGGGCACCTGTAGTCCCAGCTACTTGGGAGGCTGAGGCAGGAGAATGGCGTGAACCCGGGAGGCGGAGCTTGCAGTGAGCTGAGAGTGCACCACCGCACTCCAGCCTGGGCGACAGAGCCAGACTCTGTCTTGGGGGGAGAAAAAAACAAACACAAACACGCGCGTGCGCGCGCGCACACACACACACACACACACACACAACAAATGAAATGGATCACCTGGTCCAGCAAAACATCTACATCAGCATTTTCTGAAGTGGTTCCATGAAAAGTCAATACAACAACAAAGTCTTTATACAACAAAAAAGTCTGTGCTCAAATAAATTAGAAAGCACTGCATTGGACAAGTTTCTTTATACTCTTCTTGCTCACAGGCAAGAAGACACCAGATACACTGGACACAGTATGGCCACTGTGTACGGCTGCGCAGGGTGTACATGGCTCAAAGCACCCACCTGGCTTGTACAAGGGAAGCCTGAAGTCCAGTCAGTCTCCCCTCACTAACTCGTGTTTCCTGGTGCTGGCTGGCATCAGCCCTGAAAAAGCGCTAGGCTGGGCTGTAGTACCTCCCTACAGTCTGGATGTGGAGTGGTGGCCCTGTCTGAGGGCCATGGTATGTGGAGGTGAGGAGAGACTCAGAAGCAACGTTGTGCAGAGGAATCCAAAGCCAGCTCAAGACAGAACATTTAATCTGAATCTGCTAGGAAGAGTGGGAGATCCAGATAAAAGGTTAGGCCTGGGATGGAAAATGGGAAATCAAGGAAGAGTGGAAGGGAATGTGGAGTGAAAAGAAGTGGAAGAAGTGAATGTGGGGCAGAGTTTGACAGAATTCTCTGTTAAGAAAGGAAAAGAGAAAAAGACCTGCATTTGCTGTATGCAATGTACTTCCAGATCTGGGCCTAAAGAAAGAGCTCTGGAGGCTTCTGGGACAAAGATCACGCAGACAGAAGGCTGTTAATTCCCTCCAATCAGTGTTTGCCTTATCTTTGTAACATCGTCAATGTTTTAATGCTGTTTTTTAAATCAATATAACTTTTAACTTAATTTAAGAGTAAATTTTACATTATGTCCAAAACAGGATGTCCATATCTTTTGAGAGGAGGTACAGCATACTCTAGAGCACGGGTCCCCAATCCCCAGGTCACGGACCGGTACAGGTCCGTGGCCTGTTAGGAACAGGGTCACACAGCAGGAGTGAGTGGTGGGCTAGTGAGCGAAGCTAAGTTCTACCTCCTGTTAGATCAAGGGCAGCATTAGATTCTCACAGGAGAGGGAACCCTACTGTGAACTGTATATGCGAGGGATCTAGGTTGCATGCTACTTATGAGAATCTAGTGATAAATGTAATGTGCTCAAATCATCCCGAAACCATCCTCCCGGCTACCCCTCCCTCGTCTGTGGAAAAACTGTCATCCACAAAACCGGTTCCTGGTGCCAAAAAGGTTGGGGAACGATGCCCTAGAGCAGACCACCTGGGTTCAAATGCTGAATCTAAGATCTACTTAACGCTCTGTGACTCAGTTTTGTGAGCTCTTAAATAAGGGTAACTATGGTTACTACCTGGTAGGGCTGCTGTGAGGAGTAAATGAGGCTATGTACAGATGAGGCAGAGAGGATAATGCTCACTAAATACTCTATTTGCTCCCTCCCACTTCCGGGTCTCCTGCAGCTAGGTAGGTGGGGCCAAGAACACAGTTCAAACCAATGAACTACAACATCTAGGAAACCTGTGAAAAGGATGTTTACGCTTTTCTAGTCTCTCTCTTCCCCTGTGGAGAAGGGGAGCTTCCATGCATCTAAGTCTCTGAGTTGCTGTTGCTAAGTAGAACAGACCCCTTCAGCAGACATGCCACATGAGAAGAAAATAAACCATGTTAAGCCATGGAAATTTGGGGGTTCATTTATTACTGCAGTATATCCTAGCCTATCTTAACCAATAAAACATGTAGAGTACTCAAAGTGCCAGTGCCTGGCATACAGACACCACAGTATAAAGACAAGCTCTTGTTATCAGAATTATTCCTATAGCAAAAGTTAACCATAAAAATAAAAATAATGAAAACTTCACCTGCCTTAAGGTTGTGAGGGTGAGACCAGCTCTTTTATCAAAGAGATACTGATTAGCAAATGTTAGATACACCATAAAGCATTCCAGTACCAATCATTTTTAAAGTTCAATCCTTTCTTATGGTCAATGAAACTTCGCTCCAATAAGCGATGGTTTTTCTTCTCCCTTCTCCACTCTTTTCTTCTTCCTTCCTCTCACATAGAACCAAACTCTACATCAAATGCTGTTTTGTGTGTCTGTCTCAAGTGAAATAATACTAGACAACCACGTACACATATCGCATGTGTACACCCTTTAGACAAGTGCTATGAACATACAAAAGCCACAAGCTGAAAATGCAATCCTATTTAAAATGTATTATTTGAAATCCTACTTGAAACATTGAATGTAAAACCTTAAAAGAAAAAAAAAAGCCAAAAGAAAAACCATATTCAAATTCAGCCTGAGGTACATATACACTAGGATACCTGTTTATTGGATGTATTTAAGACAAGGTATACCTGTATTGACAAATAGAAAACTCAAATAATCAGTTATGGTCCAGATATACAATGAAATAGTATGAAGCCAGTTAAAATTTTGCATATATATATATGAAATACACGGCTTCGGCTTTTTTTTTTTTTTTTTTTTTTTAGCTTAAACTCATTTAACAGCAAAACCTGTTCTGACTCCATTTGGTTGGTAACCTCTGACTAGACTTGAAGTGGGGCAACTAACAGTCTTTATATATCCCACTTCATGTAAATATTCAAGTTTTACTGCAGACACAAAACTATGTTTAATTATAAACATCTTCCCAAGAAGTCACTAGGGGGTGTCCTGCATAATATAAGGCATGTACACCCTGTCATCCTTCTGAAATCTGTAAAACTCTGAATTTTGAAACCAATCTAACCCCAAGGATTTTGGATCTAAATGAGATACATATCTATACCTGCAGCTATCTATGCAGATTAGCAGTATCTCTGTGTACAAATCCATAAAACTGTTTCAAATACTATACTCTTAAATATTAACAGAAGCTGGAATTACAATTTTAAAATTTTCCATATGTCTGAAATTTTATAATAAATGCATATGATTTTCTTAATAGAAGGAGTTAAAAAAAAAAAAACCTTTCCCTCTTACCCACCCATCAACCCACATGGATAAATCACATTTCACAAAATGTCCCACAGCATTAATTGGTAGTGAAGCAGTGAGGCATGTCAGGACATAAGGGGATAACCTGGTAGATCAAACGCTGAAAACTTTTAAAAATATATTTTAAAAAAATGATTAATGATCATTTTTTTAAAAGATAAGGTTGAAAAAAATGCACTATATAGTTCAGGGCACCCAGAAGCTACCAATTTTACCATTAGCCACAATCATGCTCTCCATACTTTTTAACATTTCAAAGAAGAACTTGAGAAATAATCTGCTGGCTACAAATCTAGATCCAATCTGTACATTATCAGATATTCTTATTTGTGAAGAAAGAAGAGAAGAAAAATTAAAAAAAAATCTTTAACACAAACCACAATACCCTACAGAGATTGCAAACAGGAAATGCTATGCAGATGGAGAAATTTTTGCTTTGCTTCAACAGCTCTGAAGCAATAACTGCCCTCCCAACTGTTTAATGAGACTCAAGCTCTTATGCAAGCTATAGAATTGTCCAAAGGCTTCAGAAGAGAAGAAATCAGATGGATGTATGGCGAGTTCTGCCTGAACTAGAATACTTCCGGGTAACTCCCACTATTTAAAAAATAATTTATATACATTTTCTAAAACCACTGCTGCCTTGGGACTTTCAAAGGGTATGGTATTTAAATGGTTTTCCTCTGTCCATTGAGAATCTATTTCAATCCACCAGTTATTCCTTTCCCGATCCATTTTGTGGTTTCAGTATTAAACGGATGCCATTCTCTGTTGTCTCCTTAACTTCTTTGCTAGGATCACAAGAATGATGCCTGATGCTGGAAGTAGAGCAGACCCAGCACTGCTTAGCAAGCAATGATTTTATTGCTTTCCTTTTCATGGTTAAAAAAAAAAAGAAAAAAAACGGTTGAACATAATTTTTCAGTACTATACACTTAATCAAACGTACAACAAAACCACTTAGAAACAGCTAAAACTCAAGAACATCCTGCTTCCTTTTTCTTTTTTTAAACGAGAAAGCTGCATTGCAAAGAAAGCCTTTATCATTAATACATTAACTACTAAAGGGGCACTCAAAGTGGAAGGAATGGAATGTATAAAGGCATGGAAGCGTGAAATGGTATATATTCCAGGAACAACAAATCGTTTGTTATGTCTGGAGTTGGCTTTGATTAGGAAGGCATCTTTAATGAAAGGAAGGATAAGTTCAGAGACATTGCAAGTCAACTAAACAAATATAAAAAAAAATTTTTTTTTAATGTCACTATCCACTACATGCTATGAACTGAATGCTTTGATAGGTATTTTACATAAATTATTTCTAAAAATGCCACCAGAATGGAAACTCCAAGAGGATATGGCTCTTGTCTGTGTTCTTTTCACTGCTGTATCCCTACTGCCTACCCACAGGGCTTATGTAGAATCCTAATAAATAACAGAATGAATCATAAATGAACACAAGGAGGGATTATTAAACCCTTTTTACAAAAATGAAGGAACCAAGACTCAAAGAACTCAACAAGGCCACACAAGTAAGATGCTGAGTAATTATTTTTATACAGGCCTCATTAAAATCAAAACCCATGCACTTATAACTATGCCACAAATATAGTAAAAACAACAGTAATAGATGTTGTCCACATTTCTCTGGCTTCTCACCACTAAGAGGCAGCATTCCCTAGATATATTCAGTCATGACAACTAGACTCACTTCTGGGAGGAAATAGCTAATCATTCCTACTTTTGTGGAATAGTGACCACATATAGGACTTTAATTAGAGGAAGAAATTAGAAAACCTATTGAAGTGCGAAGGAAGTGGGACTGAGGACTGCAGATCAGTTGGCTCAAAGAATATCAGAGAAATGAGTTTGATTTGTGTTCTGCACATTTGTTTCATGCTGAAATGTTTACATAACAATGTATACTAAACACTTTCCCCTACTTTCCCTCCTTGATAATAATTTGATAGTTTATACTTTTATTAAACTTATTTTGAAAAAATTACAGACTCACCAAAAAACTATAAAACTAGTAGAGAGGTCCCTTGGACCCATCAATCAGCTTCCCCCAATAGTAACATCTTATATATGTTAAACAGTACATTATCAAAAAGAAAAAATAGACACTGGTGCAAGACAACTAGGCCACAGACCTTACTAGAATTCCCCCCGTTTTTTGCATGCATTCATTGTTTTGGTATGTCTTTGTGTATCTACAGCATTTTGTCACATGTAAAGATAACTACAACCATCACCACCATCAAGTTATCAAACTGTTCCATCAATACAAAGGAACTCCCTCAGGATACACTGCTGCTCCCTTTCCTAACCACTGGTAACTACTGATCTGCTCTCCATCTTTGTAATTTTGGATGTCTGTGACTTTAGTCATAAAAATACACATTATGGGAAGGTTATCTTATTTAAAGTCACTCTTTTAGGGAACTTTTTTTTCACTTTAAGGCAATAAAAGCTTACAGGGGTATAAAGAACATAAGATGTAAAAGACAAAAGATCTTGCATGTACTTGGGTCATCCTCGATCATCTTCCTGCCCCAGTAGCTGGATTGCCATTCCGCAGATGTCACTGCGTTGGCTCTCACAACAAGAAGGGGATGAGGCTGTAATGGGGATGAAGGCTGATCTGCCAATGATGAGGAATTCATTACATGGGGCTCTTGGATAAGTCACATTCTTTCGAACTTCTGAATCTATGACTTGACCCAACTTGAGAAAGTGTGTCTGCTCTAGTGCTAGTACTATATGAAACCTAGCTCTAGTGCCAGCAGTATATGAAATCTAGCAAATTCAAAATTGCTTAGAACATGTCGTTTCAACTATTTGTCATCCCCTTAAAGAAGGAGGTAGACAAAAGGGCTAGAAAGAAACTCCAAATGTCAATTATAGTTATCTTTGATTAGGGGGAACATGAAAGAGAAATTGCAATTCCCCAGTAGGCATGTGTTCTTTTTATAATACAAAGTACCCTAGAGTGGCTATTAATACCATAGTAACACTAATATTAACATAGTCTATTAATATTATAATAATCCAGTGTGTACAAAGGACTTTGTAGGTTACAGTATTTTTCACATGAATGGTATGAGTTGATCCCTACATAACCAATAAGGTATGCAGAAAAGTACTTTCCCTATTCTACTAGTGAGGAAATTTATTTCCGTAAGTTAGGCTACATTAACCTACTTAACGGTAGGGCTGGAATCATAGCAAAGCCTTCAAATTCTGACACCAGTGGTTCTCAAAGTATAGCGCCTAGGCCCCTAGAGGTTCCCAAGGTCCAAACTATTTTCGTAATAATCCTAAGAGGTTATCTGAATCTTTCACTGTGTTGACATTTGCACTGACAGTGCAAAAGCAACAATGAGTAAAACAGCTGCTGCCTTAAGCATTAATCAAGGCACTGCCATGAACTGAAGTTACTGTATTCTTCATGGTCTTGCTCTTACAGTAAAAAAAGGCTATTTTCATCCAAGAATACCCATAATGAAAAAGTAAAACGATTTTCATCACATCTTGACCCTCAAATTCATCTTTTTAATGTTCTGTTTGATGAAATAGGAAGTATGAATTTTAGGCATACTGAAATATGATTGTTGTTTTGAGGAAAAGCACTTAATGTAATTTTTTGAGTTGCAAGTTGAACTAACTGGTTTTGTTTTTTAGTGGAACATCTTTTTTTGTTTTGAAAGAAAGACTAGCAAACTATGGTTATTCAGACTCTGGTATTTGACAAACATTTTCTTGAAAATGAATGAAGTGAGCTTATCACCTCGAGGTAAACAACTGATAGCATTTATTGCTAATGATAAAAACAGTGCTTTCAGAGGAAGTTAAAATTTTGGAAAACTTGAATTTGCCACCATGAGCTGACAGCTTCCAAATAATGTTCATTTACATGGTTTCAGATTCACACCGTTAATAACATTTAAGGAAGGACCACTTGTCAAGTTTTTATGTAGTATCAAAGATTACCTGAAACGGCTCTTAAAATACTCTTCTCTTTTCCCAATACAGACCTGTGTGAGGCCTTATTTTCCATCTACCTCAACCAAAACAATAAATTGCAACAAAATGAATACAGAAGTAGACATGAAAATATAGCTACCATCTATTAAGTTGGCTTTAAAGGGATTTACAAAATGTTAAACAATGCCACCCTTCTAATGTTTTTTGGTTTGAGAAAATAGTTATTTTTTCATAAAATAGATTTTAAAGTGGGTTTATTATTTTAAAATACATAATACACATGAAAAATGTCTCAGTTTTAATTTCTAAGACAGTAAATATGGATAGAAGTAGTCCACATAAATAGAAACCACATGGTGTCCTTAGTCATTTTTAAGATTGAGGTCCTAAAACCAAGAAGTTTGAGAACTACCATCTAACACTCTCACTCTTTCCAATATGCTATAACTCACAAATGAGAGAAATCAAAGGACAAAAAGAGCCAAGAAAGTACCCTGCACGCTAAACACACACATTAGTTTAATGATCACGAGGTTAGGCCCTGGTCACCTTGTCAGGTGGGCCTTCATCATCCACATAATCCATCAAGGCAATGTAATTCATGGGGCAGCAACACTGAAACAAGGCATGATCTGTAGCCACAGGGCTTGAGCTCAATCCCTAACTGCATCATTTGCAGGTATATATTTTTTGAAGATTTGGTGCATCTATCTCTAAAATGGGATATGACTGATAGCTGTCTTTACATTGAGTTATCTTAAAAATAAAATGAGAAGATGTAAATAACAATTAAGGTTTGTACTTGTGAAACAAATTCTGTGTCAGGTATTGTGCTTAGTGACTTGCTTCTCTGATCTCCATGAAATCCTGCCACTATCAAGAAACAGTTACTCTTATTATTTATTTTTAGAGACAAGGAAACTAGCACTAGAAAAGTTAAGTGAATTGCCAAAGGCTATAAAGCTAGTGAGGCGCGAACTAGGATTTCAGGTGTGATTGAGACCAAAACCCATGATCCTCCAACCACCTATGCTTCATAGTCTCTCGAATCCTACGTTACGAGGTAGAAGAACTTTTTATAGGAACAATTTTCTATGATTTGGAGGAGGGGGGAGTAAGAAAAGCAAAGTTACTTTAAAACTGACTTGGTGTATCAACTGTGGTATGAGCTCACAGAGTAATCAGCAATAACTGCAATCCTTTTCGCAGTCCTCAGACGTTTGGTTAATTTAAAACAGCCTCAGGCCTATGCACTGCTAATGCCAACATCTTTGTAGGTAGCCCTTGGGAGTTTTCACATAACATCTCACTTGATCATACTTTCTATAATCACAGACAGTTTCAAAAAAGGAAAAAAACCCCAAGCATCTTAATGATGGTTGAGATAGTTACCATCATTTAGTGCACTGATATTTTCTAAGACCACCACCCCGGAAAGTGCTAAACACAATACACTTGCAATAGTGATTTCTTACATCTGACAAATAACAAATGTTTTTCTCTTCTAGGGTTAGTCAAAGCTGAAAGCTAGTATGAGACCTGGCCCGCATATCTATCCTTTCCTTTTCTCTATAAAAATAAGTAATGATTTAGTATAAACTATTAAAATACTCTTTGTAAGCAATACTTAATTAGAAAATGACACTTTTTAGTATTTAGTATAGACTTTCGAACATAATAGACTTTAGGTACTTGCTGGTTGAACTGAGAATACAATTTACAAAGTCTAAAAAGTACCAAAGTACCTTCTGGTACTTTTTTGGGAATCTTCTGAGAAGTATGGGTTCCCACAGGGGGTACTCCTGAGCCCCAGGAGGGTGTTGAGTGCTGCTCAGCTGGGGGCTGCAGGTGCTGCACAAAGATCCAGAACCCTGACCCCTGAGCCCTCTACTCTAAGGTGTGGCCCTATCGATCTGCCTAGTTTGCTCTTCCCTTTCCTGGAAAAGCATAAAAAGAGATGCAGAAAGTTGCTGGCTGTTATCAAGTTGTGTAAACCCTTGGCGCTGCCTTTTTATTCAATTAGAATAATGTTTTCTTAGTAACCAAACTATAGTAGAAACTGATTCTTCTACCTGGCTCCCTCACCAAGAATGTCACCACTACTTTCAAAGGCAAAATTTGTTTTTCTTTACTATATGAATTAGGTTTTCCAGCAATTTCCTTTAGATTTTTCTTAGACTTCTACTCCTTAAAGGGGAGTGGGTGTGGAAAAAGGGCTGTAGCTTGAGGTATGTATATGGGAGTAGTTTGATCAGTACTTCTGCTTAGGGTAACAGCACAACCAGAGCATGAGGTGACAGGGGCAGGATATTGTAGAAAAGCAAAGACAATGGGTTCAGAGACACAATTTTTGGCTTCAAGTCTGTAACACATTCTAACAGTGTAAATGAACAAGTTACAATCTCAATTTGCCTCAGTTTCCTCATCTGGATTAAAGGTACAGTAACCACAGGATTATTATAATGTTTTCAATGAAATAATCTACATAATGCACCCACCAAACTGCCAGATTCATCAAAAGCATTAGATAAATCTCAGCTGGTTTTGTATGGAGATGAGCAAATGTATTAGGTGAGCAAATGCAGATGATGAATGCTGGCCTGAATGGCCACTGAGCTGTGTGTATGGCACATATACACACAGTTCAAAGGAACCTGCAGTGTAGCAAAGTGTAGAGATGGATTGGTTCAGGAACCTCAGAGGTGATGACTCTTGACTTAAGCCAAATACCTTTGGTCTCTTGGAAACTAAAGCAAGATATCAATGCGAAAACACCCATCTCAGAGAAAACACAGCTTCCTGCCCAAGCCAAGTCCTTTACCAGCTATTACCAAAGTGAATCGTCTTGTTTTGCTTCCTCTCTTTCTACCACAGCACACTTTAAGCAAGGCCTCCAGTGAAAGTGCAGGCAATGCTCAGAGGGAAGGAAAACCGAGGGTGCTCTTCTGAATAAATGAGGTTTATATAATCTAAAATTTACAAAAATATCATGGATTTGTTAAATCCAAAAGGATAGAAACATTAGAGCCTAAGTTCAAAATTATTCTTTCCCAAGTTTTTGAAAATAATAAATATTTCTACGTTCAACATTTATTTTCTTTCAGATTTGCTTATTTGCTGTGTAATATTAATTCAATGGCATACAACGCCAATTAGAAAAACTGTCAGGAAGACAGACACACACACACATCTGTTCATTTACTGTGACAGAGAAAAAGAAAACTGCAATTGGCCAAACAGGTTAATGGAGTGTAGAAAGGTAGTTTTCATTTTTCAAATAAGTTACCCTCATCTGTAAACTAACCCTTTGTATCTAATGGATTTATGACAAATTATCACCTGAGGCCATAGAAGCCTATTTGTTACATGAATAACTGACACAGGCTGAGAACATCTTGGGCCTGAGTTCTGGATCCTTAAAGGAGATAAAAGTACAATACCAAGAGACTGGGAGAGAAGAGGGAACGGCTCCTCTTCTCCAGGGCAGGGCTAACTTGGAAAAGCATGATATAAATAGTTTTCCTTTGGCACCTTTCAACCTCATTGTACTCCTTTCTCTGGGGACTTACGAGGATTAAATTATTTCACTGGGTGGCCCTTAGAGAAATAATTTCATCCCCCAAAACCAACATCAGTCCAGGTGGTGTTACCCAGAACCTTTCTAAGTGTGCATATGGTGTGAGGGCTGGGGAGGGGGTTGCAGCACAACATGGGTATGCCTATACATGACTGCCTGGCAAACAGTTTCCTCTACCACCCCCATCCCTGGGTCTGCCTCCTGGGGCCAGCACCTCTAGTGTCTCAGATCTTTAGGGATTCTTCCTGTCATTTACCTCGGAAACCAGAGACTCCCTAAATCTCAAAACCCTTTTCTTGGTCGGGCGTTAAAAGGATGCGGGGAGTTGAGGGAGGTTCATTATTCATAAATCAGAAACCAAAATGCATGATCACCTTCACACAAGTGAGATATACTTTCAATGTGTATTTCCAACGTATGTTCAACACAGAAATCATCATTATTCTTTTAGCCAATCAAAAAGCAAAAGTTGCTAAAGGTAATCTTTAAAAAAAAAATCAATGGTAGAGATATGGAAGAGAACTCAGGTTAAGCAGTTTCTCTCTCAGCTTCAATAAACCTACTCTATCAGCTGGGCCAAAGGTACAAATTCCAGGAATTTCACAATGGGATTTTCTTTAAGCAAATCCTAGGTGACTAAAAAGCTTTTTAGTTGGAAGTGTAGAAGTCACTTAGGTCTAAAAGCTTTTGCTTTTCTTTCTCACCCCTAGGACCAAGGATTGAGGGGAAGGATTATAGAAATGTTCTCCATATGACATAATATTTTGGAAAGGCTGTACTTCTTTTTACTCACATATGTAATGTCTTACCAGATTTTTCAGCAGTGTGGACAGTTCCTTTGTAAGAGTAGAAAACTTGACAAATGCAGTGCCAAGGTCGGGGTTGTCTCGACTTAAAAAATTACTCCCAAACTTATCAAGAACTTGTGCATAGTTTTCTTCATTTTGTACATGATCTAAAAACAAAAAAGAAGAAGAAAGGAGTCTGAGCTATTATTTGCCACAATGAAAAGTTATTTTGAATACTGATCACTACAAATTCTCAAAATGGAAGCATAAACTGTACCAATTATTTATTGCACACGTCCCAAAGGTTAGGTTAGGAATACACTAAATATTCTAACTCACTCTACTAAGGAAGATTTTCCCTTTTACTTTTCTTTTGGAGACGGAGTCTTACGCTGTCTCCCAGGCCGGAGTGCAGTGGCATGATCTCAGCTCACTGCAACCTCCACCTCCCAGGTTCAAGTGATTCTCCTGCGTCAGCCTTCTGAGTAACTGGGATTAAAGATGCGTACCACCATGCCCAGCTAATTTTCTGTATTTTTCACCAAGTTGGTGAGGCTAGTCTCAAACTCCTGACCTTGTGATCCGACCACCTCGGCCTCCAAAAGTGCTGAGATTACAGGTGTGAGCCACTGCGCCTCGCCTTACCTTTTTTCGTTTACAGAATTTAGCTCATTTATAGTCCAGTTAATCCACTAATTCCTCATACGTTGAGGGGTCAAATTACATCCCATTTTCAAGCAATTAAGAAACTGTGATTGGGTATGGTGGCTCTCGCCAGTAATCCTAGAACTTTCGGAGGCTAAGGTAGGCAGGTTGCTTGAACCCAGGAGTTCAAGACCAGCCTGGACAATATGGCGAGACCCCATCTCTACAAAAAATTAACAATTAGCTGGGTGTTGTGGCATGCGTCTATGGTCTCAGCTACTTGGGAGGCTGAGGCAGGAGGACTGCTGGAGACTGGGAAGTTGAGGCTGCAGTGAGCTGTGATTGCACCACTGCACTCCAGCCTGGTGACAGAATGAGACTCTATCTCAAAAAAAAAAAAAGGAAAGGAAAAGGAAAAGGAAAGGAAAGGAAAGGAAAGGGGAAAGCAAAAGAAAAGGAAAGGAAAGGAAAAGGAAAAGGAAGAAAGAAACTATGATTATCTGAAAAAGGAGAAAATTCTCCTTGAAAAAATAATCTTGGATGGCAAAAGAAAAATTCATGTGTCCTAACAGGTTTCTTTCCCTGCAACTAATCTTCATTTCCTTTAATTTTGTCTAAGTTCCGGGTCTGAGGAATAGTATTTGTAAAATGCTTTTCACAGTCCATCTCTTGCTGCAAAATGTTCAGAATTGGATCAGATGAATTAGGTGCACATGAAAAACACTAACTGGTGAAATTTTCTCCTCCCTGAGCTTTTGTTTTCCAATCCATAAAATGAGACCAATAACTACCTTACAGAATTGTGCTACTGATGAGCTGACACAAAGTATCTAACAGTTTCTTAATAGAGCAAATACTGCATAAACAATAACCCCCCACTGCCTTGAAACATGTTCTTCGTCTGGCTTCCAGGATATTACACTTTCTTGAGTGTCCTCTTGCCTCATGACTGGTCCTCTCCATTGTCTTCGCTGGTTCTTCATCTCTCTAACCTCATCATGTTGAGGCCCCTCAGTCTTGGCCCTTTCTTCTCTATTTTTCCTTACTCTCTTGGGATCTCAGTCTTATGGCTTTAAATACTTTCTATCAGCTGATAACTCCCAAATTGATATCCCCAGCCCAGACAAACCCACTCTCTGTTAATATGTTGAATCTTAACGTGTCTAAAACCAAACTCTTGATCTTCTTCCCAAACCCTCTTTTTCTCACAGTCCCCTATCTGTGGCAATGGTAAATATACTCTGCTTCTGAAATGGTCTCTCTGTTGCTGCTTTTGCTTCCCAGTAGTCTGGTATTGACACAGCATTCAATGTAACACTGTTATAATGTGCATCAGATCTTGTGACTCTTGCGGCAGACATTACCACTTGTCATGGATATCCAAGTTCTCAATCCTTGCAGGGTTACAGAAAGGAGTACTGCATTTCCCCACACTCTTGAAGTAAGGCAGGAAATATGGCGTGCACCACCCAAGGCCATGTGAGTGGAAGTGATGCATACCATGTTCTTTTGGAAGCATTTCAGATGCCTGTACTCAACTCTCCATCTCCCTCCCCTGTTGTGCTGCACAGAGAAGCATGAATTTCCCTACATAGTTACAGAATGAATAAGTGAATAGATATTTATCAAAGTCATATCGTTAAAGGCTTTACAATAAATTATTTTTCTTCATAAAGTCTTCCTTTAGTTGGAAACAATCCTTCCTTGTCCACAATTCTCTGTACCTCTACTGCAGGATTTTCTACCACATCCTTTCATATATATATGTGTGTATATGTGTATATATACACATATATATGTATGCACATATATATTCATATATATGTGTGTGTAATATATGTACACACACACACTTTTCCTACCACCAGACTGCAAGAGGCAGAGATTACCTATGGTTCACTTCTGCATCCCTACCCAATGGACACTGCTGTAGATCTTTCAGTGAGCTGGACTTTCAAAGCTGTGGCTTGGTTAATATTTGTTGACTTGGATTTATTGAATTCCTTTTCAGGAATTTAAGAAGCATCCCCTTCTGAAACAGCCTAGGATGTTCAATAATTGAGACCAAATTTTTAAATTTTGCTTTCAAACACACCTCAGCAAGTGCATGGGTGCAATGGGCACTCATGAAACAGAACATGAGTCTGGATTGGGAAATAACCCAGGAAGTCTAAATACCATGAAGGAAACAAGTGTCACAGCAGTCCAGTGAAATGAAATGAGGCCCTAGCCAGCCTTCTAATCACCACATTAAAAATTCATGGTGCCTGCAGTGGTTGTCAGCATCTCAGGCTGAGATATTAAAAAATGCAGCTCTGGTTACTGTCCAAGTTCACTCAGAGAAGCGGCTCAGAAAAACACAAAAGAAAGGCCACACCAGCTCAACCGAAAGGACACACGTGTCTCCCTCATGTGCTGGAGCTAGTCCTGATACCTTATGTCTAAGGCCAAAGAGGTCCCACCTTACCACCAAGACTCCTACCTCATCTGATATCCTTTTCTGATTTTGGAGACCTATGAAAAAAGAATTCAGCTGTCTGTTCATTTTACCTGCTCCCAAGGGAAGCACCTCAGTAGTAAAAACAGGTATATAGGCTGTTTTCTTGAGACTATCAAATATTTCAAGTGAAAAATATAATTTGTTAGAGTAATCGAATATCCATGTATGCACCACCCAGTTTAATAAATAAAATATTGGCCGGGCGCGGTGGCTCAAGCCTGTAATCCCAGCACTTTGGGAGGCCGAGACGGGCGGATCACGAGGTCAGGAGATCGAGACCAGCCCGGCTAACACAGTGAAACCCCGTCTCTACTAAAAAAAATACAAAAAACTAGCCGGGCGTGGTGGTGGGCGCCTGTAGTCCCAGCTACTCGGGAGGCTCAGGCAGGAGAATGGCGTAAACCCGGGAGGCGGAGCTTTTAGTGAGCTGAGATCCAGCCACTGCACTCCAGCCTGGGCAATAGAGCGAGACTCCGTCTAAAAAAATAAATAAATAAATAAATAAATAAATAAATAAATAAATAAATAAAATATTAAAGAATGATCCCCTATTCCCCTACTTCTGTCCCTCTACCCAATTCCAATCTCTTTCCTTCCCTCCCTAGATACAGCCATTATCCTCAATTGAAATTTCATGCGGAGGTTAGAAAGAATTACAAGAAGCTCTCAGTCTATCAGTGATGACAGACTCATTGAAGAATAAGATGGACTTGGCTAAGGGCTAAGGCAGAGACAGGCCATGGGAAGAAGGTGTTGGGAGGAGCTGAGAACCTTCTGTGACCCAAATGCTTATGCTTTCTAAGTCTCATATTTCACCCTCACTAGTTCTGCAAGGGAAGAATTATGCTTAATTAGGTAGACGAACATGAAATGTGATGTGAGTGAGGCGGAAGACTAGATAAGTATAGGCTAGGTCATGAGTCCTGTATGTTTTGCTAATTCCACAGCTGAATAACCACGTAGTTTCTTTCTATATATATATGCATATGTATGTATGTGTGTATATACTGGCATATATATGTCTCACATATATATGTGCGCGCACGCGTGCGCGTGTGTCTATATATATGAAAAAAATTGCCTAGCTTAGAAATATAACAGTTTAGTAAGACGTATCTTGGGGTAATAATAATAATAACAATCCTATGAAAATAAAAACGATAGAAAATTAAATGTAAGGTGCTTAAAATAGTGCCTGACATGTGGCATGTGCCCCAAAATGTCAGCTACTGTTACCGCGATATATCCATGACTACTTATAATACAGAGAAATGTCTGTAATATCAAACAGAATAAAAACACAGGTCTCACATGTCTTATTTTTTTAACATACTGTATTATAAAGTTATCAATGTCAATACTAGAAAGATCACACACACGTCCCCGACACACACACCCGTGTACAAAATTAAGGGTTTACCCAGCAGATTTTCAACAGGCACAGAGAGTGAGATACCAAGGAACCATGATTCTGGTGGAGGAAATAGCAAGGGCAACAGCAGAAGGGAGGAACACATTGCAGAGTACATTCAGCCATCTGAGGGGAATGTCAGTTCAGAGGTATAGGGAAGAGGAGGGAAAGAAAGCTGCAATGGTGGAGCACTGCCACAGGAATGAGTGTGTCTGAAGGAGAGGGACTGGTAAGGCAGAAAATGGCCCACTCACTTCCAGAGGTTTTAGAGAGCAGGATGCAGCTGTTTTAACATCTTTACTACACGCAAGTGCTGGAAGACTTTTGGGCACACAGTACGGTGGGGGCTAGGGTAAGTAGGTGAGAAAGAGACTGGATAAAAGAAAAGAACACAGAAAGAAAAGTGATTCATCCGTGAAGAAGAGACATTCTTTCCCAATATTCCTAAGAAACTTCTGGCATCCATGACATTGTTGCAGAAGGCAAGATAATTGTTTTGTTGTTGTTGAGACGAGGTCTTGCTATTGTAGACCTGCGTGGAATGCAGTGGCATGAACATGGCTCACTGCAGCTTCAACCTACTGGGCTCAAGTAATCCTCCCAACTCAGCCTCCGAAGTAGCTGGGACTACAGGCACATGCCATCATGCCTGGCTAATTTTTAATTTTTTGTAGAGATGGGGTCTTGCATGTTGCCCAGGCTGGTCTCCAACTCCTGGGCTCATGTGATCCTCCCACCTTGGCCTCCCCAAGTGCTAGGATTTACAGGTATAAGCCACCATGCCTGGCCTACAAGATAATTCTAAGAGCTAGGTGAATCCTTTCAGTTCAAACAAGAATGAAATAATACAAGAATGAAATCTGGTCTAGTTTTCACAACTAGACCAGAAAAGGCCACTTCATCAGGATTTCAACTGCCAGCATTTCTGTGGGGAGATTGCTAATATAAACTAATCACCGATTTACTACTGTACTATTACTATTCCAGTAATAATCATGATTAGAGCTAGTTTACTGACTGTATGTTATTGTATTAAGCACTTTAGATACAATACATTACTCCATTCACTCTTACTAACAGTCCATGAGATAAGTACTATTACCATCCTAACTGTATAGATACAAACACTTACCCTTGTTCATACAGCTCATAAATAAGGAAATTTAAATTAGAATATGCCACCCCAAAACAAACCACTTCAGCATAACTATTATTTTGAGCTTAAAGCAATTAAGAAACAGCAAGGTGGCTGGGTGCAGTGGTTCATACCTGTAATCCCAGCACTCTGGGAGGCTGAGGTGGGCAGATGGCTTGAGCCCAGGAGTTTGAGACCAACCTGGGCAACATGGTAAAACCCCATTGTATTAGTCCGTTCTCACACTGCTAAAAGACATACCTAAGGCTTGGTAATTTATTTTAAAAAGAGGTTTAATTGACTCAGTTCAGCATGGCTGAGGAGGCCTCAGGAAACTTACAATCATGGTGGAAGGGGAAGCAAACACATCCTTCTTCACATGGTAACAGCAAGGAGAAGTATGAGAGAAGTGCAGAGTGAAGGAAGGAAAAACTCCCCCCAAAACCATCAGATTTTGTGAGACCTCAGTCACTATGATGAGAACAGAATGGGGGAACCGCCCCCATGATTCAATCACTCCCTATGAGGTCCCTCCCTCAATACGTGGGGATTACAATTCGGATTACAATTCAAGATGAGATTTGGGTAGGGACACAGATCCAGACCATATCACTGGCCTCTACCAAAAATACAAAAATTAGCCAGGCACTGTGGTATGAGCCTGTGGTCCTAGCTACTTGTGAGGCTGAGGCAGGAGGATTGCTGGAGCCTGGGAAGTCGATGCTGCAGTGAGTGGTAATCGTGCCACTACACTCCAGCCTGGGTGGCAGAGTGAGACCTTGAACAAAGAAAAGAGGAAGAAAGCAAAGAAAAGAAAGAAAGAGAAGGAAGGAAGGAAGAAGGGAGAGGAGAATGGAAGGAAAGGAAAGGAAGAAAATTTTCTGCCTAAAAGTCAGGCATAAATCTCCCTTTGTAAAAGTGTTTTCCCCTACCTCCTTTCTAGGAAGAGGAGAAAAACCCTTGTCACAAGAGATGAAATGTCAGCACTAAGATGAATCTGCATAAATAAACCTTGTTAAAATAATCCCTATCATCTATTTGTTTCCCCCTTATATTTATCTTCCCTATCATTTACTGTCCTATAATTCCTAGAAACCTCTTTTTCTCTGTCTTGTCACTTCTCCACAATTTTCTGCCCTTTGCTAAAATGGTATATAAGCTCCTAGGCCTAGCTGCTGCTTTGGGGTTTTTCATTTCTTTTCTGTGAGGCCCCTTATGGCCATACTAAATAAGCCTTTTCTCCTGTTAATTTGTCTTTTGTCCATTTAATTTGCAGATGTCAGCCAGGAATGTTTTTCCCTCCCCTATACTCCACATCCTAAAGTAGGACAGGCCTAGGTTCAAATCTCAAGTCTATCATTTACTGTCTGTGTGGTATCTTGGTCAAGTAGCTTTTTCATTCTCGTTTTTTGAGACGGAGTCTCGCTCTGTCGCCCAGGCTGGAGTGTAGTGGCCAGATCTCAGCTCACTGCAAGCTCTGCCTCCCGGGTTTACGCCATTCTCCTGCCTCAGCCTCCCGAGTAGCTGGGAATACAGGCGCCTGCCACCTCGCCCCGTTAATTTTTTTGTATTTTTTTTTTTTTTTTTTTTTTTAGAAGAAAGGGGTTCCCCGGTTAGCCAGGATGGTCTCGATCTCCTGACCTTGTGATCCACCTGCCTCAGCCTCCCAAAGTGCTGGGATTACAGGCTTGAGCCACCGTGCCCGGCCGGTCAAGTAGCTTTATCTTTCTAAACCTCATCTTCCCCATCTGGAAAATGGAAATTATAATGGCATTTACCTCATAGAGATGTTACTAAATTTAAGTAAGATATTGCATGCCAAGTGCCTGGTACACGATGAGCTCAATAAATATTTATAATGGCAATGACACAATGATGACAACCATACCAACTATCCGTCCTTGGCCACTGCATTGGAGCCAGCCTTTTACCCCGTGGACAGGAGGCAGAGGCTTCAGACAACGCAGAAGAGTTTCTATCCCTAGGGGTTGGCAATAGCAAATACCTTAGGAATACATTAAAATTCAATACTCTTTAAACTTTCTTTGTATATTCAGCCAATGAGGCCTTCCTCAAAACTCTCAGAACCATAGCAATTATTAAATAGGTCTCTCCCTGAGGGGTTTGTCTAACTAACACCATGTGTTCTACCTTACCAAACTGAGCAATTGTCACAAAACCTCTGGACTGGACTGCCTGCCAACCTAACTTTTGATTCTCAGCAACTCTAATTATAGCTGCTACTTATTAAGCACTGACTATGTAGAGGGATTCAATCACAGTGAATATCCTGAAACTCATGTGATACTCCCTCAAGGCAGTTGCTTTATAGATAAGAAAAATGAAACTCAGTGGTGAGGAAAGGATTAGATCCCACTTCATTTGATTCTAAAACCTATCCTTCTCCACTGACACACTCAGGAAAGACTATCGTGGATACCAGAACATTGTGTGCCACAATATATATTCAGAATCCACTATGTGAAAGACTTGATGACAAATACCAGGAACAAAAAGGTAAATAAAACAAGACTTCCTGTCCTGTAATAATACTGACAAAGTAATAATAAAGAGAATTATTTGCAATTACAATTTTTGATTAATGTGCCAAGAAGTACGCTAAGTATTTTTCCTGCGTTATCTTGTTCAATGTTCACAATTTAGAAACTGGTTTAGAGTAGTTAAGCAAGTTGCCCCAATGTCATACAGATAAGAAGCAGTAGTAACAGGCACTGACCCTAAAGCCTGTGCTCCTAACTAGTGTACTTGGTTAAGTGTAGGAGCCTCTAGAAGTCTTTTAACTTTAGCCAGATGCCAAGTGATTGAGAAACCTGAAAATCCAGGTTTTAGCTCCAGACTCTACCATGTCAGGAGACTGAAGCTCCTAGGGGCCTTAATTTATATATAAAACAGGTCTAATAACATCATCGGCCCTGCTGATTGGCCACTAAGAGGTAAAGGTGTCAAAATTAATACAAAAGCTCTTTTGGAAAAACACAAAAAAATTATAAAACCACAAAGAATTATTTCTACTTAATGGGTATAATAAGGCCTTGAGAATACTCTCATAAATCTATCATAAAGAGCATTCCAAACCATTTTCCTTAAGGGAAATAGATGAGAAAGACTACGAAGTGCCTCATCTTAGTATCTGGTATGCAGTGGGTGTTTATAAGATGCTAAGTACCATTCCACACTCCAGAGTCTCACTTCCTTAATTTCCCATACTCTTTCCTGGGAGCCTAGCCTCTCTTCCAAGGTCTTTACGCAAGTTCTTCTGTATCAAGAGTACAGAGGAACACATGATAAACATGTGTTTATCATCTTATCCTCATGAACGAAGAAAAATCTTCCAGAGGCTAGCTGGGATACGTGTGTTACTACACTCCAGTCATACAACCTATCCAAAGTTCTCCTGTCTATAAGTTCCATCACAATTTCAGGACTCACCTTGACTTTCAATGTAAGTGTAACCTACCAAGCATCCTGTTATTCACTCTCTTCTTAGCCTTTTGACAAGCTGGGGGTCCCAGCTTTACATAGTTACATGCTCAGTTCCCAGTGCTGGGCCTGGCACATAGTGAGTGCTCAGTAAAATGCTCACTGCATGTAGTGGATTCTCATAAAACAAGCCTTTTTCCTTCTTGCAAAAGATACCAGCAGCCATGTGCCAGCCATATAAAATACAGTGAGCTATAATGTAATAATAAACCCATGTAATATGTGACATAAAACATAGCACTGCCATAAAAGGGGAAGTGACAAATTATTTTTATATTATCTTATACATATTTTGTAGCACTAATCACACTTATAAAATATTTAATTCTATGTTTTTAAAATTATATAAGTGATTCATATGCTATTACAGAGATATATAAAGATAAAATTGTAAAGATAAAATTGTAATTTCCTTTTCCCTTTTCCAATCCCATCTCCTTAAAATAAGCAAAGTTAATAATCTGGAGTGTATCTCAGTGAAACCTTATGATTTAAAAAAATATACATACATACACAGACACACAAATATAGGTGTTTTCACCCCTTTCTCCCTTTTTAAAAAAATAAATGGGATATTACATCGACCACCATGGCTTGCTTTTTTGCTATGGAATAAAAATCATGAAATTTAATATAAGTAAATCTAATTATTTTAACTGTGATTATGTTCCATAACAAATCCCCCTACTGAGAGGATACTAGGTTTTCTGCAGCTTTTGCCATCAAAACACAACGCTGCAATAAATACTCTTATACACAAGCTCTTACATGCCATTACTTTACCTCTGGAAAAATATATTCACAAAAGCAGGATTGCTGCAGGATAGTGTGAACATTTCAAATTTTAATTAATATTGCCACATTCTTTCCAGAGAAGCTGGTTAAAGCAATTCACCTTTCCAGCAGCAATGCACATATAACAGGGGCTAACTCTCTTCAACCATATCAGCACACAGATGTTACTGTTCTTTTTTAATTCTGGCCACATGCGTATAAAAAATTGACTATAGTAAGTCTATCTTTTTGTATTTTATTGTCCATTAACATTTCCTTTTCTGCCTGTTTACATATTTAGCTTAGCTTTCCGATGCTAGTATTTTTCCTATCAGTTTGTAAGAATGTCTTGTACAAGGGATAGAAACTTTTATAATATGTGTTGCAAATATTTCTTCCATTTATCTTGTAACTTGTTAATGGTGCCCTTTGCCACAGAGAAATTTTAAAATGTCATGTAGTCATATATATCAATCTGTATACAAAAGATTTTTTTGGGTTTCCTGCCTTATGTTCCTAAGCCTTCTAATAGTTAGTATTTTTAAAAACACTTAATCTTTAACCCAAAACAATGTATTTGTTTATATAGCACAGGAAAGGGTTTGTGAAAGTAAATTATTAAACTTTTTAAAGTTTTATTCACTTCAATATTTAAATACTTAATACATCTGCAATGAAATTATCTATATGGCAGAAGGAGGAGTTCTAACTTTTTTTTCTTTCTTCTGTATGAAAACATACTGCTATTTAAGATGGCCTAGAGAAGGCAACTATTTAATATTTGATAAAAAAAGAACACAGAGACGACACTTGAATGGAGCAGATTAGGTTTCATAAGAGAAGATAATTGAGCAGAAACTTGAAAAATGAATAGTTGTTTAACAAGCAGACTTGGGGTGTGGCAAGAGGTAGCAGCATAACCATACAGGTATCATAAAATACTCAGGAATAATGAAGCCAGTGTTTGCTTAGGTGGGCTGAGATAAACAGAAACTAACATGGAGTCTTTGGTTGCCCCAGAGTTTACCACCTTCAATCTAGAGCTAGGTAGGTTAAGATTTTGTTTTGTTTTAAGAGACAGAGTGTCTTGCTCTGTTGCCCAGGCTGTAATGCTGCAGCATGGTCATAGCATAGCTTGCTGCAGCCTTGATCTCCTGGGCTCAAGTGATATTCCCACTTTGGCCTCTCCCTAGTAGCTGGGACTATGGGCATGCACTACCACGCTTGGCTTTTTTTTTTTTTTTTTTTTAAGAGATGGGGTCTTACTATGCAGTCCAGGCTAGTCTCAAAATCCAGCCCTCAAGAAATTCTCCCACCTCAGCCTCCCAAAGTGCTGTGATAGGTTAAGTTTTAAAAGCACTGCCCTCTGTTCCTGTCCATCATCAGATAGTTGCTCAGATCCTTTTTGCCACACCAATCCATAAACTTAGTGCCACCTGTCTGGGTCTTTGTTTTAACTTTACAGACACCATATTATTGGGGAATGAGGGCTGGATTTTGGATCTAAGCTCTTTATTTTCTTATCTATAACACTAATTTAGAAACAACTGCTGATTATGAGCAAATTAATTCACTTCCCTGAGTCTCAGTTTCCTTACATTTTCCCACCACCACTAACTGTATTAGTCTATTGTTAAGATTAAAGACAAAGTCCTTGGAGGCAGAAAGCCTTGTGGACATTTTTTAAAACTGCTTTTCTCCATGCCACTTTGGATGATTCATTTCTATAATTTCTGAAGGTCATTTTCAATTTGGAGTTGTTCTTTCAAAGTCCTAGCCAAGCCTCAGCAGGAGTCTGGCCCCAGCCTCTGGGGTGTTATCTGGAAACTCAGCATGCATATTCTCATTTCTGCAGCACTGACAAATCCATTAAATAACAGAGCCCCAAGAAAAGATACCCAAAGAGTTCCACAGGGCTATTACTCAGGATTTAAACAGCACCTGAACATCACTCTCCTACAGCAGAAGTAGAAATGTTCTCTCTTCTGGCTTCATCATACAGCCTTCCTACCTGCCAGAAGAAGTACACATTACACTTTGATTTACTGATGGCTCTGTAGGTAATTGCAATGCTTTGAGATCTGGCCCCTAAAATAGGTAGCAAAGACACAACCAATTCCTCCCCTGCTTCAGCCTCCACAGTATAACCACCCAATGGAGCCAATCCTTCTAAATCAGTAGGTGTTTAAAAATAGGACCCCGTATTTTACTACTAATTCACAAACTTTCACTAAGCACCTACGATGGGATACAAAGGTTATTTAGTGTTTAGAATTATGGCCTTGGGTACGACCTTTAAGTCCTTCTGAGTTAGTTTCTTGGCTTATAAATTATATGTAAAATCGAGACAATAAAACCTCATTGGGTTCTTGTTCTGCTAATGAGGTGGTAGCCTAGGACAGGACTCAGCCTGAGCAGCTACCCTCTGAACTAGCGCTCTGCAAACTATTTTTTTTGTGGTTGTTTTTTTGAGACAGGATCTCACTCTGTTGCCCAGGTTGGAGTGCAGTGGTGCAATTACAGCTCACTGTAGACTTGACCTCACTGGTTCTGGCAATTCTCCCACCCCAGCCTCCTGAGTAGCTGGAACCCCAGGTGCATGCCACCATGCTCAGCTAATTTTTTTTTTTTTTTTTTTTGCAGAGATGGGGTTTTGCCATGTTGCCCAGGCTGGTCTCGAATTCCTGGGCTCAAGTGATTCGCCTCCCTTGGTCTCCCAAATTGCTAGAACTACAGGTGTGAGCCACACTGCACCTGGACTCTCCGAACTATTTTTAATCATCAATCTCTGTCAGTAAAACATTTCAAAGCATTTCCAATCAATGCTTGTATGTTTAATCAATTATATATTATTATATATTATACTATATATAACATAGTACATATTATATATAACATATTGTTTATATAAATCAGTGGTTCTGATCTTAATGTCAGGGGTTCCAAAAACCCCTGAAATTGACTGAAATATTCTGCTTTGTAAGATTTTTTGTTTTAAGTTCAGATAACGTGTGTTGTCTTTCTGAGGTTTACTAAGGGGGCTATCTATGACCCCAAAATGTTCGGAATTAGAAGAAATGTTAGCTGCATCTGAAGACAAAGCTTCTTGCCCTTTCTGGGTGCAGAGCTGGCGAGTCTGAGGGAAGGACAACAGCACATGTGAGATCAACAGGGGCAGGTCTCTTTGGATCAGTTGCTAGGGAAATGCGGTATTGTTAGAAACTATCAACTCCCCTTTGGGTATAAACAGGACATTTTAGAGGCTACAAAAGTATCTTCATCTCATTTCATAAACAGACAAGAAAAAAATCATCTCTGTTTCACTGGTAGAAAAACCAGGGTCCTGAGAAACGAAGGACTTGTGAAGAAATACTTAGTTACTTCCTGTCAGAGTAGAGATCACATCCCAGCTCTCTACCTAGGAGCATCCCAACTCCTCACTGTACAGGCAGCATAGGACACTCCTCCAAAACATGAGCCTCAACTAGGCTTCTCCACTTCAGAACTCTGGGAAAAGGCATCACCCTCAAATGTGGACAAGTAAGATAATGAGGGCCACAGAGAACACAGATGTGCTGGGTACTCCAAAAGTGTGTGTTTGTGATTCAGAATATACACAATGGGCCAGGAGCAGTGGCTCACGCTGGTAATTAGCACTTTGGGAAGCCAAGGTGGGTGAACTGCTTGAGCCCAGGTGGTCAAGACCAGTCTGGGAAACACGGCAAAACCACGTCCCTACAAAAACCACAAAAATCAGCCAGGCATGGTAGCAAGTGCCTGTGGTCCCAGCTACTCAGGAGGTTGAAGTGGGAGGACCACCTGAGTCTAGGACGGCAAGGCTGAAGTGAGCCAAGATCATGCCATCGCACTCCAGCCTGGGCAACAGTGTGAGACCTTGAGTTAAAAAAAAAAAGAAAAAGAATCTAAATAATGGAAAAAACAAACCTTTAACTTGAAAAAAAAATTTAAAAGATATGTGACTATTATTTTTTTTCTTTTAGCTCATCTTATTTTCTACAGTAAACACATTAATATCACACTACACTTTCACAATGGGGGAAGAAGCCAGAAAACACCAGTGAGAAAAATCAGCACGAGGTGTTCCAGTCCCCTCAGCACCCATACTGTTCTCCATAAAGAAAAAAGTACATGTTTGCAACAGCTTTATTATGCAGGAAAATACAATCCTACTTTGATGAGACATAAACCATTTAAGAATGATGAAAATGCAATTTGAAATAAGAGGCAGCAAGACATAGGTAAAGTCATAGAACCTTGACTGTAGTTGTCAAGAAGGGTCTGTTTAAGGCTCAAAGGTGGTTCCTAACAGTCATTAATCTGAATCTTTATGTAAACAGTGAAAATAATTAATTGAAGACTGAAAAGCACCATGTACTCTACCCGGCACATAGTAGGTATTCAACAAACGGCATCTATTATTTATTTTTACCAAAATAAATCATTAAAGCATAGAAACACATTTTTATATTCACCTTTAACAGAGCAAATTTGTTGTTCATCCTAAGGCTTAAAAAAAAAACCCCAAACTAGGCTGGGCGTGGTGGCTCACGCCTGTAAACCCCAACACTGTGGTAGGCAGAGGTGGGTTCAAGACCAGCCTGGGCAACATGGTGAAGCCTCATCTCTACCAAACACCACCTCCCTCCCACACACAAAACAAAAATTAGCTGGGCATGGTGGCATGCAACTGTGGTCCCAGCTGCTACTCGGGAGGCTGAGGAGGGAGGATCACCTGAGCCTGGGGGGTCAAGGATGCAGTGAGCTGAGATTGCGCTACTGCACTCCAGCCTGGACAACACAGTGAGATCCTGTCTCCAAAAAAAAAAAAAATACACCAACACCAAACTAGTGGTCGTGGGATAAGTACTCACAAATTTATTTAAAACTACTTAATTTATCATGATGTATATTCCCCAAAGACAGAAGCACACATCATTTAAAAAATTAACTCATTTTAAGTAAAAAGAGAGCACTCATTCTACAACTAGCAAAATGGAGGAAGTGCATACACAGACTCGTACACGCAGTGAATAGCTTCTAATTTCAAGTAAAAGAATATGCGCGTCAATAACTAGGATCCAAAAATTGAAACTTCCTAAGAAGCCTGGGATTTTAATATTATTCTGGAAAGAGACACCGATTTTTAAACAGCATTCTTTTGAATCCCTCTAGTTTATCCCCACATAATTTAAGGAGTAATGCTCTCCTGGGTAAGTATATTCACTTTTGGGGGAAAAAAAACCCTTCCTTGACCATTCTGAAGGAACTCATTATTTTAATTTGTATTCACCTCCCAAGGAGTAATAATGGACCCACAAGAATGCAAAATGCCTTGAAGGCCCAAAGAAATTTGTTTAGATTTTGCTCAATCATGGTATTTCTATCTAAAGCCTTTTAAGAGCTTAAGAACTGTTATTTTACTAATCAATTTACTGTAATTCAAAAGATTTTAAAAAAATCTGGTTATCCACAAACTTGAAAAACAGCAAAAAAGGTAAAATTTCCTAGAGACAAGCTGCTTTTGTACACCTTGTGACATTTTATTCTAATCTATTATATCTCTTACATATGCCTGTTAAGAGAATTTTTCTCCCCACTGAACAGCGCAGGATTAAAATAAGCATTACATGACACCATGGTAAGACAACGAACCTAATTACCAACTCTAGTTACAACTGAATTCACACTATACCTTCAAGTTTGAGGAAATGCTTAACTAAAAAATAGCTCAAATGAAGTTGTTTGGTTACAAAAACATCTGCTTCCTATCCACTGATAAATTTAGTACTTTACCTTTGAAATCCTACATTTCCTTGTGCACCATGAGCTTTTTCTTAAAATACGTAATTTAACAAAATGAAAAACTGGAGCGAACACCACACATTTTTTTGCCTTAAAAAACACAAACACTCTCTTATAAAACTATCTACTACTTAATTCTAACTGAAAGGGAATGGGAGACAAAAATGTAAGGAAATGAGAAAATCAATGGCTGTCTTCCTTGTAATGAAAAAGCTACAAAACTGTTTATAACAATTTAGCTGTGTTTTGAAAATAAGACTTCCACATCATATGCTTGTGATCAAATTATATACCACTATCATTTGTTTTCTTGCCCAAAAACATTACAGGATTTATAAGCCTCAACTTTCAGACCAACAATGTTACAGATTCTAAGGGGCACCATGTGTTACCAATAAGCTATCATTTATTCTGAATATATCCTGGCATAAATTCTAAGGAACCAGCCATATAATAACATGTTCATTTAATCTGAGAAAAAAAAAAAAACCAAAACTTTAACACAGAAAAAGACCTAGTAGCAGGAATATCCTGAGTTCCTATTCCCAGAAAAAACTGCATACCTGTACCTGTGTTGTATGAGAATGTATCTGTTCAAAAAGATTAATGTTTTCAACCTAACTCATTTGGTAGAACAATGAACCACATGCTTCCATTTGTAAAAGTGCAGTACGTCTCACTGTGTTTTTTAAACAATACTGAGAAGCAAACAGTAAGCTCTTTTCTCAAGCCAAACCTGACTGACATGCATTCACATGCTCATGCTTCCAAGGGAATGCCAGCCCCACTCCTACTGTACTGACCCAGGGTCTCTCACAAAGATCAAGATCAAGATGCCAGCCAGGGCTGCAGTTGTCTGAAAGTTTGCCGGGGGTTAGATTTTCTTCCATGTCTCACTTGCATGGCTGGCAAGTGTGTGGTAGTTCTCCATAGGACTGCTTAAGTATCCTCAATATGGTAGCTGGCTTCCTTCACAGAAAATGATCAGAAAAAGAATGGAAGGACCAGGTGGAAGCTATCTTGCCTATGGACTGGCCTTGGAAATCACATGGCATCACTTCTACTACATTCTATTCATTAGAAGGGAGTTAATAACTCTGGTGGTACATTCAAGGGGAAGGGGGATTAGGCTCTATCTTTGTAAAGAAAATTGCCCAAGAATTACAATAAATTAAAACCTCCACAGTGCCCAAGAAACTAGTCATTTTAATCATATATTAGCAAAAGGGCAAAAGGAGGGAGAAAGGGGAAAAGGGAGAGGGACCACTAAAGGCAGACTTCCTAAACGACAATCTGTTTCACAGATTAATAATGTTAAAACTTCAAAACTTAGAGAATAACACAGGAAAACGGAATAGCTTGGAGAATTTTCCATTGGTCTAAGCAGTTCACAGAATTGAGTTTTGTTTTGTTTTTTAAAATGTCCTCATACACAACAAGGAAAAGTGAGACACAAATTCCCAGAGCAATCTTGAAACTAAAGGGCTTGCATGGAGACAATTTGTTAAAAAACAAAACAAAAAACAAACAAACAACAACAAAACAACCACCAAAAAACCCTCATTTTTATACTGTTTACTAGTACTGATAAAAGTTTATGTGTAAAAATAACACATTTTAAGAGTAACAAGCTTCACGATGTTTAGCTATCTTTCAAATCACTTTGGGAAGTTGAGTGATTGGTAATCTCCAACCAGAAATATAGAAATACTTTTTAAATGTTCAAAAAGTATCACATGGGTTTTGTATCACTTAAGCATTGTGAGAAAACAAGAAAATTATGAAAATGCATTGGGAAACAGATAGCAGGGTTCAACTTCTTGTGGTTTCCCTGGATGAGGCCAAAAGCCCTTGCAGGGGAACAGCTTGGATTCCACTGAGCATGTATCATGGAAAGCTATGCAACACCACTGTTTTACTCATTTAGTCATTTTTAAAGAATTAAATGTCATAGTGCTGTCCACAAACCCAGCTATACTATACTTGTTCATGACTGCAGAAACCCTATCAGGCCTCAATAGTCTGTGAGGAACCTGGAGGGATCTGAGTTTGTCCCTATATTTCCGAGACAGGACCATGGTAACTACTATTTGTGGTCTCATCTGGGAAACACCAAAGTCATCCCACAGATTACAATGCTGGGAGTTTCCATTTGATGGATCCATTCACGAATATTCACGATTAGTGAATATTAATAGCTGGTCTCAGAGCTTCCCAGGTAGTAACCCATCCAGCCAACATGTAGCGATTCATTCAATCCTTATTGAGCCCCTGCCATGTGTTAGGTAGAAGACAAATACAGAGTACCTGTAAAGAGCAAAGCTGGGGTCAGCTGGGCTCTCTTTCCGTTATTTGCCAGGTATGGTACCCTGAACAAGTTATTCTGGCTCTCTAAGCTTCAGTTTCATTATCTATAAAATGAGAACAATGGTACTTACCTTATCGGCTTGTTTGGCTTAGCCTAGTACAGCATAAATACACAACGAATATCATTTCCTCCAAGTGGTACGCCCTTAGTACCTTCCTCATACTACTTCAGATCCTTCTTCCTATTTCACCCTTTGCACTTTGTAAGCTTTCTTTTATAGCACTTCCTAGTTTCTAGTTATAAATACTTTCCAGTTTGATGATCTGATTAACATTTCTTTCTCCCCTACTGGATTGTAAAATTCATGAAGGCAGAGACTTTGATATGCCAAACACCTAACGCCGAGAACAGGAGAATATAATAGGTGCTCAATAAATACCTTTTTGAACAAACTAATAAATTACCTTGACAAATGCATAAACTACAAAGATGAAAAACATAGTACTAGTCTTATCAAAACGTTCATAGGCCAGTGCAATAGTTCTTAATTTTAGCTGCAAGTTAGAATCAGCTGGGGAATAATATATTTTTTAATCTCAATAGCTAGGCTCTACTCTGGAACAATTCTAGGGTAAGGGTCTGAGACATTCTTGTTTTTGTTTTTAAGAGTTCTTCAGGTGATCCTAATCAACAAAGGTAAGACTCATTATCTACTCCAAGAGAGATGGTTAATAACTGCAATACAATGGGATACATGTTCTACAGTATCAGTCTAAAAGAACTTCCTGTGGTGATGGAGAAGTTTCTATTTCTGCACTATCCAATATGGCACCCACTAGTCATATATGGCTGTTAAATTCTTGAAATGTGGCTAAAACTGAGGAACTGAATTTTAAATTTTATTTTAATTTATTTAAAATTTAAAACCATATGTCACTAGAGGCTACTTGAATAGTACAAACCTAGAAGGAGGGCACACAGAACCCCTAATCCAGACTGGAGAGATTCAATGTTCAGTTAGCTGTGCCACTCCCATCCACAAAGAGGGTGCAGTCTACCGGAGGAGGCTGTACCCAAATTACGCATATAGCCCTCGAACTCTCTTTACATCCATACAGGAACAATCTCTCCCTTCTGTCATACCCAGGGCAGCTGTGATCAAGGAAATCCTTTAAAGAACAGGAAGAAGCATATCCCCCAGTAGAGCAGCCTTTGTATGAGCTGTTGAGTGATGTGGTCATTGTGGCCAAGGGATGAAATGCATCTTGAGGGAGAACATTTGGAAAAGAGTCACATGGAGTGGGCCCTCAGCACAGTAAATACAGCAGCATCTCACAGCTGTAAAGCAAGGGTCTCCCTTTTGCAGCTCACAAGTATAGAGCCTCAGGCACAAACCATCATCACATTATAGAACTGACTGTTCCTCCTGAGACAAATAATGGTTCTCATTAAGCTCTTTATAAAATCAAGCTGGTCAAATGCTATATGTGGAATCACTGAATTAAAATAGAGAAGGCACTCAAGCATTCATCTAGCTGTCCTTTTCCCCCATCTACCATTTGTTAAGCACCTACTATGTGGCAGGCAGTGTATTAGGGGCCTCAGATGGTCTCTCCTTTTGTCCATACGATCCCCTGCCCATTAGATATTATTTTTTAAATTTATGGTAAGGAAATGTAAGACTCCTGGAAGTTAAATAATACACTTGACTTGAACAAGTATAACAAAGCTAGGATTCAAACTCAGAACTAGACTACTTGAGTTTCTCTCTTTTTTAAAAGGGTGTGCAGTGTTCTATTATATATATATTATGGTTTATTGAATAAATCCCTTTTATTTTCTGCTCTTTCAAATCACAACCAAGGCTTCAGTGAACCTCCTTGCATATAATACTTTAAATATATTTTTATTGGTATATAATATACATACCTACAGAAAAGTATATAAATCCTAAGTTCAGTATCTGATGAATTACCAAAAAGTGAACTTTACCATGTAACCACCACTAGCATCAAGAAACAACAATATCAGTATCCCAGAAGCCCGCTTTGTGGCATCTCCTAGTTATTTATCCCACTCACCTCCCCAAAGAGCTAATATCAAATATAAGGGCCTACCACAGTGTAGGAGTTCATTGAAAAAAATGCTAACGGCAGAAGTTATAAATTAGGTATATAACTTAAGCCAAGACCTAAAACAACATTTGGTCATAACTACATGACTATTAGTTATCTACATTAATGAGAAGTTAGTGTTTTATTGGATATAAAGAAATTAGGGAGCAAAATGAAGGCATCAGGGTGCAAAATGTGTTAACAATTAATATTACAGAATGTCTCAAGGCCTAGGGGGGTTTAAAAAACAAGAGAGTATTAGGTTTCCAGTTTCATTTGGCTAGTGATTCCCAGCTCTGATGAGACAGGAGGGCCATAAAGTACCTGAGGGTTTTGGCTTGTTCACGTTCCCTTCAGCTCAATAATTTCATGATGATAAAATTAAGAGGAACAAGCATTTATTGAACTTCCGTAACCTGGGAGACCCTTTACAGATATGAGCTCATTAAATCCCTTCAACAACTTTTTTAATACCACTATCCTCATGTTACAGAAGAAAAATGGAAGCTCAAGAAGGAGAAATAACCAGCTCAAGGTCACCTTGCTAATAAGAAGTGGATTAGCAAGGACGAAAGCCCATATCTGTCCAACTTCATGGCCTGTGCTCTTTCTATTATAGTCTGCTGCCTTCCCTCCCAGGTTTTCTGTTAAGTTACTGACCACTGATTTCTTGGAGAAGTAACCTATTGGTAGGTGAGGTGGTACTGCAATATTAACAAAAGATGTGAGTGAGAAACTCTGAAATCCATTTTATGTTTCCAAGCCTCTCTTCTACAGCGCTGGAGCCTATCATTTTTTGTGGTTACTCTGTTTCTTTTTTTTTTTTTTTTTTAATTTAGTTTGTTTCCTCTTACTCACTGATGACATACTTTTGCCTCCAAGGTGACAAAGTCACTAGACAGTTAAAACATTTAGTTACACAGGTTATCTGGCACACCTTCCAACAAAAGAAAAGATGATAGTTCACAGGTCTGTTGAGGTTTGAATTTAACTTTGCCCCCTCCTCTCTAACTTTTTCCACGACCATCGCCAATACTGATTTTCAAATGTGTACAGGTACACTGAAGAAGGGAAAATATTCTGATGTGTTTAACTGAAGCCACTGAGTTATAGGTTGACCAAATTCACACAGAAATTTTATTTATCTCATGTCACTTGTGACAAAATTACTCTTAACTCTATTAAGCACTTAAGGGTATAGTAAAATCCACTGCGACTAATGCTTTTTCTTCTTTCTGTTTTGGAAACACTAATAGGCTTGGGCTGACAGTCGAGATAAGAGGAAAAAAAGAGAAATTTCTTTTACCTACTTACTTTTCCATTTGCGTCAAGTTTCCTATAAACTTAACATCTTTTAAATAACTAAGAAAACTCTGTAGACATTATTGTAATTCATGTTATCTGACTTTTAGTAAGTGCTTACCTTGACCAGAATTATATATTGCTTTTACAGACTTCTTCACTTTCTGAAGGGCTGTTCTATCTTGGTCTAGCGCCTAGAAGAGAAAAAAGGGGGAAAAGATATTAGAAGATTTGGTAAATAAAGAAAAAAAGAAAAAGAGAAATTCATTTGTAATTGCATTTGTTTTCCTGAGTACCAGAGCAACAGCAAACTGACATATTCATTAACAATGAATCATTTCAGACTGGAAGTCCCTGGGATCTGGGTAGTTACAGTTTCAGGAGAAGTACAGTCATTCCACAAAGCTCAGTGTGTGAAATGGATAGCATTCTAGTCAGTCAATTATCATGCTAAGTTACACACAAGAAAGATAATACAAGACACCTAAGAAATCTTAAGGCTTGTATTCTCTCATGCATTTACAATCTGGTAAGGAGAAAAGGCAAGCATAGACATGAATGGCACAATACCCAGGCAAGAGGATACTGTCATTTTATCACCTAAATGGTAATTTTAGGCAGAAAAACGTTTCAAGGAGTATAATGAGTAGGAATGACCTGAAGAGCTTTTCACAGTGCTTTTAAGTTTTGGGATTTCTTTTAGTGTTAAAAAAAAATACTTATGACATATGGCAGTTGAATTTTAGCAATATTTTAATTTAAAAAAACAGTTTGGAAAATGCCATCATGATGCTGGTAAAGCTTTTAAATGATTTCTTAGATGATGAATCAACACATTAATCTACTTGTGGTACAAGCGGGGGGCTTCTAGGAGTCTACTGTTGTTGATTCTTAATCCAGGTACAGGATATACAATTGTGTTTAGTTTGTTAAAATTCAGCAAATTGTGCATTTAGGATATGTACTCCTTTCTGTACGTGTATGACACTCAAAAAACAAGTTTAAAAGAAGGAATAGTCAATGTACTTGGCACACTGGACTAACTCCTTAAAACAATTTTAGGCCCCTTTCTGCTACTTCAAGGGTCTGTGGTCAGCCTGGGAACCCCCAGATGATATGTCAAGATTTGCAGGGCATGAGCAATAACAGTAATAAACTGCATAAATAAAATTTTAAAACATTAAATGTACACTCACATCCATTATATCATCTAAACCTTGGAACTTCAGACCAGAAAACTGAAGCCCATAGAGGCTAAGTACATCCCTGAAGAAGCTGAAACGGATAAAAGCAATGGTAGCAGGCACCTACAATTCCCCTTATGGAAAACGGTCTTTCCTACTGTTTTCCTTCACCTCTTGTTCTCCACACCCCAATGTCTGGCCAGGTGAGCACCAGACTCATACTGGACTCAATGACATTCCTAGAATTTCTGGGCTTCTGGAAACAAGCTCAGTCCCTTTCTGGTCACATCAGCTTAGGACTGCCAGGAGTTCTGTTTCTTGATGTGAGGAAAAATGTGGCCAGACAGAATGACACTAACAGAGACACAGTAACAGAGAAAAGAGGGTAGAGAGAGTCCTCTGGCATCTGAGTTTTTGCTTCCAGCTGTTCCCAAGGCGTATGTCACTGTTAACCTTCCTGCAGTCTGAGTACATGAGACAACAAATTCCTTCTGTCCCAAGCCAGTTGAGCTTGGAATTCTGTCACTTGCAACCACAGGTCCTAAGTAACACTAGAACTAACATTTACTGAGCACTTACTAGACATGAGGTATAAAACTTATTATATTTATAAAACATATCAATTATATAAGATATATATGCTTTCAAATATTTTATCCCTTTGCATTGCATCTTTACAGAAATTCTGTTAAAGATCATCTTCATTTTTCAGATACGGAAATGTAGTAGACCTTCAATAAATATTTAGAGAGAGGGAAGGCGAGAAAGGTCAAGTAACTTTCCCAAGGTCACAGAGGCAGAAAATGCTAACATCACATTCCACACTTATATCTACCAAATCCCAAACTGTATGCTTTCTTTACTGGGATGCTGAGACAAAAAACAGGGTTTCCAGACTGCAAGTCTGACACTATTTCCATCATACCCATCACTACATTCTAACTCCATATCTCGTCACATCCACTGCCCACCTGTACTTCTGTTCAGTATCTCCCTTTAAATACACTTATATCTCTTTTAAGAAATTTAAATAACTGTATTGTAAAGAGCTACAATAAATGAAAAACCACGATCATTTACCATTGATAGAAGACACCCTGAAAACTACAATGTACCTCTACCTATACAAAATGCTCCTTGGCTTAGGATCTCAAGTCATCTCACATACCTGTCATGCTGCATGTCATGTTTAAGGAAATGTTTTACAAGACATTTCAAGGAAGAGATAAATTTCGTATTACTGAAAAGATTTAAGATTTGCACTGTAGAGGAAAGAGGGAAGGCAACTAGTATTTAACAAACACTTGGTATAAACCAGAAAGCATGCTGAGAGGTTTACATAGATTATCTCAGTTAATTCTCACAAAAGTCCTATGAAATAAATATTATTATTATACGCATTTTATGAATGAGGAAACAGAGGCTTGGCTTAGAAAGCTTAACTTGTCCAGGGTGGCTAAGCTAGAATTTGAACCCAGGTCTCTGACAACACAGAGCTTTATCTTCTAACCACTACCTAATTCTGCATTCTAATGATATCTGCCATAAGCTGAGACTACAAACAGTCTCATCATATGGGGGAGGTGGCAACTACATACCAGTTTTGAGATAAACCTGAGTTTTAAAAAAATACAAGACATTTAGATTGAAAATGATGCAAATAAGCATTTACTTAAAAGTAAATTTACTTAAAAAATGGGTTTATTCTTAGATGAACTGTTTCTATGATGTCATTTCTAAAAAATGCTAAAAATAGTCATTAATTTTTTTCTATACTTATGATTGTCCTTTTTCCCTGATAAAAAACCTTGGGCCTTAGAGAAATTAGTTAGCTTGCCAAGCGTCACATACCAAGTAAGAGAAGAGCCAGCCTATGCTTTTTCAACCATGCCATCTAATCTGTTGTGGAAGACAAGTCCAAGTTTCCCCTGAATCTTAACATTTCTTAATTACTTTCAAGAAAGAAACAAAGATCTGCTTCTGGAGGAAAATAACCTATCGGTTATCTTTGTGGGAATAATGACTAAAAAAGGTGACTGTAGTCTAACAGAAATTACTAAGTGGACTTTACAGTTAACTCCAAATGAGCAAATGAATGTGAAAGATTTCAGCCGTAACATTTTTTGAGACCATCTACCTACTTCCTTTTGTTGGAGGGGGAGCGGGTACAGTCTCAGAATTTCTGTTGAATGTTTACCAACTTGCTTATGAACTGGTAGGGTGTAAAGTTCACCTACTCACTTTTGAAGTTTATTGAAAGCATCCCCATTTGACAGCTACAGTCAGTTAACTCTAGGTGACACTTCTTTTTCTTTTAAGCTAGAGTGTTTGGCCACTGGTAAAAATAAGCTAAATAAAATGCACTTTTAAGAGCCTCCTGTTGTAGAGAGCCAGGGGATACTGTCCTTCAATCAAACAAGGCTCCCCCTAGAAATAACACATGTCTAAGTGTGCTGCAAAGTTTTATTCCCATAAATGCCAAACAACAACTGCAGTGATATCCTTTGAAATGTCATATATGTAAAATTAAATAAGGGCTAAGAGAAAAACGGTAGATAATATAGGCTATAAGATTATCTTTCCCAAATCATTAAAAGTAGGATAAAACATGTGCAGGCATTTTTAAGTATGTATCTGCAGTTGAACAACACGAAAGGGTGGGGTGAGCGGGAAAGAATGAATTAACAAACAAATGAATAAAGGAGAATGTAAAGTTGTGCCATACGACATCATTACATTCTCTTTAACATTACATAACTAAGGATCAGGGATGGTAATCTAGGAGAGCACTTCCAACCCTGACACGAAGACTTTCTACTTTTATTTCACACATAGTCCTAACAAGTTTTGTCATTTGAATCTAGGCACAGAGAAGATGCAGGCTGCTGCAAATCAGAGAGAGGCCGCTGGGAAGCCATACTGATGGAGGCACTACATGAGAGCTGACAGCCAAAAGGATGTAGAAAAATTACAGAAACCAGACCATAAGGATGGAAAAGTCCTTTGAGACTTTGAGGACAGGAAGGGTAGCATACTCCTCTAGGCCGAGTGGTATCCCTCAGTCACAGCAGAGTGTAAGAGCAGATATTCTCAGAGACATGTATGAATCTGACCATGCCTGCTCAGGGCATTTGAACCAGTTGATTGCTCTGCCTAAAACTCTTCCCCCAAGCTCTCTGGATGACTGGCTCTTTCTTCTTACACAGGCCTCAGATTAAAAGTCCTTTCTCCACAAAAGTCTTCTAAGGATACCCTACAGCAGCGTACACCCTCGGCCCACCCAAAGGTTACTCTGGAATGCACATCATGCCAGTTGTTCCATAGTGTTACCACACTCTGAAATGATCCTGTTCATGATTTGCTTGCTTTTATGCTATTTCTCTAGAAGAATGGAAGTTCTATGAAAGCAGGGGCTTTGTATAACCTGTTCATGGCTGAGTTCCTATTCCCAGTGTCTAGCACACAGTAGATGCTCAAAAATGCTTATGAAATGAAGCGACAAATGACTGAATACACAAACTCATCAGTATAATCATCTCCACAAAACAGAAAAGTAGGCAGCATAAGACTTGCTTTGAAAATGATTGATAAAATAGTTTTAAATTCAGAAAACATGGTCCTCTGTAATTCTTCCCCTAATGGTTTCGAACAAAGTTTAAAGGTATACATATCTAATATGTATAGCCATATATGTAGAAGAGATATGACTATACAGTGATGAGAATAATGTCTTAAGAGGACATTGCCTTCAAAGTTATTCTGTAAATTTTCTTTAAAAATATTTTACTGAAATATATTTACGTTAACTGAGAAATGGCAATACTGTTGCCACTATTCATTAAGATTTTCTAAAATTCTACGTATTTTAGAATTACTTTATAAATCTATGGTACTTTCTATACACTCAAGTGGGAAAACTGCTCTTAATTTGGGTAGATTTGATTTTAGATAATAACCACAATTCTTTGGAGCTAAATTTTATGAATATGTTTACAGAGGCAGGAAATAGTATATAACAATAAAATACTAGCATAGAATTTCCTAGAGATATGCCAAGGTAGCAGAGAATTATACCTACCATCTAGGAGTGCTGTGAGCATTCAATACGTTAATGTGCCTAGAAGTGGCTAGCACAAAGCCTTGAAGGGAGCAGGTGCTCAAAAAAGACTAGCTATCATTACTGTCACCTCAGAAGGCGGCTGCCAGTGAAACACTTGGAGCAGCGTTTCTTGAAAAGGGCTTACTTGAAAAAAAGGGCTTCCATTGTATTGCTTTATAGTATATTCAGAGAGGTCATTTAAAAAATGCTTTTTCATGGATGCATTTATCCCATAATCGCCACAAGGTAAATGTTCTTATATGTGTTATTCCTTTAATAGGGGAAGCAAGGGAATGCTGCTTTGGCCTAATTTTGGTTTAGACTGATTACTTCAGCCTTGAGTTTGTTAGGCAATCACGCTACCTTGATGGGAGGAGTGAAGACTGCAGAGCAATGTGTTTAGGGATGTCTAATTAACACTTGCATAAGAGGATGAAAAAGTGACATAAGTTCTCATGCAGCCTCACAGCCAAATCAGTAAATTATTTATCCATTTTAAGTCTCCATATGCTAGAACATATACATGAATAATCATAATGTGAAGGCATAAGCTCTTTCTATGCATTCATTCACATTGTTCAACGTGATCATGAGTAGAGCTGTGGATAAAGGTGCCAGAAGAAAGAATGACAATGAAGAATTGTCACTGTCTCCTCCTCAAAAAGGGGAGAGATACAGGCAAACCATGCAAATGTGTGCTGTTGGCCTTCCTGCACAGATTTTGGTATCTGTGGGGGTCCTGGAACCAATTTCTCTGAGATTTTTTCTCATGATCATCAAACTTGGGTTTTTACATCATTTAGGCATTTATTCATCCACTCAGTGTGCTAGACGCTTCAACAGGCACCAGCCTAAGTGTGAAAACCAAATTGTGCATCTACCTCTCCTTAACCAGCTGCAGGCCTCCTCACTTCTTGCAACAGCAAAGCAGCAGCAGCAGCAAAACCCTTTGCTAGAAGAAACGGGAAGCCTAGTAAGGCTTCTGATAGGATTGATAAAGTAAGTTGTTCATAAAACATTTATTATTGCTAGCCTGGGGCTTGCTTTATCCATACTGCTCACATCATTCCACTCTGTATCTTATTTTTTAGGTGTTTAAGTACCTGTGTCTCTCCCCGTACTCCAGCAACTAAAAACTCTGTAAGAATAATACCAGGATAATATTCATGTTTATTTCTTCACACAGAAGATGCTTTGTAAAGATTCACTGACATGAATGAAATGAATCTCTCTCTCTCTCTCTCTCTCTCTCTCTCTCTCTCTCTCTCTCTCTCTCTGGAGGAAGAAAGGAAAGATGAATGAATTCACTGTTCCTCTAATAAAACAAAGTCCTCGCTACTGCCTGTAAGGCCCTATGTGACCCAGCCTTTTGCCCTCTCCCCTCTGTTCCCACACCCTCCACTACTCATTACGTTCCAGCCACACCTACAGTCTTTCAAACCCCAATGCGCTAGTCCTGCCTTAAAGCTTTTAGAATTGCTGACCTCTCTCCTGAAATCTTTTTCTTAAATCTCTCTTCGCCTAAATCTAAATGGGCCTGGCTTGTACCTTCTCTCTCTTTTTCTGGCTTTCAGCTCAAATGTCACCTCACAAGGACATTCTGATGGCCCAACTCCCAGTCACTCTCCATTCATTACCCTCTCTTACTACCTAGGAAGAACTAACACTCTCTGAAATGATCTTATTGTTATGCTCCTGCGATTACGATCTGTCCCAACAGAATGTAATCTCTCAAAGAGGTGGTACTATCCTGTTCACAGCAATGTCACCAGCATTGAAAACAGTAAGAGATGTGCAGTAAATATCTATTAATTTTTTTTAAAATCCCCTTCTTCTCACAGGTGTTGGTCTATTAAATTCATTTTAAAGACTTGTGTTAGTCACTGATCTGGTGGGAGGGCCAAATCAAGGGTGTACAGATCACCCTGTTGTAACCTTCAGATCCAGACTAAAAGGCCCTAACAGGTAGCATGGTATCAGACTTACTAGAGCACTCAGTGGAAGCTGACGGAATGAACAAGCAAACAAATGGAAGGTGAAAGAATGAATATCTTCCTTATGTCTGTGTCTGACATTTGAGGACCTGTTGGTGGTTTCAGTTAAACTGGCCTGAGTACTAGGTGGATATGAACTCCTTGTGGCCTTGCCCTTTCCTATACTAGTGAACAGATGGTCCCAGAATCTCCTGACTACTTGAAATTAAAAACAAGAATGCCCATTCCCGGAGACTGTGGAAGAATCCAAAATGACCATGTGGGTACAATAAACCCTGCCAAAGCAGCTCTATCTCCTCATCTGAAAGGGTAAGTGGAGTGGCCACAAATGAAATTAAAACCCAACTAGTCTCAAAATACCTCTCATCATTTCCCCTCACTAGGATTATCTTTCTATGCACTCATCCACCCAGCAAACATTTACTAAGCAATGGCTAGGGGTCAGGTTATAAAGATACAGAAGTGAGTGAAACATAGCTTGTCTGTATGGCACACCTTTGGAAGAGCAAAATAAGTCTCATGGGGTTTCAGGGATAACAAAAAGAAGGTTGGAAAGGAATTAAGAAGAGAATAAGGAAGCTAACTAAGAGTGTCCCCTGTAGGCCAGGTGCTGCCCTAGGTCATCTTCATCTTCAACTCCTACAATCCTGGAGGAGACGCTGCTCATGGCATTTTACCTGACACTCCTCTTGGAACAAGCCAGAAAGGAATGGGAGTAAGGGTGCAGACAGAAAAGACAAGTTGAGGCAGAAAGAAGCAGAACAGAAACAGGAACTCAAAGTACAGCCCCAACTACAGCAGTTTGAGGAGTTGAGTTGTGGAGTGCTAAGAATCATCCTGCGTAACAACTATACAACACCCACAGTTAGTGGGGTTCAACCAGGAAGCAGCAGCGCAGAATACTTGCCAACAGAGGAAGAGGGACCTGGCAGCAGCAGCTTATATGAAACGAAGAGGTAAAGATGTTATCATTTGTTAGTTTCAAGATTATTATGAGTTGAATGAGGCTGCCATGAAGGGGAAATGACCAACCTAAAATAAAATTTGATTTGCATAACACAGCCCAAAAATTGAAAGTTGATATGTGATCTGCAAATAAAGGTTTTAAGATGTTTATCTGTGCTGTTTTAGACTATAAAAAGTATCCTTAAGATTCTCCTGTGTTTATAAAGATTTCTATCAGAAACATTTAATGTCCGCTACAGTGCCTACAGCTTAATGGTTGCATGGTTCTCAGATGGAATTTGACCCAAGAACAGCAAAGATCTGTAGATCCTAAACTTTGAAGGGTTACTTCACAGTTCAGATCCTTGGCAAAAATTTAACATACCACCTTCGGCCAGTATCTCCTAAACAATTCTAAGAATTTAGTCCATGCAAGAAAATACCACCAAGCTATCAACTTCCCGAGCCAAAGAAAAGGTATTGCATAAAACTAGCTCGCAAAAGTCTGCTTTCCTACGTAGGCATAAATTATCTGTTAGGTGTGTACACGTTTTGAGGCAGGGCCTATGTTAGGCCCAGGATAGGGCTCAATAAATATCAGTCAAATAAATCTGACTCTATATGAAAAGTATCAAGAATTAAAGCTGTACAGAAGAAAACTGGAACTCAATAATGCTGCTATTTCTCATGTACTGTTTGTTTTAAAGCCTTAGTGTTTATTCCAATCACTCAAAGGAAGCACCATCTTAACTAAGGTAAATATTGCAACACATATTTTTTGTTTGGGTAGCACATGTAAAAATACTCACTTTCTAATCGCCCCAGGACTCTTGGAAGTTACAATGGTTCCCAAGCCTCATCTTGCCTTTCAAAAGTCAGTCACATCAAGTATCAATGATGAAATCATTTTACAATCATTTATGAAGGCTTAGGACCTGGATGAAGCACACTTCTCTCAATCAATCACCACGAGTTGTAGAGAAGTCTTACAAAGTCCTACATATAACATGGGCAAAAGGAAGCCACTTGCGGTGAAGGGCCTGCCTACCTCCCTCCCCCGCACCCCACCACGGGAAAAGCAGACACCGAGAGAGACTAGATGAGTGAGAGGAAAGTATGGGCCTCCTATCATATCAACAACCTTTTCATTAAACCACTCTGCCTTTTGTACCAATGGCAGAATTCAGCAATGTGTAGAGAGAAAGGAAAAGAGATCCCCTTCAAAACCCTTGATAGGGTTTGGCTCTGTGTCCCTACTCAACTCTCATGTCGAACTATAATCCCCACATGTCAGGGAAGGGGCCTGGCGGGAGGTGACTGGATCATAGGGGTGGTTCCCCCCATTCTGTTCTCATAATAGTGAGTGAGTTCTCACAAGATCTGATGGTTAAAAAGTACGGCTCTTCCACTCTCTCTCCTGCGGCCTTGTGAAGAAGGTGCTTGCTTCCTCTTTGCCTTCTGCCAAGACAGTAAGTTTCCTGAGGCTTCCCCAGCCATGCGGAACTGTGAGTCAATTAAACTTCTTTTCTTTATAAATTACCCAGTATCAGGTAGTTCTTTATACCAGTGTGAAAACAAATACAACCCTTAAAATCAAACCTGTCACCCAAAACAAGTACAGCCATTCCATACATTCTGTAAAGAGAACTCAATCCACCTCTGAGGGCTAAGCTAAGTCTTGCTTTTCTCTGGGAAGCTCATTCTCTGCACCTAATCAGTAGAATCCTTGATGATCCCACACCATCTGGCACTAAGTTATTAGCAGTATCCACAGTTCTAAGTGATCATTAATGTTCTAGAAATCAACTACCATTTGTTAAGAGGTCCAACCTTTGCCTCTTGGAAGAAACACAGCCTACTCACGCGTCAAGCTACCATCTTGAGAGGTGTAAAGCCATGGCTACAAACACAAGCTTTGAGGCCACAGAGAACTGTGTCACTTCTTGCTTGGCTACCACGCACTGACTGTGCGACCCTGGTCAAGTTAGTTGCTCTCTCTGATATCAAAGGTACTGTTAATGCCTTTCTCATATAATACCTGACACAGACATGTGTTTGCTTCTTTTCCTCTTTTTCCCAATGGTCCTCAGAGTCTGATTTTAGCTCACTTTTGTCTCTTTTCTCCCCAATATTGATGACAGAATGACAAAGTGACACTGCCATTAATTTTATATCATCTTATATAATCATCACAGTAACTTATAAGAAGGTTTCTATTACCTATGTTTTACAGATAAGAAAATTGAACATCAGAATGGCCCTAAGATATGCAGCTAATAAGAGAGCCAAGATTCCAAAGCAGATCTTCCTGATCCGAAGGTCTATATTCATAACCATGTTGCTCTCCAACCCTTCAACCTGACACAGTGGGGTTCAAAAGATGGAGGACCCTTAAAAAAAAAGCAAGGATTCAGTAATCAGGCTACTAAACGATCAGTTTCAAAGACTTTTTCTTCCCATTCCAGGAGGCTCTATGTAAAACAGCTAAAGAGTAGTTGAGATAAAAAGCAAAGGGGGGAAGGAATCAACTTGCAGGTCACTGGGGTTGTGCCACCCAAGCAGGTCAGACTTGGGCTGCACATCAGCCATTTCACATAGGTCTATCCGCTAAATACTTTGCTCAGCATAGTGAGTGTCAGTTAAAACCACAGAGGGGCTTTCCATTTAGCTTCAGGCACACCCTGGGAACTACAGCCTTTGTGGACTTCACAAATTGAGAACTAGAGTCTTGACAAGGGGCATCATTTTCACTAAAACTGATTGCTGGCATGTGTACCTGCACACAGAAAATAGGCTTAATATAAATAACCAACTACAACACCACGTGGAGATGCAAAGGCTTGTGAGAGTTTCCAGGTGCCCTTTAAAATACTGGTGACTTACTGAAAAACACCACTGAGAGTGACTGACTGGTAGAAAAATCCTTGAAAATAATTAGTGGGCCTATCTGTGGGATCGGGAAAGAAAATAGGAGCTTACTTATCAAAGGGGAATAGTTTATCTTTCTGGTATTTCTAATCCTAACTCTGACCCATTGAGAGGTCACTCAAGCATTTAGTCTGTGCTGAGGAATGTGGCGGGGGGAATGAATAGGCATATACGGCTCCTCCATCTACAAAGACCTATACCTCCAGGCATCAAGTCTGTTCTAGGTGTGGGGATACCTGGTGAAGACAAGAACGTTCTCTTCTTCAAGGTGGACTAGACAGAGAACAACCATGTGCATGCCAACATTGTGAGAAAAGATGCCCTTGGTGTGAAGAAGCATTAGGGAGATCAGATGCCTGAAACAAGTGGCAACAGGAGGTTTGAAGAGATACACTGGGACCCATCACACAGGGAGGAAAGGGTCACGGTAAGGACACTGGATTGTATTCTGGAGGCTGTAGTTTGGTCAAGATGGAGCCTCTAGGGTTTTAGAACAAAGACGTAATTAGCTCTGACCCTAAGAAAAATGACTCTGGCTGTTGTGGTGGAAATGGAAGGTAAAGGGGCAAGACTGGAAAGGGAGGAGACAAGCTGGGTATTACACCACAGAACTTCTCTGAAGTATTTCTGTTGTGGTTCAATCCACTTCCTCCTCTGGGACCACACCCCAAACTCAAGTCTTCCTCCAAATCTTCTCTTCCTCCCTCCTCCATGTCTATTTAGTATCACAGTGATGGCACAAAGATGTTCACCTGGACACTAAAGTCACATTCCTTTTGTTTAACCCTCTTCCCAAGAGGCCGCAAAATTCTGCCAATTCAATCTCAGCAGCATTTCTTTTTCCGTTGTTTTCTATTTTAGAAACAGGGGTCTCATTATGTTACTAGGCTAGATTTAAACCCCTAGGCTCAAGGGATCTTCCTGCCTCAGCTTCCAGAGCAGTTGAGACTACAAGTGTGTGCCTCTATGCCACGATATTCTGCAGCATTTCTGAAACCCATTCCAAGGGCTCCTGTCTTACTTTAGGACTTAATCATGCCCCAGCCAGATACTTCCACAGCCTCTAGCAGTTCATCCTCTATCCATCCATCTTCTGCACCATTGCTGAGTGTTTTTAAGTATGTCTAGTCATACCACTCTCTGACTTTAAAACAGAATCAAGTGGAACCCCCAACCATGGCTCATAAAGCCCTTCTCTGCCTCACCTCACTTCCACAAACTCCCTTTTGCAGCCAGCCCACCCTTGTCATTGTGACTATCCACTTTATATTCCTGGCTCTCCAAGTTCATGATGTCCAAACATGCCAGGCTCCTTTCTGGCCTTTATGACTCTGGAGATGCTAATTGTAGTAGCTAAAATTTTCTCTTTTCTGAACAATACTTCTGCTCTTCACCTTTTTCTCCATCATCTTCTTAACAATTTTACAAACTCTTGTTCAACCTTTAAGATTGGGTTTTATCACCCAATAAGAAAGTTTCACTGTCCCCTGTCCCCAATTAAGAAATAATCTCTTCATTCACCAGTGCTATGAGAGCACCTGCCAGGTTATAATGACATTTTCCTCACATTTTTATCTTGGCAAAGAACAGTTATTAATCTTTTAAGATACCAGACACACACTTGTATGTGTTTATTTATATATTATTTCCTCTCAGTTGTAGAGCCATCTTGCTGGACCTGCACCCCAGGGTGTAGGAGAAGACCTAGATGTGTCCAGTGCACAGAAACTGGAACCTACCATCTAAATTTGACTGCCCCTCAGATGTCTCTGGTTCTCAGCTTCCTGACCTGCAAATGTGCAAGACTACACCAATCTGCAGTCTCTCCTGGCTCTGATTTCTGAAAATCAAGTATTTTCAAACCCTAGGAACATTATTCTTCTAACTCTCTTAGCATGCTAGATTTCCTTTTAAATGAAAGCAATTTTAATTAAAAAAAAAAAAAAGTAACACAAATAGCATCAACACGGATATATATCCGGGAAAGCATCTGATATTCAAGATTTCCATGCAATTAAAAAGATAGGCCATAGTGTCAGGCTCAGATTCTAATTCCAGCCATTTCTATGTCCCTTATTTTGCATCCTCTGACCTCCAAGAAATATTCTGAAAAGTTGACCTTGAAGTTAATATTCAAAGACTTCATCAATCTAAGAAGACATGCATTAATAATGCCTTTTTGGAGATGAAGAAACTGAGTTAGAAAGTAGGGATCCAGGGCCAAAACTAGTAAATGGAAAATCAGGATTTTAACCCTGGAAAGTTTAACTCCAAAGTCTGTGCTTTCTGCCATGTCTGACTGCTTCTCCAATTAAAAAAACATGTTTTATTCTACTTTTTATCATGTCCAAGTATAGCACATGCTAAGCTTACTACAGCTGTTTCACGTTCCTAGCTTCTGAGAAGTTTGAAGGGAATACAAGCAGTAAGTCATTGGTGACTTCACCACTTCAGTTATGAATTTAGACCCAATCGTTTATTCATCAAAACAAACCTCAGAGCTGCCAATCACAGATCTGGTCATTGTCAGTTTGTTTTGTTTTATTTTTTAGTAAGGAGAGAAAGACCTAATTTGGCAGAGGAGACCAAGAAGCCTGGGCTATACATCTGCATAAAGATGATTACTAAAAATGAAGAATTGCTTCTCATAAAAAAATTGATGGAGTTAAAAAAAAAATCCAAATGAATTAAACCAGCAGTTCTTATCCTGTGATTTGTAGAAAACTGTTTCTGAGAGATGCTGGAAAGCATTCTGGAGAAAACAATTAATAGTAAATTTGGAAAATACTACATTCTAGCGGTATCTTTTTCCCGGAGATACTGAATGCATGTCAGGCTATCAAAGACTGGAATGTTTTAAAGAAACATGTTTAACTCTATACTCCAACAATTCCTAACCAAGATAAAATAAATAATTAAGTAACTAGTTACAATCAGAATACCTAGTTTTTATTTTTGCACACCTGCAGAACAACGTTTTTTGGAACACCAATATAGAACACTAAATTTTAAAAAATTGGCCAGGTGTGATGTCTCACGCCTGTAATCCCAGCTCTTTGGGAGGCCGAGGCAGGTAGATCACTTGAGCTCAGGAGTTCAAGACCAGCCTGGCCAACATAGTGAAACCGCACCTCTACTAAAAATAGAAAAATTAGCCCAATGTGGTGGCAGGCACCTGTAATCCCAGCTAGTCAGGAGGCTGAGGCAGGAGAAGTGCTTGAACCCAGGGGTAGGAGGTTGCAGTGAGATGAGGTAGAGCCACTGCTCTCCAGCCTGGGCAACAGAGTGATGCTCTGGCTCTAAATAAATAAATAAATAAATAAATAAATAAATAAATAATTTTAAAAAACTGAACAAAGGCCTCAAAAAAATATACTATGTACATCAGCTAAAGAGGTCTGACAATTTTCTAATGTCAACAACAGGTACTATCAGGGAAAAAGATAAATAATTGTTATCAATTTTTATAGAACAAACAAAACCAAGACAAAAGAACTAAGAGGGGAAAACACAAAAATCATGCATTAGAGATATCAAAAGTTGACATCTCTAATATATCCTTAGGATGTAGAATTCTTATGTTGCTGCTATAGAGACCCAGAAGAACAGAAGGACAAAAAACATTAACACAAGAAATTGAAAACAGCAAACATATGCAAGTAATTTCAATCACACTGATCATTTTAAAATTCCATATGCAACAATAATAAAATGCATTTTTTATCTTTCTAAAGCTGTAAGAAATAGAAACGAAAAGAAATCTGGTGAATGGAGAGGCTTTGGAGAAATGGCCACAAACCCTACTGAAGACAAATTACATTTCAAGTCACAAAACCATCCTTACATTTGACACAGTAAATCCAGTCCTGGTAATTCCTTTCAAAACAACTGCTGCGATTTCCTCAATAATAAACAAAGGATGTATATTATCAAATGCTCTAAATCATCATTAGCAGTGTTTTATAGAAAGTTAGAAGTAACCTAAATCCAACAACAGTAAAATGGTAAACTAAAATAAAATAGAAATAGGAAGGACTCTATGGTTACTAAAAATTATGTATGGAACAAATGAAAATGGACAAAGGTCTATCTATTGTCTAATACATATGTGCAGATATTATATCATAATTTAGAACATAAAGTTACATGTATTATAATAATATAAATTATCTAGAACTGTAAAGTGCAGAGAGGTACCTACAGATGTTTAACAGCTGTACTATGTTGTAATTAGGAAAATTTTTTCTTTTAAAATAATTTCCTTATGCAATACTAAAAGACTGATTCAGTACTTAAAATATTTTTAATCCTCTTAACAATATCTTTTAATACATGCAATGTCTGCTTCTTCCTGAGCAATTTCAAAGGACCCAACAATATGTTAACTTTCATAGAAAACAAGAGAGAAATGGTACATACTCTCAGTCATCTCCATGTTGCCTTGCAAACTGTACATTTAAAAAATTAGTAGAATATTGTGTTTCAAGAGCTCCTGTCTGGGGCCCAAAAGAAAACTGTAATCACAGCAATTACCTTGGGAACCTCTAATTTCTGTTGTAGTTCTAAAGTTTGGAGTTAGCACACCCACCCACAAGCACCATGGCTTTTTCATCTTGACGCAATTTCAGTTCCATTCTTGGGAAAATAATAATCATAGGTACAACAAGGTATTTAAAGACCAAAAAAAACACTCATGAAAACATCTTTTCCATGTTATAACACAGTGAGAGTTCCTTAAAAGAATTAAAACCGCCGGGCGCGGTGGCTCAAGCCTGTAATCCCAGCACTTTGGGAGGCCGAGACGGGCGGATCACGAGGTCAGGAGATCGAGACCATCCTGGCTAAGACGGTGAAACCCCGTCTCTACTAAAAAAAATACAAAAAACTAGCCGGGCGAGGTGGCGGGCGCCTGTAGTCCCAGCTACTCGGGAGGCTGAGGCAGGAGAATGGTGCAAACCTGGGAGGTGGAGCTTGCAGTGAGCTGAGATCCGGCCACTGCGCTCCAGCCTGGGTGACAGAGCCAGACTCCGTCTCAAAAAAAAAAAAGAATTAAAACCTAGACTGGAAAGAAATTTCCTGAGTCACATCTTTTCAGGACAGTAAGAACTTACAGGCTCCTACTTCAAAAGACAACAGATTGGAACGGACTGGAAATCATTGAGCCTTTTAGCTTCCCACCAGTTCTAAGATCCTACAATGTCCTAATAAACCTATTTGTCTGGGTCTTGACCTAAATGATTCAAAATATGCTATGGATGGCTCACAGTCATTCAGGCCTAGTTACACAATTTTTGTCTGAGATGGAGAATCACATAGCTACCGACTAGAGGCTGGAATTTAAATAACATGGTTTGGAGCACAAAATCTAGAGCCAAACTGCCTGTGGTCAAATCTTAGCTCCACTACTTACACGACCTGGGCCAGAAACTTAACTCGGCTGTGTCTCTGTTTCCCCTCTCTGTAAAATAGGGAAATTTATAGTAATTAATCTCACAGAGTTATAAGGATTAAGTGAAGAAATCCATATAAAGTGCCTTAGAATGGTACTTGGAAGAGAGCAAACCCTCAATAAATGTTAGCTAGAATTTGCAGATGCATATACTTTGATTTTTTTCCCCAAAGTTCCCAACAGATACATAGTTAGCAAGAACAAATTTTATGTGAATGGTGGTACTACTATAGAAGGAGAAGAAAAGGGAGATGTAGGTACAAAACCTTCCATTGAACAAGCTCTTTAGATTAGTGATCTCCTAGAAGACAGCACACAAGTCGGTCCACTGTGGTGTGGGAAGAAAAATACTGTTAACTTCCGTTTGCCGTTTTTATTTTGTATAATTATATGGCATCAGAACAGAAAATATATATGTATGTATATGTATATAGATGAAGATGAAATGCAGGCTCAAAAGGCTTTACAAATGAGATATACAAAAGTTTGGACACTACTGCTATTAAGGAACTTAAGATTTTACTTTTTCTTAAATATTTCTGGTAAAAAATTATGACAATAATGATCAGCGTGGCCAATATGGTGAAACCCTGTCTCTACCAAAAATATAAAAATTAGCCAGGCATGGCAGTGGGCACCTGTAATCCCAGCTACTCAGGAGGCTGAGACATGAGAATCGCTTGAACCCGGGAGGCAGAGGTTGCAATGAGCCGAGGTCACACCATTGCACTCCAGTTTGGGCAACAAGAGTGAAACTCCGTCTCCAGAAAAAAACAATGACAATAAAACGTCTTGGTCCTATACATACAGAATAATTCAACATGTATTACTGACTGCCATCCATGCTTATAAGCATTATAGGAAAGGTGGAGTAAGACGTGACAAAAATGCAGCGCAGGAGCTACCTATTGTCTGTACAAAGAGACGGCAACAGCACTGTCCAATGTTTAAAGGCCACTGCCAAGGATTCCCATGGATTTTCTTTTAAAATATTTTAGATATTTTTATTTAATAAATAAATTTAGTAAATAGCATTGTAAAAAGTGAACTGTTAAAATTCATGGCCCTTAAAACAAGAATGTCACTAGTATAAAACAAGAAGGGCAACTCAAACGGTGAGAGGTAATCGTACAGTGGTCTGTTATGGCACTAATTCAAAGTAAGACTTGCATAAATGATAGCTGTGGCATGAACCACAGTAAAACTTCACACATTCATTAAAAAGGCAAATTTACAGTTAAAACTTCAAAGAAAAAGTACTGATAAAAAAGTTTTACCCCAAAATTGCAAACAAATACATTAAAAGATTAGAAGATAAAAAGCACCAGACACAAAACAAAATAAAAATAATAAAATTCAACTCAAAAGGACCCCATTCAGCGAATAGTCTGTAAATTATGGCCTTTATGTAAATAGTGCTAAATCAAGGACTTTTTAGTAGAAAATTTCTCAGTACTTTTATCCAAGGCTTCAATTTGTAAAGACAAGTTACCAAACATAAAGTAACTCTTAAAATGGTACACAGGTTTCAAAGCTATTGGCTTTTCCCTTCCTAACTCTCCGAATGGGTTTTTCTTAAGCAGCGACAACCAATCTAATAACTTTAAACTTAGAACACAGGATGGCATCAAATGGCATTACCATCATTCAAAAACAAAATAATACCTTGTATCTTGCCATTTTTATCATTATGCTTCTGATTTTCCCAACTGCCAAAATATTATCCCCATTTTCGCTCTCTGGGAAAATTAGGGCTCTCTAGAGAGACTAAGTGACTTTCCACATAAGTAATAGATGTCTCGAAACTCATCTCCCACATCAAAATTCAGTTTTTAAAAAATTATTCTGTTAAGATACTTATATTGCTAAAAGCAAATAAAAATATATATTTCACCCCAAGTCTGTTTCCTACTTACCACAAGGCACTTAGGACACCTGGTACCGGCAAAAGAAAACTCCGAGACAAGTTCCTTTTGTTTTGAACACAATACCAAGCAAACTAAAACAAAATCTTAAACTTTAGCCAGAACTCTACCACCCTAGAGTGGCAGAGTTACAGATACAGAACTCCATATCTTTGTTCATATACATTTTCTCTATGTACCTAATAAATGTTTTATGTGCAACCTGTATTCCTCTTTTTTCACTTAATATTAAACTGCAAATACCTTTGCATATTTTTTTCCTGCATGTGCATGGCTACTTCAGCACCTGCATAGCATTGTATCACTCTGACAGATCATCTGTCTCCTATTCATTCCTGTCGAAAATTAGCTTAATGGTCAGTTTTTCCACTTTCATAACTAATGGTATTGATTATAAAAGCCTAATTTTCAGGATGAATGTGAAATAACAAAAAGTTGCTTTTATGAAAACATTTTAAGTTGTGTGTGTGTGTGTTTACAACTATGATTATGAATTATCAGCAGACACTAATGGTATTTTTTCAGATAATGATTTATGTCCCTAAGTCACAACACTGACAAAAAAAGTCTTCAGTTTTTGACTTCTAAAAAGATGGTCACATACCAGAAATGTCACAAAAATCTAACTAATCCTCTTGCAAATTACATGTGAGTGCAATTTAGGATATGGTTAACTCAAAGTGAAGGCATCTTAAAAGGGTCCAATGGCTAATGTGGACCCCTGCTCCCAACACCAACCACTCCCACATACACACAGAACAGTTGGTCCTTAACATGCACTCTTCCAAACAAAGCTCCCTCAGGACAGCCAATTCAGACAGAATGTCTTATTAGGAAGAGAATGAGAGAATGTTCACAGACCCAGGGACCTAATGATTCAATATTAACTTGAGGAAGACAGGGATGAGGTACCAAACTTTGCCCTGAAACACTAATGAACATTATGTTCCACTAGGTATTGTTTCCATAAACATAAATCTTCCTGTTCACAAGAGTTGATGAAGTTTTCTATAAATTAAACCTTTTTCCTCGAAGATGCACACTAACACTTCAGAGATGTTTTCCTCAAAGACATCAGGTTTTTTGTTTTAGAAGAATGAGTCCTTTTGTAATGCAAATGGTCAGTCTCCCCTGTCCCTAGCTCAGACTTCTGGTATACCAAGCTTACTTGAACTGGAAATACATCTGCAGAGGATCTGGGCAGGAAAAAACTTCCATCAACCATTTCCATGTTTCTTATGCCTTCCCTACTACCCTCACCCCCAATTTGGGGGCAAGTGGTAGGAAGGCCTTTTCCCTATTTGCCCCATCGATTCCAAAATAAATTCCAGAGGAGCATGTGTCCATTTGCTATGGTATTTTAACTTTTGATGGCTGGGGTAAGACGAGAACTCTTTAAAGAAAAAAAAAATTCTCCCCACAGAGTATGGTTCACAAAATTCATGACCTGAGCTGATTTGAGAAATAACAATCTGCCTGTATTTCAGAAAATAAAGTGATGACTCACTCACTAAGATGGGCTGAATTTTCTTCCTCTGTGCCTTGGGATTTCTAAATATCTGAGAATTTCCCTTGGGATTTTCCCCAAAATCTTTATTTGTTCCCAACAAGCTTTAAACAATCTTCTATTTTCTATTCCTTTTAAATCTGTCCCCTTTTATTTCAGCTAATAACAAGTTATTTCTCACGAGTTCCTTCTATGAAAAGAAAACCTCAAAGTGGATGCTAAAATGCTTAAAATTCACTTTAAACCCTTGCCAGGCCTCTTTTGTGAGACTACACTGAAATCACCCTGGATGCAAGGTCTCTCCTGCTGACTTTTAAGTTTGCAGATGGACAAAACAAAACAACAAAAAAAGCAGGGCTCTGATCCAACAAGTGCCCTTTGCAGGCTGGTTATGACTGTACAAAAATTTCAAGTAAATTTAGCATAAATTAGAAATGCTGTTCTTTAAAACCCAACCTAATAAACCATCATTGTCTTGTCATGCTAGCTCACTAATTAGCTATGCCCCACTACCTCACGTGACTTCCAAACATTTTAGTTGCTTATAATGGACAGGAAGGGGCAACAGTATGTGCAATTCTACAATGTCTTCACCTGAGAAAGAAATTATAAAAGGTTAGATCTTAGTTCAATGAACTTCACATATATAGGCCAAGAGTTCTAAGACAAGCAAACTGTACCATTTTGGACACTTTTCGTGAGGATAAAGAAATACTAAGGCTTTCAAATTAAGTGCATTTATCTATCAGTCATGGGCAGCACTGAAAATTATTTTCAAATTCCTTGCCAAGTGACTCTTCTCTCTTCCAAAAGTTTAGGGAAAATGGATAAAGAATATGTTAAATTCCTTTTTTGAAAAGAAGAAAAAAGGACAATCAATGTTTTCCATTTATACATTATCCAGTTATGGGAAAAAACCCATTAAGAATCTATGTTCTTCTTTCCATTCAGTAATTACTTCCATTGTTTCTTCTTATTGCTGTGACAGTATAAGATCTTTACAATGTAAGGTGTATAATAATGAATTAATTAGATCTGAGTAAAACCTAAGAGAGTATTCACAACAGAGGTGTATTCTATACAATCACAGTCTCTTCTAGTCAAATCACTGTGCACTCTGATTGCTGGGCTACCAGACCATAAATGAGCTCTGTGCCATTCTCTTCTCTTACACCCACTGCAGTTCAGCCTCCTTGCTACAATGCTTTAGCCACTTTTCTCTAACAGCCAAAAGCTCAGTCCATTTTACTGACTTACAGAGCTGCTAAGATCTTAGAGGTGACATACTCTAATTACCATATTAATAATAATAATACTAAAGCAAAACCTGAAATCCTGAGAGGTTCAATGACTTGCCTAAGTTCACATAACTGGGACAGGGGGTTAGCACCAGGGCTAAAGCTGGGTGTGGCTCCCACTCCTGTGGCTTCTCCCTCTATTGAGATGCAAATGGAATTTCAGACTGTGAGGAGCACTGGCCCAGGCTAGCAAGTAAGTCCCTCAGCTCAGATACTTGGTGAATGAGCTTCAAAAGCATGGATCAATTTGGCCTCTGAAGGGATCCCCAGGGTCTCTCTCTATGTGCCGAACCGCTTGTGCTCTCCAGCCAGTAAACTATGGTACAAACAAAGGAATGCCAGGGCACATCCAGCCACGGGATGAACACAGTGCCTCTTTCTAAGGCACTGAAGATTTTTGGGAGAAAAAAGTTTTATATATTAAAACAGACGTAAACTATATTGTGGTGCATAAAACAAAATTTGTTATTTTCCCCCCTCAAGATAAAACACTGTACTTTCAGGAAATTTCAAAGCCTCTTAGGGTCTTTCATTCCTCAATCAACTTTACGCAGAGATGCAGTCCACATTTACTCAATTATACATTCTCAAAAAAAGGTCTGTGGGGAGAGGGCAATTACTAGTTACAGACCCCACTGTGAGGAATCCATGCCAGTGAGACTGTGAAAGATGATTAAGGAATCTGCTGGCCCCTCAGCTCCTGCACGCTCTCTCAGATTCCAAGGATCCCACTACTCTGAAAGCGATTCCAGTTTAAATGTATGCGTGTATGACCATGTATGTGTACACATGACATCATAGCCTCTAAACACAAGCCAGTTACTTTGGTGCTCAAACGAATAAATAATGTTCTGGAGGGAAAAGGTACCCAGATATGTTGGCTTCCATCATGGAATCTTCCTAAGCAACTTTCAAGGGCATTTCTGCCTATATGCTACTTGCACCTAACGTGATGACCTAACCACCCCATAAAATCCAACTCTACTTCCAGGGGTAAGTTTGAAAAGGACTAGAAGGGAGATGTAGGGTGATGGGAGGCTCGGAAAATACGGGAATGGGGTGATAAGTGGGCAAGTGGCTTGGGGTAGGCTTAGGGAAACCTAGGGCATCTTTGATTGTGAGTAAAGATGACCAGGAAGATCTCATACAAGAAGATCTCATAAAAGAGAGATCTAACACGCACTCTGGCCTGTCTAAATTACAGGCTGATAACTCCTCAGGTGGAAGTACCCTGAGGCAATCATATAGTCAACAGAGAGTAAGAATCTCTGATACACAATACAATCTTGAGAGTTCATGCAAATAGTGTGAGTGCCTACATGGAAGCCTGTGTGGAGGGAGGTTAAGGGACCTGGGGAGGAGAGATTCTGAAGGAGTTAAGATTATAGTCAAGGGATCTCCCTCCCTCCCTATGTTAGTTTTTGTTCTTAGTTCTATGACTACTGACAGCTGAACCTCTCCCCAAGCAACTTCACAATTCCTACATATCATATACATACAATAAACACAGAATGAACAAAAGGAATATGGTAAACAGGTACAAAAGAAAAAACCAAATGTACTTTACAATTACTGCAAAAATTTAAAAGTTAACTGCTAGACAATATAAACTATAAATATATGGAGTATACAAACTATGAATACTTTTTTCACTTGCTAACAACCAGCATATAAAGAAAAAAACGTATTTTATACATTGTCTTCATGTTTCTAGTGCTATTAAAAAAGAGAGTACTGGACGGGCACGGTGGCTCATGTCTGTAATCCCAGCGCTTTGGGAGGCCAAAGTGGGTGGATCACAAGGTCAGGAACTCAAGACCAGCCTGGCCAAGATGGTGAAACCCCGTCTCTACTAAAAATATAAAAATTAGCTGGGCACGGTGGCAGGAGACTGTAATCCCAGCTACTTGGGAGGCTGAGGCAGGACACCAGCTTGAACTCGGGGGATGGAGGTTGCAGTGAGCTGAGATTGCACCACTGCACTCCAGCCTGGGCCACAGAGCCAGACTTGGCCTCAAAATAAATAAATAAATAAAAAAATAAAATAAATAAAAAAGAGAGAGAGAGAGAGAGAGAGAGAGAGAGAGAGAGAGAGAGAGAGAACCTGTGGAATTTCAGATAGGTTAGACAGAACGTTTATTCACTACTCTTTCCTCAAGTGAATGGTTGAGGTAGAAAATAATTATCAAGTATGAAGAAAGTAGCCTTTGAATTTCAACTGGAATTCCTAGCTCCTCAAATGTCTTTAACTAATATTCAGACTAAAAGAACCCCTTACTTTCCATGATCCATGTTGGGATAAAGAGCATAACAGAATTTTGAAAATATTTATAAAATAGGTTTCATTGAAAATTCCCCCCAAAAGCTCTAAGACAGCAGACCTCAAATACAAGTTTATTTTCAGATGCATTATTAAATGCTTCACATTTTTTACTTCAGCAGAAGGATAAACATAAAAGCCTGTTCCATGACCCTAAAGACAGGATTTCCTTGAATGACGTGCTAATGAAAAATGCAAACCAGTGGAAGGTTTGACTCATTGCACCAGGGTCTGCAACATTCCAACCAAAGATCTGCCCTGGACCAAGAGAGAAATCACTCCTCAAACCAAAAGTTACCCTTAACCTCTTAGAATATTTCTGCTTTTGTACAACATGGAAACAGAAAAAGATCCATCCCCGGAAATACTTGGTTTTTACTAATATGAATATGAATTTACTAATATGAATAGCTCCCAATGACGTGGCATACAGTGTCTGATTACATGTGTTGATCACAAAACCTACCTTCAAAATGCCCAAATTCAGAAATCAGGTGGCCAGGTTCTGCACCAAAGGGCCACACTTTTCTCCTAGCTATAGCTAACTGAACCAGGGAAGGTAGCATGACCTAAAAGCTTCCCAGCAACCCAAGACGTGGCCGGAGAAAAAAAAAAAAAAAGATGAGCTGGGCCAGTTGGATCCCACCCTCTCAGGAATTTGAACTAGAAAAGAGAAGGTGACAGAGAAGAGACCATGATGCGCCATGCACAAATTTTACTGAAGGAACACAAACTATAACTAGATGGTAGAAAAAAGATAACCCCAAGCAAAGGCAAGTCTGGGCACGGCATGAGTGTGGAGTGTGAAGAGAAAACAACAGATAAATGCAAAAAAGAAGACATCCTTGAGAGACACCAGGAGGTGGCTGGAATTAATCCCCCACCAACCACACTTTTGAGTAAGTTTAAGTGAGCTTTTGCTCACTTAGGGAGCCTAACTGAAATGGTTCTCTCTGTTATTTTATTTAAGTCTAACAACCCTACGAAGTGAGTATTATTAACCTCTGCAGGCCACAGAGCTATTAAGTAGCAAGATCAGGGAAGCAAGCTGAGCAATGTCTTGCTCCACATCCTAGGGCTTATTCACCGTGCCTATATGCATTCCACAATAACAACTACCAGCGCCTTCTACCAGCTACGCAGAGGGACACTTCACATCTATCTGTTTTACAACAAATTTGCCTTGAAAAGTGGGCATATTTCAAAGATGAGGAAACCGAGGTTCAGTGTGTCTAAAGTAACACAGGCAATAATGACAGCACAATGACTCACACACATTCTTCTTGTTACAGACCTCTGTGGTGCACACACTGACAACTTACATTCTAGCCCCTGTTAAAACTAGTGAGAAGGAAAAAACCACAACTGGAAAAGGCAGAGAATTCCTAAATATGATGGACAGGACATGGTGTGGAGGTCAACAGAAAGACAAACACACATGTCTTTCTTAAGTGGTACCTCCAGATAAGAAGAGAATGAAATTTCAGAACATCAGAGATGGGCTTAACCTAAAGGTAAACCAAATCAAGAATGCTAGCTAAACAACTGAGGCTCCTAAATAGTGAGGATTGGAAATGGAGAGAGAAAAGTGCTGATGTTTCATTTCACCTGGTCCTTCCGTGGTTGTTGAAATGGTCAGAAAATGCTGCTGGGATCTATATAGGATCCTGTGGTCACCAGCACTCTGTCCAGATGGACACGACTCTCAGGCCAGCCAAGTCATCTCAGTCAGCAAAGGCAGTGGTGCGTGCCAGGCAGCTGACTTGGCTAGCAGGACTTATCCTCCCTTTCCTCTGCCTGCTTAGATACCAATAGTGCTTGGAAAGAAAAGTGACCCAAGCAACGCCTCTGACTGTGGAAGCCTACTCTGCCTCTCCCTTCTCGATCAATACTAGGAAGCAACGGTTATCTAAACCTTTTTTTGGAACTATAACTGTATTACTGAATTGTTACCAGATATTCACGCACAACATATTTCGTTTCAATTCACTTCACTGACTACGTGCTAATAAATAATGTGTTTATTCCCCATCCTCAACCCATGAATACAAACAAGAGAAAGGGTGAATCTCTCCCTTCTAGAAGCACGCTGGGTAACAGTGCTGGTGCATCACGAGTAAACCACGATGTAAACACACGATGATCACTATGTACGCAAAGGGGTTCCAGAAGCCCTACCTGGGTGGGTCAGGGAGAATGTCCCAGAGAAGGTGGCATTTCACCATGTTTGAAGAGTAAATGACCCCCAAGCATCAAAGGAAAAGAAAAACATCTTAAGAAAGGGGGAGGAACACAGGCAAAGTATGGGAGGAGAAGCTATGAAGACTAAAATTACTGGTGTACAAGGAAGTGGTAAAAAAGAAAAAGATCTTTCAAAGAATATTGTGAACTGAGCCAAGGATGTGGCCCTTTTCTCATGGCAACAAAGGGCTGCTGGTAGCTTTAAATAGGAACTGTGATGGGGGAGCTTGTCCCCTTCAGTTCCCCAGAGGACCTAGAGGAGGCAGAATAACAGGAGATGCTCATAAACGTTTCTAGAAGTGAATGGTTAAATAAGCAATCAGGATTTGGGAGGGTGTCCCATCATACTTTCCCCAAAACAAGATAAAGAAGCAAAGAAGGGCCGGGTGCAGTGGCTGACCCCTGTAATCCTGGCACTTGGGGAAGCCGAGGTGAGAGGACTGCTTGAGCCCGGGAGCTTGAGACCAGTCTGGGTAACATAGCAAGACCTCATCTCAACTAAAATTTTTTTAAAAGTAACAGCGTGTGGTGGTACACACCTACAGTCCCAGTTATTCATGAGGCTGAAGCAGGTTTGTTTGTGAGTCCAGGAGTTCAAGGCTGCAGTGAGCTATGACGGTGCCACTGCACTCCAGCCTGGGTAACAGAGTGAAACCCTGTGTCAAAAAAAAAAAAAAAAAAAAAAAAAAAAAAAGGCCAGGCTTGGTGGCTCACACTTGTAATCCCAGCACTATGGAAGATTGAGGTGGGCAGACTGCTAGAGCCCAGGAGTTCAAGACCAGCCTGGGCAACATGGCAAACCCCTGTCTCTCTAAAAAAAATAAAAAATACACAAAAAGTAGCCAGGTGAGGTGGCACAAGCCTGTGGTCCCAAGTACTTAAGGAGGCTGAGGTGCGGATATCATCTGGGCCTGGGAGGTTGAGGCTGAACAGCCAAGACTGCACCAGTGTACTCAAGTCTCAAGCCTGGGCAAAAGTGAGACTCTGTCTCCCCCCAAAAAAAGCAAAGAAGGACTTCCAGCATTATAGCATAAAGCACATAGAAGTTCTGAATAAAGTATGGCTAACATCCATAGTGAGTAAGTAGTAAGCATGTGAGGTGATTCTGCCACAGCCCTTTTCCATTGTTTTGGTAATCCAGGGGAGCTTAGGTTTCAACACTCTTGTAGAGACAGCAAAAAATGACCCACAGGTGGGGGGCTGAAACTCAAGATTCCCTCCCAAAGTTGGACCTCTTGAGGGACTACAATCTCGATGAAAGGTGAACTAGGGAAGAGAAAAATCCACCCACCAGCACAGGGAGATGCAAGAAAGCTGGCCTGTCTCTGTCTAAGTTGGGGGTAGGAATGAAGGTGGGGCTGGAGGAGTCTGACCTGAGATTACATAACTACTGGTCAGTGATTCCACCTGAGTGGAATCCACTCTCAAGCTGAAAAGTGACTGTATACAACAGGGGTCTAGACATTCAGGGACGGGGGGAATCATGTCAGTGATTTAGTCTCAAATAAGTGGTTGTGGGGGGGGGTTCTGTGTACTGTACTTGCCATTTTTCAGTAAGTCTGGGATCTTTTAAAAAATATTTTTAAATGAATTAAATAAGCAGTTTGGAGCTGGAAGCACCCCAGGAGAATCAAACACAAAACCACTTTGGAAGGTAATGACTCAAATTAGGCTATATAAATTTCCCACACAGAAAGCGCTCCTGATAACGAGATTACCTTCCAAAAATATAAAAACATGAAATAATACAATCTACCATGGGAGAGAACCAACAGTTATAAAAAACAGAACTAATTTCCCCAATAATCTGATTTAATACAGTTACTGAACACATTACACAATTTGTAAAAATAAAGACCTAAAACGAGAATAAAAATGAGAAAAGAACAAGACACTATGAACGACAGACAGATATAAATACACATTAAGCAGATCTAAAACATGAAAAATATGTATCAAAGGAACCATTAAAATAGGTGATGAGGGAATTAATTAACTGGAAGAAATATCTGATGAAATTATCCTTAAAATGAAGCACAGAGAAAGAAAAAGTAGGATAATAAGCGAGGATAAGAGACATGGAAGACAGAATGAGAAAGCTTAATATTAACCTAAACCTATAGGTACCGCCGGTACCGCCGCCCCCGCCCCCTCAAGAGAAAGTAGTCATTAACAGGACAAAGAAGTAGTACAGCCCCTTTTCACACACTCCAGTTGGGGATATCCTTATAAAAAAGAATCTATTGCTGAACTCAAGCCTACAGTTAACCTTAGCGACAGCTCCCGGATCTAATGAAGTTCAAGGAAAACAAGAGTAATAAGAGCTATGGTGATCAAGCAATTCATGGACCTTGAAGAATAGGGGAATAAATGGTATGTTGTGATATACTGACAGCTAAGATGTATTGAGTACTTAGCCTGTGCAAACACTGTAGTAAGCTCTTCGGATGAAGAATCATATTAGATCCTCCCAAAAACCCAATGAGATGGAAATAAGAATATGACGGTTTTATAGATAAGGAATGTTAAGCACCTTGTCTGTAGTCACACAGCAGGTAAATGGAGAGGCTGGAAGTCAAGCCCAGGCAATTGAACTCTACAGCTAGGCTCTTAACCATTCTGGTATCTCAGCAGAACCCTTCTCCCTTGATAAAAATCTACTTTGTAATTAATAAATAAATTACGTGTTGAAGGAATTCCTCTATCCTATGCTTATAAAAGCATCATGGTCAGGGTGGAATTTCCTTTGCCTATTGGGTAGAATATTTTCCTTCACAAGAGTAGGGAGCTTAGTTGTGACTGATACATTTTCTCCTTGAGAAAATCTTCCCATAAGTAGTCTATAAAAGGGGATGTTGGGTGAGGTCCTCTCTCTAAAGACAAACTCAGGAAGTGTCCAGCCCCGAACTGGTAGGAGCAGCTAAAAAAGTAGTCTTTCCTAAAACCATGACCCTTCTTTGTGGCTAGTGGTGTTACACAACACTTGGACAAAGCAACATGGCAGCACAAGACAACTTCCGTAAAGGTGGTGCTCCATTCCCTCTGTCCAAGCATCTCACTTCCATACACCCCAAGGAAATTGGTCACAAGGAGAAAAGTGGCTAATAACTCAAAGTCGATTACAGATCTGATGGTATTAGCCAAAATATAGACACAATCTCTGCAGATCCAGTAACATAGAATTGATTTAGTAAATTAAGGAACATCTCTATATGATGATATTATTATGTGGTCCTCAAAATAAGACTATAGGCGTGGCACGGTAGCTCATGCCTGTAATCCCAGCACTTAGGGAGGCTGAGGGAGGCGGATCACTTGAGCCCAGGAGTTTGAGACAAGCCTGGGAAACACAGCAAGACCTTGTCTCTACAAAAATATTAAAAAATTAGCCAGGCATGGTAGTCCCAGGTACTTGGGAGACTGAGATAGGAGGATCACTTGACCCCCGGAGGCAGAAGTTCGTAGTGAGCTGAGATCACGCATTTAAACTCCAGCCTGGGTGACAGAGTAAGATCCTGTCTTAAAACACACACGCACGTGTGCACACACACACAACTGTATAACTATAGAACAATATTTGTACTATTTTTAAGTAAAAATGCAAAATTCAACATGGCATGTATTTGAAGATGGTAACTGTTAAAACAATGTATGCAAGCAACAAAAACTAAAAAGTAGTAACTAAAAATAGTTGGGTTAGAGTACTGGGATGGTAGGTGATCTTTTCTCTCCAAATACTTAAGAAATTCTATTGTTGTATGGTATACTACATTTAGAGGGGAGGCATTCAGGCTCCTTGATAGCACTCCAGTTTAAGAATCATTGGCAGTCTCCACAAAATTATACTACTGTTTGTTAAACGAAATTCTTTCCCTGAAGCACTCCCCTATCAATTTTGCCAACGTTAGCTTACATTATGCAAGACAAGAGCAATATCAAGTTACTTAACATGATTCGTGAAATCTGAGGGAGAAGGGAGAGTGGAGAAGGAACAGTCAAAGGCACTTAAACCACTAACAAAAAAAGTACTGTGGCTTGTACATAAAACCATTATTGGCCTCCATAAGGCATTATCAGTCCAATAATACATTTCTGTTTTAGACTTTTAAAGAAGTGTACTTGAAACCAGAACAGGCCTTGAATTTCAAATACATAGAACTAAAGGAATGCCGCAGTGGGAGAATTAAGGCCAAGTGAAATTGGCCTTTTGTCTAGGATGCATTCTTTAGACTTAGGAAAAAGGCAGAGTCTGGTTTAGCTGTGGATAAATTTGAAAGTAAAATCCGAGGTTTGCAGAATTACCCACACAGCCAGAGAGAAGACCAGTGCAGATTTCTGTGATACAGTTTCCAAGTAAAATAGCCATTCTGTGACCTGACTGTACCTCTAGCTCCAAGGAAGCAAACAAAAAAATTGTTAGCAGGATGTCCTGGGAACACAAATAGTGACAGTTCAAGTAGCTGTTTACACATGCTCACAGGGTCAACAGCAGGAAAGAAACAAGAATGTTAAACTTATGTCCCAACAGACTAAACTGCTGCTCAGTAATACATGCCACCTACCAAAGTTCCTCTCCAAGTTTCATATTGACATGGTGGTCATCTCAGCTTAGTGTAGCAAATCTAGGTTTTGATAACTACGGGTGACTGTCTCTTTCATCCCTAAGGGGGTCACTATTAGATGAAGGGTCACTATTAGATGAGGCACTGTCCTGAGAAAGTTGAAAGGTACGTAAAGGTCAGGGTCTCTGGTTATATGAATAGGCCTCTGGATTCATGCAAGGGTAGAGTTACTTTTAATTGTTGTCTCATCTGGTCTCTGGTATCTGGATTAGATAAATGTGCTAAGTGTGTGTTTCAAGCATCCAGGACCACAAAATTTTGAGGCATTTGCTCCAAGTATAAATATCAGGCCAGGCATGGTGGCTCACGTCTATAATCCCTGCACTTTGGGAGGCAAAGGCAGGCAGATCACCTGAGGTCAGGAGTTCAAGACCATCCTGGCCAACATGATGAAACCTCATCTCTACTAAAAATACAAAAATTAGCCGTGCATGGTGGCCCACACCTGTAATCCTGGCTATTCTGGAGGCTGAGGCACAAGAATTGCTTGAACTTGGGAGGCAGATGCTGTAGTGAGCTGAGATCGTGCCACTGCACTCCAGCCTGGGTGACAGGGCGAGACTCTGTCTCAAAAAATAAAAAATCAAATCAAATCAAATCAAATAAAAAGGTATCAAACATTTACGACAAAGAACCAAGCTAAGCCACTTCCCTGTATGGGCCCATGTTTCCCCCTCCAATAAGATCAAACTTTTTCTTTTGGTAAAGATCACACTAAATTCACTTCATTACCCATTAATATATATTGTGACCTGCAGTTTGAATATTTCTGCAGTCCCTTGTAATTCTGATGGTTCCTAATTCTAACATTCTTACAGTCTGATCTGTGTGATCTCAAGGAATCAGCTCTGTATGTGAAAGTATAAAGAAATAACTTCCCTCATGTAAAAGGTTAACTGGACAGCCAGTGTAGAGACAAGTAACTTATATATTCAAAGCATTTCATTTTGCTCATAGTTTGCTCTATGTGCATAAAAATAATCTTTCAACTGAAACATGCATAAGAACACAAAAACTAAACCAGCTAGGCTAGATCTTCATCCTGTATGTTTCTTTGCAAGAAGGCAATTTGGTTCTAATATTTGAGTTTAATAAAACCCATCCAAAACAGAGGTACCTCCGGAAGGTAATTTTTGTCCAACAGGTAGAAGCTGCTGGGAAAAAACAGTCCTTAAAACAGAGTTACAGATTTTATTCCACTGTTTCTCTCTACCTTTAAAAGCCACTTCCCTCGTCTGCTCAAATTAATTTTTCCTAATGAATTGAGTTAATCCTTCTTTTATGAAACAGAAATCTTTCCTGTAACTATCACCTGAGAAGTAGTTCACCCTACAGTGTAAGATGAGTCACCAGCACATAGAACAAGTGCTGAACAATCCACTTGGCCCAATAAATCACTGTCTTTCTTGCAAGTATCCATGCACACTGGGGGCAATCTGAGGATCACACCGTCTTGAAACAAGAATGGCTGTTCCTGGTCCCCAAGGATGGCCCATTGATCAGGAGAGCCTGCTGCTGGGCTGCTCGGATTTGGTCTCACTTGCCCTGTGAGCAACAAATCCTTCTCATTCCCAAGTCTTCATTCTTCCGATCAGCAAAGGGGCTGCTCGCTCCTAAAACTGAACTCGACCAGAAGAGCTACACTAACAAGTGCCTTAGACCCAGAGGAAAGGGTGATGCTTCAGCACACGGCATGTTAATGGGGCAGTTTATCCTATATGTACCTTCAACCTCACTCTACCCTTTTAAAAAAAAATCAAATACAAATTATTCTGATGTGCTATGGCTTGTAGGCCACACAGTTCCAAGGTGTTTGTTTTTCTTTACCAAGAAATTATACATATCTTTTACATAGTTTTGATAAGAAGAGTATTTACCACCCTCAAGGAAAAGGAGGGTAGGAAGCCAAAATCATTTCTTCCCTTTCTACATGTACCACTCAGATGCTTGGGCTATTCAGCTAACTTTGCAAATTAGCTTCCAACACCGACCAACCTGCATCTCCATATTTCTTGGTCTTTTGTTTTTGCATCTTTTAGGAGTATGACACAAGCCTCAAGGTTTTTTAAATGAAACTAAATGTTAAACTATAAATGACTGGTTGATCACCCACCGAACTAAACTTGCTTTCATTATTGGGATTTCATATCATTAGAAAATGGTTCCCAATGAAACTACACATTTTCACATAGTCATCCCTGCTTCAAAATTTACTAAATTTAGATTATCATTCTATTCTCCGGTCTTCTGTTTACGAAGGTTGTGTGCCACTCTGAGCTTTCCTCCCTTTTTTTTTTTTTTTTTTTTTTTTTT
>NW_016803233.1:518422-547862 GCF_001698545.2 Rhinopithecus bieti | reverse complement strand
GCCCGGCTAGTTTTTTGTATTTTTTAGTAGAGATGGGGTTTCACCGTGTTAGCCAGGGTGGGCTCGATCTCCTGACCTCGTGATCTGCCCGTCTCGGCCTCCCAAAGTGCTGGGATTACAGGCTTGAGCCACCGCGCCCGGCCTTGTTATTTTTATAATGTATAAAATCTTTATGGAAATAAAAAAAGTCATTTTTTTTTTAATGGAAGGGGAGGAAGCAAGACTTGCTGTCTCAAGTTGAATGATGAAGAAATAAAAAATAAAAATAAATTTAAAAAAAGACTTACTGTCACTAACAGGCTGCAGTAAGCTCTAGTCCCAAATACTGGGGAGGCTGAGGCAGGAGGACAGCTTGAGCTTGGGAGATTCAGGCTGCAGTAAGGTGTGATCACGCCACTGCACTACAGCCCAGGGGACAGAGCAAGACTCTGTCTCAAAAAACAAAAACAAAAAATGGGTAAAGGACATGAGTAGACATAAAAATGACCAGCAGGTATATAAAAAAGAACTCAGTATCACTAACCTTCAGGAACATGAAATTTAAAACCACAATGACATATCATCTTATCACAGTTAGAATGGCCATTAAAAACACCAAAACAAGCAAATAAACAAAAACCCTATGTTGGCAAGGATGTGGAAAAAAGGTAACTCTTACACATTGTTGGTACAGTCTAAATTGGTACAGTCACTGTGAAAAAGAGTATGGAGATCTCTCAAAAAATTAAAATAGAATCATCATACAATCCAGCAGTTCCACTATCCCACTACTGGGTATTTCTCCAAATGAAAGGAAATCAGTATATAAAAGGGATGCCTGCACCCCCATGTTTATTGCAGCACTATTCCCAATAGCGAAGATATTCAATTAACCTATGTCTCCATCAACAGATAAATGGATAAAGATGATGTAGAATAGATACACAACAGAATACTATTTGACCATAAAAGATGATCAAATCATGTCATTTGCAGTGACATGGATAGAATTGGATGTCACTATGTTAACTGAAATAAAGCAGGCACAGAAAGAACAGTATCTTATGTTCTCACTCATATGTGGGAGCTAAAAATGTTAAGGTAGAAACTAGGATGACAGATACTAGAGACTGGGAAGAGTGTGTAGGTGGGAGGGACAGAGAATAAAGAATGGATGGTTAATGAGTACAAATATACAATTAGACAGAGGGAATAAGCTCTACTGTTCAGTGGCAAAGCAGGGTGACTACAGTTAATGACAATATTAGAAATCTTCCCAAAGCACAGAAATGATAAAAACTCGAGGTGATGGATACCCTAAATACCCTGACCTCGTAATTACACATCCTATGCATGTAAGAAAATTTCACATGTACCCCATAAACATGTATAAATATAGTATATCAATAAGAACAGAGGGGCTAATCTAATTGAGAAAGATATAATCCTATCACTCATTTGCCAAACAAATCAACAGATTTTTTTAAAGGTTAGTTTTAGTGTTGTAATTGTCATTTCTTATCTTAAATATAATATGAAGAAAGCCCATATTCTAAATCTCTTTCCTTTCTGAGGAAGGAAAAAAGCATCAAAATCAATCAAAAACCCTGAAGTTCAGTAGTCCCTCCCAAGGCAGGGTCATGCCTGCTTCCACTCAAGGTCTGCAGAAGGGGAAGGTGAGGAAGCAAAGTGGCAGGAGGCATCAGCAAGAAACTGCAGGGGAAATGTGGACTAGAAGAAAAATAAACCACGTTCAATACACTGGTTTTGCATCAGAATTACCTGGGGAACTTACTATAAACACAGAGGCCAGGCTCCTGAACCCAGGAGCTTGTATTAAGGAGGACCTCACAGGATCTTGGTATCTGCTTCTCTGGGTACCTCTAGGCATCTCTGGGCATCCTGATGGAGGCTGTTTACAAACCTCACTTCGAGAAAACCTGGCTTATAATGTCATTCCTAAAGATGTCAGAGCTGGTGAGATAGGTCACACTTGCAGGAGGACAAAGAAGTAGTTTCAACTGGTCTGTGGTGGGATCCAGGCATTAGCCCACATGTAACACTCCCCAGGTGATTCCAATGGGTAGCCAGGGTTAACACTGCCCTGTCTGGTCATATCTGCCACATAGATAAAACCTTGCCTGTTCTTATAAAAAAGCTCATTACTTCCTACTCCCAAGACTTGCTCAAAATCCCATTAGTCCCAGCATCCTCCATAGGATGAAGTGGGGCGGAGGAGACACATGGAGCTGGGGTCCGTGAGTAAAGTAAAGAGACCTGAGTTCTAGCCTTGGCTTAGCTACTAATTGGCTTTGAGATCTTGATCCTCAGTTTCTCCATCGCCAAAAGGAAATGTCTGCAATAAATTCCTTTAGAATGTAAAAATCTATGACTCACAATACCTTGAGCATAATCATTTTTCATTCTTCTCATACTAATGTACACCTTCCTGCCTGCACTGCTTTCCCTTGGGGAAGTACCAACTCAAAATGACAGCAAGCCTGGAAATTATTAGAGGATGACAAATGACTGATACTACGAAGATGGAAGAAGTGGCATGCATATTAATAAGGCATGAAAGATGCAGGTCAACTGGGCCATGCCAGCATTTTTCAGAAAGGCCAAATTTTCACTTACACTACATACGGGGAAGTTTTGTTTTGTGGGAGGTGCAGAAATGGGGAGGTTACTATGTTCTTTGGTAGAGATAATAGCTGGTAAAGAACCAGGCTGAAAAAATCAAACAATTGTGGTTTCTGGTCTGCACCCTTGCACCAGACCACTCAATCTACCTTAAACCCTAAATGGAAAACAGGGAAGGGGATACTTAACCCCATACTTATGCCACACAATATCAACTTGACATAGCAACCTCTGCCTCTCTTCTCACTACTGCATTCATTGTTGGGGATGTACCTTTGAGAATTAATACTGGATGACATAATATTTCATTCAAGTCCGAGTGATCAACGTTTCCTTAGAAGCATGGACTTCTTTTCCTTAGCAGAGTACCAGGCACAGAGCAGATGTGTGCTGAAGTGAACTGAAGGAATCTGTATTCTCTGGCATAGAATCTTGATCCACATAAAGCCTTCCTGAATACCACCAGTACAGGATTGGATTGGCTCTTAGCTACACCTACTGTAATTCTTATTTCTGTATACCTGTGGGTGGAGATGGAGGATGAACCTCTCTTCTCTTTTCCTCATAGTCCACTACCCTTAACTTGGAACAGAAACCATTTAGTGAGGCATAATAAGCATAGACTCTTGAGACTGCAGCTCCATATTCAACTCCTAGCTGTGCTATTTTGTAGCTGGATAACCTTGAGCTACTTCTCCAACTTTTTTAGAGTTTTCATCTGTAAAACAGGAATGAATAATCCTCGCCATCTCTAGATCTTAGGCAAGAATGAAATGAGGGCATATACAAAGCTCTGAGCACTCCAAAGGCACTCAACAAATGGTAGCTCCTTTTCTTCTTCCAAATGCTTTGAAACCCACAACTGGGAGAAGTCTTCAGATGAAGTTATATTTCTGGCCCTAACAGAAAGAAGTAACAAATGGGTGAACAAACAAGCCTGTAATTGGGCTTTCCACAGGTCAAAGAGAGCTAAAGAAAGCCCACTAATTCACTTATCAAAGATTCCTGGAAGGCAGTAATAATGGCTTTGGGCAGCTGCACTTACATACTTTCAGATGGATGACCCAGGTCAATAACCCTCTCTCAATTACCAGTCCCCTGAGGCATACCAGCGCCTGCACACAAAAGCTCTCCTCCTGGCCAGCCTAGGAGGGAGAAAACACCTTCTAAACAGAGGTACACACTGGAGCTAAGAAGTGAAAAGGGTTTTAAAGGGGCCTTATCAACTTATACAGCAATTCATTCAAATTTTACTAGCAGGATTCAACTTCCGTTAAAAAAAAACAAAACTATATGTATATAAAGATTCTTGCACAATTAGAGAAATGTAAGCATTTCGATGCTTTTAAAATTACGTATGTTTAAATCTATTATATTTTCTAAATATCCAAATAAACATAAAAATGTTTTTAAAATAAACAAGGAGGCCGTATCAGAGACAAGATAGATTTATTTTGCTTTTTTGTTGTAACTCTCCAATGGAAAAGGCATGTAAAAAACTATATTCCTCACAAAGAACAACAGAACTGGAAGAGAACGTAAACTGTTACAACCAAGTAGAAGATAATACTAGTCACATTTTTTTGCAGAAGTAAAGGTACTGATAATGACTGGACTTCATCAGCGGCTCCAAGAACAACAGATTCTATGACACAGTGATCAAGGAAAGAACCAAGTTCCAAAAAGGTAAGCCTCTTTAAGAGAAGAGTGTGAGAAAGATTCAGCCCAGTTCCAAGAATGGATGCTTTGCCCTGACAAAAGATGTCACAAAAAGAACCCTGCAGGCCTGACCTCTAGGTATGGCATTGCTGCTAATAAATTATGGTGTTCCTGGGCACAGCAAACTCCTAGAGCTGGGTTCCTCATTTGTTTAAAAAAGAGGGCTGGGGGACACCTGGCTGCTCCAGCTGTAACAATCTCTTCCATTTCCTCTAAGTTCACAAAGTGATTCCATATACATTCTGCTCCTGTGAAAAAAGCTACATTGGTCTCCATTTTATAAAGGATACATGATTTACCCCAAATCACACTGTAAACAAGTGCTAATAAGTTAATAAGGTCTGTAAATCATAACTATGATTTCAAAATTTAGGCTTTTCTTCTACTGTAGCCAATCATGGACTACAAAGAGCGAGCTTGCTAAGATATGTGATGGTCTATGCTATTGACAGGTATCCTCGGAAAAAAAAGCTGGCATGTGTGTTCTGTAGGCTGATCCCAGGATCTTCTGTGACAGTACCTCAGCCACAGCTGAGACAATCTGGAGTAAACACTTAGCCCGAATTCTGACCAAATGGATTTGTGATTGGGATTTGCAGGCCAAACATGAACTGAGAGCCAAGACTGCAAACACACACACACACACACACACACACACTCTGTCTCTCTCTCTCTCTCTCGCTCTCTCTCTCTTTCTAACAAAAAAGCCCCATGGCAGCATGAGTGACCCTAAACTATGAGAAGGTGGAAAGTGTGAGTCAACAGAAATAAAGGGACAAGGAAAGCAGTGCACTGACAGTGCCAGGAGCAGTCTTGGCAGACACAGAGAACTAAGTGAACTCAATGGCAGAGGATGGAAGGACTCTGCCTGCTGCTGAGGAAGGTCTGTCCCTGGGGTCCCTTGTCCACGTGCAGCCTAGCTGACTCACAGTAGATATGGCTTTGCCAGCGTAACTCCACCCTCACCTGTCCGCATCAGAATCACGTGTGTGCTTTTCAATGCAGACACTCAGGGCCCTCCATTCCAGACTCTCCAGATCAGAATCTCCCAGTTGATTATGATGCATGCTCTAGCTGAGGACCACAGGCCACGGTAACTTGAGTGAGACTGGAGAGAAAGCAGCTGCCAAACAGCATCAGGGAGAAAGGGGAACCAGTCTGCCTCGTCCGGTCTGGCCACTCACCTAAAAGGTGGTTTCCTATAGCAGCCACTTGGTAACAAGGACAATGTCTATAGGCAACAGGAGAAAAACACCAAGAACTATAAGCCATGCTAGCTCTTTATATCCAGTGAATTTAAGACAACAAAAGATGAAGCAGATGAAGTTGAGGGGAAAGAACCAGAAAGTTCAGTAGAAAAAATACAAATTCAAAATATGAATTCCATTTTACCACATGAAAAATGTTTAGACAATCCCATCTTTGAAAATGTAAGCAAAAACAAACATTGAAAAAACTCCGAAAGACAAGCACAAAGTGACACAGAGTTCTCATGACGGAAATAAAAAATAAGTGTCATAATAGTCTAAATCCAACAGGACACCAAGAAATCTAAAGAGTGGGAATAAAGGAAGTACAGATATAGAAATGGCTTTCAAATGCCTTAGGAAACACCACCAGCAAGCAGCCATTAGCTCCAATTGGGAAATAATTTCTGTAAGATTTCTCAAAAGAGCTTACAAATTTGTCCCCAGATTACATAAATGTCTTTGCCACTCATATTGTGTCTGCTGATGAAGGGCTGTAGGCGTTTGTGGGCCCATCACATGGACCTAGCAGGACAGTTTTCAGACTGCAAATGGAGTTCACAGAGATGTAGAGTGGCAGGGAGCCCCTCGGGAGCACCTCATCTGGGTAGAGCTCAAGGGAGCAAATAAATTCTTAGCCATGAAAGGAAGAAATCCCAAGTAGTCTGGTTCTCAGTGAGGCTGAAGATTTATTTCCCTGTGCCATAAGAAGAGACCTAATAAGTGTGTTGAAAACCTGAAAAAAAAAAAAAAAATCACAGGGCCTTACAAAAGTTATGTAAATTAGCACCAATATCCTCAAACCATGAGTCCTTTAACTCTCTATGATGTTACATAGATAGCATAAAGAGAATGAGCAAAGTAAACACTTACTGCTGTGTTATGCATGTTTTTCACTGTAGTAACATGAACATTTCAAGGTCTTGAGCCCAGACCTTTAGGATGGATACGACCAACCACAGAAAGCTGTAGTCACATCCCATAATCTAGACATTTTATTAAAATAAAAGGGTGTGACAGGTTAAGTCCACCACCCCTAGGCTAAATGAAAAAAAAGAAAAGAAAAGAAAAAAAAAAGAAAAAGAAAATATGACCCTATCTAAAAACAAACTGCATTTTTTGCTGACATCAACAGCGTCAGGGTGGAAACAAATTACCCCGAGACTCATTGGCTTCTGTTTCATTAGAAACACATGAAGACAATATATGCCAATGAGAAAACATTCTTTGCAAAAGTCTTCCATGAAAATAAGCATTTCTTTTTTTTTCCTTGATGCATCATCAAGTTTTGTAGCTAAGAGTGCAAATATTAGACTGGGACATGTGATAAAAGAGTCGAGACACAAAGGACCAAAAAAACTCTAATTAATTCCTGGGATATTTCATCCATATGCATTAAATATCCTTTCTAAATATAAATATGCATGGGTGAAACAGAAGAGAGAGGGAATTGTTGTTTCTGGGCCACCCAACATCTACTCACCCTACTCAGTAACCACTCTGGGGCCAGAACCAGAACTCAAATCCAGGGCTTTTACCTCTTACTTTTAAGTCTTTTCATAAAGGCCCTCATAATTAGAGAGTGTTAGGAATGTTTACAAAGTCCTTCCTCATCCATTAGTTCATTCAAAACAATCCTTACAGACAAGCAAGGCAGGAACCCTCAAACTCATTTCACAGATGAGGAAGCTGATGTAGGAGGTGTTATTGAAAGCGATTACCTAGTAAGGTACTGAAAGTGATGTCTAATAAGGAACAGAACAAATCCCAGTCCCTCTGCTTAGCAGGTAAAAGCAAAATCTCCAAAATCAAGCCCTTGATTCACAATGAGACTGAGAGGGAAAAAAAATGAACAGAAGTACACGAATCCTACACCTTCCTCTGAACTTTGTGGTTGCTATAGCCTAAAAGTATACGGGGGAGGCACAGGAAATTACTCTTTTCTCATGTAAGGTCTGAATCATACACCCAGTGCTAGGGGTTCTGAAGTCACCCACACCTTCTGCCAAAATCTGCTTCTCTGCCAGATCCATGGCTGTCCCACATGGAGTCTTGAATATGGCAACGAGGGAATGTGAGGACTGGCTCACAAACCGCCGTGGATGTTAATGGCAGGTGTTAGAAATCCACTTCTGCAGAGATAGTTAAGCATATTTTTAAATGGAGTGGGGGAAATGCAAATTATAAAAGCAGCATAGTGCAGTGAAAATAAATTTGCTTTTGAAACAAGCACAGGGTTCAAATTCCAGCTTGGGTGCTTATGAGCTGTGTGATCTCAAACAAGAAACCAACCTCTCAGCTTTGGTTCCTTGATCTATAAAACAAATGGACTTGACTAGATAATTTCTAGATCCTTCTCTACTGTAAAAGTATTGTATAATTTCTATACTAAAGATGAGAAAGAGTCAGCAATGTAGTAGTTGACAGAGAAGGAGAAAAAAGAGAAGTGAAGGCAGGGAGGAAAGAACATACAGTGTTAAGCAGGAAACTGGTCCACTAAAATAGGAGCATATATAACTAAAGCGACCCTGAGCTATTTACAACCTTTTGACTCTCTTGAACCAATAATATAAAATCTACGACTAAAAAGAGGAGATGGGAACTAACTTTTATAAACATCAACTATGTGCCAGGTTAGAAACCTGAGTCTGTGTCTCATTCAGCAACTTTGTACTCTTCTAAGAATACCTCAAACTGGCACTTATATGTTCCTTATTTTATTTGGTCATCAAAAAGAGATAGGCAGAGGTAATGTTCTTGACTCGATTTTGCTGACAAGGAAACCATGGTTCAGAGGGATCAAGGGGCCTTTAAAACACATCACAGGGCCAGTGAGTAGCCCAGCTGGAACTGAACAAAGATGATTTTACCAGACAGTCCAGTGCTTGCTCATATTCCTCGCTGTCCCTTTTCTACCTTTACTTCTCATATGGAGTATGGATTTCAGGAGAATCCAGCAGGATAAAATGGTAGCTGACCTCGGGTCTAGAACACAAGTTTTTAAAAGTGGTGTGTTATATGTTCAATTGTGATTCTATGTCCCAAGAAACTGGCCATTTTGTGGATAAAGTCTAATTGTGATAACAGTTATGGAATCTTTTGACAACTAGTCCTCACAAATCGGCACAACTCCTGGGAGGCATCCTTGACACACAGTCTGCCATAGCAGAGAGCAGTCAATCATGTCAGCATTTTCAGAATCCAGACTAGAACTTTCTTAGAGCATGATTCACATAATTTAATAATCCTATTGGACTCTTCCAGCTTTGAGCCATAGCATTATTTATCCAAGTCAACAAAAGGCAATAGAAAAGAGGGAGAGCAATACATGCTCATCAGAGATTCTACTAGAGGGTGAAAATTTGTAATAAAATAGTCAGAATTATCCAGTTACTTAAAATTCAGAACAATCAGTTATCGGGGCTGGGAAGGGCGCCAAAAGTGAATTTAATTTTCTATGTTAGAATTTAACACTTCGGTTTTATTGAAATATAAAATAAACAAACAAGGAAATGAGAATTTTATCAGTTCATTCTTCTGCTTGGTTATTAACAGCATCATTCGATTTAACCATAACCAAGAATCCATGTCAATGATTTGTCTAATAGTCACTGATCTGTCTAAAAATGGGTGAGTAAATACGTTTACAGATTCACTTTTTCCAAATAACATATAACAACCAACATGTTATTTTTCCAAATAACAAATAGGTTTAGAGTACGTATGTATATGTACTCAAAAAACATTATACTTGGTGGCTGTGTTGCATGGTAGAAGAGAGCAGAGGTTTGGGGTCAGATAACCTGCGGCTGTACAACACTGAACAAAGTTATTTCATCTAGATAAACTCAATTACCTTATCTGTAAAACTGGAAATGATATGTATCCCCCTCACAAAGGTTGCTGGGAGAAATAAATAAACTTACAACTCAATAAAACTAGTATTAGAGATCGGTGGATCAACATAAACAATGTTTCCCTATCACTTAACAGCTTTCTCCCTTGCTTTTAAGTTTTTACAAATCTCTTCATGGTCAATGCCATCATTTCTTGATTTTTTCCATAAAGACTGATGTATGCTTATTAACTAATCTGAAAACCTGCTACTGGGAGAGAGGGAATACTTTCCTTGGTCCTTGATTTTTTTAATTACAACAGGGCTTTCTACCTTCTAAGAACAGGGGTTTATATCTCCAAGTCTAGGTACTGTAAATCTACAACTAAGTACTGGTCCAGATTTTCAGGCGAAAAAACTTATCCAAAGTGTAAAAAATAGTTTTTGGGGGGGTTAAAAAAACAAACAACTTAATTTATTCTGTTTTGCGGCATATTTATATGGTGATATGTGGGGAACCTAGGAATCAAGATATACAATCATGGCACGTGAGCTCATTTTCCTCTAAGAAACTCTGCATCTTATATTACATTGGTGCAAAAGTAATTGCAGCTTTTGCCATTTAAAAGTATCAAAGGCTGGGCACGGTGGCTCACACCTGTAATTCCAGCACTTCGAGAAAACAAGGTGGGCAGATCACGAGGTCATGAGTTTGAGACCCGCCTGGCCAACATAGTGAAACCCCATCTCTACTAAAAATACAAAAAGTTAGCGGGGCAAGGTGCAGGCGCCTGTAATCCCAGCTACTTGGGAGACTTGAAGCAGGAGAATCGCTTGAACCTGGGAGGTAGAGGTTGCAGTGAGCCGAAATCGCGCCATTGCACTCCAGTCTGGGTGACAGTGCGAGGCTCCGTCTCAAAAAAAAAAAAACAAAAGGAAAAAGAAAAGAAAAGAAATGGCATGGCAAAAATCGCAATTACTCTTGCACCAACCAAATACGTATGTTCCACATTTTGCAGTATCTTTTAATTAGAATCCAATTTGATTTAATCACACTGTCAAAGCAGAAGTGTATAAGATCCTGCAAGTATACAATGTTTTAGGGATCTAATAATCTATATCTGGGAAACCACTATTCCTCTACTTATTTTACCAAATAGGAAAAAATAAACATAAAATATATTGTGACTCCAAACTTGTAGATGTTTTAGTCAAAACTATAAATTCCTTTTGTATTTGTATATTAATTCTTCCTTTAAGAAACAGCTTAATTATTAGTCTTGGTAAAACAAATCAAAATATTTTGAAATTTTATCTGAAACTGCTTAAGGTTCACCAGTTGCAATACAACTGGTACCATCTGCACTCCACGTGGATACTCATTATTAATCACAATGTGTGAATGTAATTGCAAGCACTTAATAAGATCCCCTTTTGGCAAACTGAAAGGTCTTTCAGCTCTGGCATGTGTACATCAACCATGGCATTCAAGCCACAATATCAAAACCAATCACTGATTTGGCAATTACCCAACAAAGTATCCACATTATTGGGGAAAATATATTTTTAAAAAGCTGTTATCCCGACTCTCATAAAAATTACACAAATAATTTGAAATAGAGTGTGATGGGGGTAGACAACTAAATGAACAAGAACCCAAAGGATCACAAACTCAAACAGTTACTGGGGTCAGGAAGATAACATTAATGAGAGAAGCAAGGTTGGCCTATTATAACAGGGAGAGGGTATCGCTACGGAGAGGGTATTGCTGTGGCAAAGTTACAAAAACCTTCATCATTTAAATAAAACAGCCACTAATTGAATAGCTTTATTTGGCTTTTGCCAATTGGGAAAGGAGATGCAGTATTATTAAATGTTTTATTTTTTCAAACAAGCCAGAAATCCAATATTTATGTGAAATTTCCTGAAATACAAATAACAACTAGGCAAATTTGGTGCAGCAAACAAAACCTTCGTGGGATGGATTTGGCAAGTGGGCCACTAGGTTGTGAGCTCTGCAGTAACTACTATATGAGAGGAGAAGTATATCCACAAGAGCTGGAAAAGTAGGGCCCTCTTTGTAGAGAGAGCATGGCATCTGGACTTAGCCTTAAAAGAAGGCGGCATGCCAGGAAAAAACAAAAAACAAAAAAAGCTGGGCAAGTGGCTCACACCTGTAATCCCAGCACTTTGGGAGGCCAAGGCAGGTGGGTCACAAGGTCAAGAGATCGAGACCATCCTGGCCAACATGGTGAAAGCCCGTCTCTACTAAAAATACAAAAATTAGCTGGGTGTGGTGGCATGTGCGCCTATAGTACCAGTTTCTCCGGAGGCTGAGGCAGGAGAATCACTTGAACTCGGGAGGCAGAAGTTGCAGTGAGTGGAGATCATGTCACTGTACTCCAGCCTGGTGACAGAACAAGACTCTATCACAGAAAGAAAGGAAAAAAAAAAAAAGAAGGCAGAATGCAGACAGCTAGAGAAGGCCAAGCAAAGGCAAGGATATGTGGGGAACAGTGTTTCAGAAAAGAGACTAACTTGATAAGAACAGAAAGTTGTAGTTGAGATGTTGAGACTGGATACATGAGGAAGGGTCAGATAATAGGAGGCCTTAAAACGGGGTACAGAAAATCAGATTTGGTTGATGGGCAAAGTAGAACCACTGTCAGTAGATGTCTAAATTGAAAAGCCATGATAATGTCCAACAAAGGGTAAAGGCTTTAAAAAAATGGTGCCATTTCAGGACATGCAATCAGAAATTCATCAGACGTAGGAAATCCCCAGAATCTGTGAGGAACTAATCTAGATGGCCTAAGACTGGGTATTTCACTGACTATATCCACAAAAACCTTGTGGGGAACTGGGTATGTGATGAGGACAAGTTTTTGTTAGACTCATCATCATCACATCCTCCTTAAATTTCCAGTTCACCGGCACGGAGGACAGAGGTTCTAATGGACAAAACCCATCCCTGAGGAGGGATTAAAGTGGCCAACCGAATGTGCTGGGCTTCTTGAAAATTTGGGGGCCCTAAAGAACAGAAGTCTTTTAAAAACAAAATTCTATCCCTAAAACCTGGAAATTTAGTAATAATGATCCAAGATCTCAAAACACCGGAGCAACAGAAAGGAAAATGAAACCTGGACAAACAAGCATTCTAGACAGTACTCAAAACCATAAATTGTATATATAAATGGATTCAAGTGACTATAGTGCAATTTAGCCACAAAGTATGAGGTTCAAATGAACCCCACAAAGGCAAAACAGGAGTCAAATTGTAGTAACTAAACTTTTCCCTAAAGGTAATGGAAAACCCATGAAAAATTTTAAGCAGGGGACAGTGAGCTACGAAAGGGCTGGGCTGAAAATAAACTAAAAGGGGATGCGCCCAGGTACAGCCAGGATTTATGAAGATAAGCGTCACCACTCAACAAGACCAATGGTTTCCTTTGGTTATGTTTGGGAACCAGTGACAATGAACCACAGAGACCACATGCAGGCTGTGATGTAGGATGCAGTCACTGGGAGGGTGGGGTAATTTAGCAATGCAGCTGTTAAGTATCTCTGTAACCACTGACAAAGCATGACAGCTTTGCACAGAAGAAAAAAAAACATCTTTCCTACTAATAATCCCTCCCTCATAAACAATATGTGATCTCCTTATGGGGTAGTAAAACCACTCATTCCTTTTACACCCTACATACACACACACACACACACACACACACACACACACACAGAAAAAGAAAGAGAGAGAGAGAGAGAGAGAGAGAGAAGGAGAGAGACATACACTCATGACAAGTGGGTGGCTGCCCACAAAGATTGGTCCTAATGCCTGTGAAAGAGGAACTGGAAAACCTCTCCCATCCACACCCTATTTAAGACGTAAGAAAGTAAAGGCCAATCTCTAATATATGGTCCTAGTGGTTCCTTATAACTTGAGTCTTCCTTGACAGCAAAATTTGGAGTGAATTACTTCAGGGAACACCAGACCTAAGAGAAAAGGAAGGCTTGGCAACCCACATTCATTTTCCTACAGTAAGCATGAAAACAAGTATTAGTAAAATAAATATTAAGAGATACCAATAATGACTTTAAATAGTTGACCTTCCTTGCAGAACTTTCAGAAACATACACAAATAAAAATGGAATACTCAAGGAATTGTAAACCACCAAGCTGGAAAGAAGGAAAAAAAAACTGACTTGGTGCCAGTCTACAGGTACTAGTGAACACAGAATTTCATGAATGAAGAGAATTTTATGTATGAAGGCCAAAACAAAATGATCTTATCACTAGAAAACATTTTAGTGGTCTAAATAAAACCAAGGAAAAACATAATTATAATCATATTTATCTATTCAGGAGGTATCTTTTAAAAAATTTGTTTTAATTACTGAAATGAAGAGAGTCGTCATATATGTAGCTTCAAAAGTACTCAGCCAATTGTAACTCTGACATCTTGGGAAAATTAAACACAACAGGTTGGTTTTGTTTTTCTGAAAGCTCTGGGAAAGTATCCATGATTAGTGTCAACCTGGCATTCAAATTTAGCTAGAATAAGGTTGATATCAGTTTTTGTCTTCTATAGGCAATAGCCAGACTTTCTGTAAAAAATATGAAATATCTGTTTATGCTTATCACAGTGGAAAGTTTTCTGCCTCTGGTTTGTGATGTAACTTTATCACGTTTTGTTCTGCTGAGCGAGTACCAACAATGTTCCAATAATGATTAAAAATAAATAAAAACAAAATAATCAGTCAAGGCCTTACTGGAACAGATGTTATAAATAGTTTGGTACCTGTCTTAACTTGGAAAATCACTGCCTGCTAACAAGTTTCTGATATATCTATTATTTTTAGCCACCACTTACTGAAAACCTACTATGTGCCAGGTATGGTACTAGAAAATAACAGGTATTATCTCCTTCAATCCTCACAACAAATTTGCCAGGCAGAATTATTTTCTATTTTCCAAAAGAAGAAAACAAGGCTCAGAGCACGGTAATTTGCTCAAGTTCTCACAGTATCAAAGGGCAGAGCAGGTTTTAGACACCAGGACCACCTGAAGTACACTGCAACGCTTCTTATAAAACACTAGCAATGGGCTTTGGCGAAAACGGGGCCATAACAAAAACCTGCTGCAAAATGAACTTATAAAGTTATTCTCAATTAACTAAAAACAAAGCTAGCATTTATTTCGCTGATGTTTATCTCACTGTGTATATGACATTCTACTTCCATTCACAGTTTAAGTCCATCACTTGCTTTGATATAAAATAAAAACACTATTCACAAAATCGGGAGTCACAGCAGCTAGAGGAACTCCTTCATGTAGTGATGGGGTTGTAGTTACAAAGGGTGTCTGGAGGTCAGAATTCCTGAGTTTCCAATCCTGCTTGAGCAACTTACTTAATACTTGTGTGCTTTGGTTCCTTCCTCTATACAGTGAGGGCTGTAGTGAGGGTTTAATGAGTTAAAGCTTGTAAAGCACCAAGAACAGTGCCTGGTGCACAGGAAGTACCCAATAAGGGTTGGCCATCATCATCTTCACACTTGTCACACCAGGACTGGGGAGAATGATCAAGATTCACAGCATCCGACATGTTTACTGAGCTTTAAAAAGTGTACAACTGCCCAAATGAATGCACAAATGAGCAAACAACTTTGTAACACCTTTGTGCTTATCATTATGAAATGATGAGAAGCAAAAGTTCACACCCGCCGGGAACATTTACCTAGACATCAGTTTATAAACAAGGTAAGATATGCTAATGGTATAAGGGAACACCTCATAGCAGGGAGTGATTCAGATGAAGACGGCCTGTAGGGGGTCAAAAAGGGGAATGAGCACAATTTGAGGGAAGACTTCTTGGTGGTCAAGGAGGGAGACCTTGAAGAGTACTGCTCGGAGAAGAGCAGGTAGAGCATTTTTAGTAACGGGGCCAGAAGGAACACAGGGAAACTGACTGTTAAGCAGAATTATCTGACTCTAATTGAACAAAGCTGACTACATATCACCAAGAGTTCAAGGACTGAACTTTATACATTTTTGGATATTCCCTGCCCAAAGCACAGTGCCTGGAACAAGCAAATAATAGTCTGATGGATGAAAGTATAGAAGGATAGAAGGACAGCTTGATGGATGGATGGATGTTGGGGGATAATAAAAAATAAGATAGGGTAGGTAAGGTTACCTCAGATTAGGAAGAGCTTGAACAAATGGACAATGCAGTATAGATGATGGCACCATGCACTTACTCATCAGTCACACCCTCCTTTGTGAATATTGTCTTTGTTTGTTCTATCCATCCCTCCACCCATTCACCCACTGACCCACTCATCCATCCATCTTTGAGAAGTAAACTGATTTTTGTGGGGAGGTCTCGTCAGGCTGATTTTCTCAGACCATGGGAAACACAGTTCAATGCGATGATGGGGACATAAAACCTAACCCATAAAGCCTAACAGCCAAGGAAGGCGAGTTCTGTGGGCAAATGCCTCAAACCCTCTGCATTTGAATTTCTCCTCCACAAAATGAGTAAGCTCTATCTCACAAGTTTGGGTGCGAACCATCAGACATAGATTATGTCAAAGACCATAACTGCATATTTTACAGAACATTATTATAACTATTTGTGCCCTTTAAGACAGGGAACACTCAGAGGGCTGTGTTTGTGTTTTGTCACCTCTGTACCCCAGCCCTTCTCACTCAGTCTAGCATATAGCAGAGACCCCGGGAAGGTTTGGTAAACTGACTTAACATTTCAAACACATACCCTCTTGCCCCTTTAGGTCCCTACCACAGCCTACCTCTTCACCAGGCTTGTCCTTTCTAGTCACCTCCACGCACAGTCAACCAAGCATCCACGCAGGGTGAGGCAATCCCAAAGCACTTTCAAGCTGTGCTCCAGTCCGACTCCTGCATCCATGCTGCACAGAACTCTTCTCCCTGGGTAGGAGCTCCAGCTACACACATCAAGCAATCAGTGCTAAATGGTGCTCCTGCTAATTAATGCAAATATGGGAAGCTTATCTCCTCAGCCATGCTGGAAGCTGCCTGAGACTTTTCATCTGTGGCTTTTTTTCTGATAAAGTTGAGGCTTTTAATCTATTTCTAACCTTTCTGGTTCCAGCATTTGACTTCAAGGGCATCATTCCTCAATTTGGGTCCCCAGAACCCACTCCTCAGGGTAATTCCATTCTTTTGCAAGAGCTAATATTAAAAAGAAAAAAAAAAAATCCTTGTTGAAACAACTGTTAATAAAGAGGTTATCTTTGAGAATATAAACCTCCCTGCAAATGCTTATCAGGAAATGTTTTACTTGGAGCCACAGTGTCCTACCTGTAGTTGTGCATTTACAGAGCACTGCCAGCTCTTACACATTATCTTTAAGAGGGAAAAGGGCATTCAGAAGTCTGGTCTGCATATCCATTAAACAAATGTGTTAATCACCTTCAAGACAGTAAGCAGGGCAGTGTAGAGGACTCAGAGACAAATCTGAAGGAGACTGTCCTCCAAGAATTTAAAATGTACTAGGCAAGGGCACGATGGGAAGAAGATGGCATCCGTACTATGGTAAAACCACTGTGGAAACACAGGTAATCTGCCCAGTAATCTGGTCAATGCAAGATATTCACAACAGCATTACTTATAGAAGGAAAGAAAGGAGGGAAGGATAAATAACAATGTCCAATGATGGGAGATGGTTAAGTAAATTACAATAAATTCACAGAATGAAACTGTGAATAACCATTAAAAATTATACTTACCAAGGCTGGGCGCGGTGGCTCACGCTTGTAATCCCAGAACTTTGGGAGGCTGAGGTGGGTGGATCACGAGGTCAGGAGATCAAGAGCATCCTGGCTAACACAGTGAAACCTCGTCTCTACTAAAAATACAAAAAATTAGCTGGGCGTGGTGGCACATGCCTGTAGTCCCAGCTACTCGGGAGGCAGAGGCAGGAGAATCACTTTAACTCGGGAGGCATAGGTTGCAGTGAGCCAAGATGGTGCCACAGCACTCCAGCCTGGGCGACAGAGCAAGACTCCGTCTCAAAAAAAAAAAAAAAAAATTAAACTTACCAAGACTATGTAAATAACATGGGAAAATGGGTATGTTATAATGAATAAGAAGAAAGCATCAGACTCACACCATTAAACAAAAACATGCACAGAAAAAGCATCAATGTGTTCACAGTAAGAATGTGGCCATTTTTTCCTTCTTCCTATGTTTTGTATTTTCCAAAGTATATGTGTTACTTTTAAATGAGAATATTCTTTAAAATTCATTTTTAAACAGTGTATTCAAAGGGCACAGAATATCATATACTCAAATTTTAGAGAATACCCAAAATCCTTAGTGAGGCAGCTACCTTGCAGACTGGTTCAAATTTTAAGAAAGGAAACGAGAGGGGGAGGCGAAGACTGGAAGGCTTCACACTTTAAAACGATGGCCCTAAGTCAGCTGTTTATAACTTAGCACATACCATTCTCAAAGAAAGGATGTTATAAAGAGCGGTTATATTCCCAGGGTAGCCCATACAACCAGGTAAACTCTCAAATCACCTAAAGTATCTTACTTGTATCGACAATCCTTTAGCTGGGGCTGGCTGTTTTAGAATTCCTAATTTTGTGGATTTCAGAAAGAAATTACAGTACACTTACTGTTTATTATACAACATACCCTGCAGGGACTAGTGTAGAACTTCATCATCAGATTCTGGTAATAAAGTTTTTAAATATCCAGTAGGTTTCTAGTTTTGTTTCTAAGTCTCATGAAACAAAACTTCATGTCAAAATTGTTAACATTTGGAATTCAGAACAGCAAGTAACAATGGACCTACAATTGCACATACTCCATTGTACATGGTCATTTATGTAAGCGCTCTTCCTGGCACTCGACAGTTAGCAACAGCCCGAGAGATGTCATATTCATCTTCGTATCTCCAATACCAGCACAGCAATAGCAACATAAAAGGGTAGTCCATAAATATTTGCAGAATGAATGAATGAAGTGTAATACTGAATCTATTTGCCAGCCACTTCATACTCCTCACAGCCCTCTGCATTTCTCTTAAGGCTCGCATATTCTACTTTGGATTAGATGTCATATAACTGCAACTCCTCCTCTTCACATTCCTTACAACTTTAAGTCCTTCAAGGGCAGGGACGGTTCAGGTGAAACAGCAAGGCCTACAACAGTAGCTCATATTCCCTCACGTGAAATGTTCTCAACTCATTAAGCAAAGACACCAAATTCTAACTTGGGATGCCCAGAACATTTTCTCTAACCTTCACCTAGAGATCCAAGATTCCTCTTTTCTAACTATAGGATCCAAACCTCCTTGGAAAGAGGAGCAACCCTGAACCAGGGCTATTATGGTGCCTGAGTCTAGCCTAGTCGACATGGGGATGTGTGCCTGATTTCATAAAGAACCCCTTAAATCCTTCCAGCCTTCCCTCATTCCAGTGGTGGTCATTATTCTCAGGCTGCAGTCACATTTATAAAGCTTTTCAAAATGCCAAACCACCTCCAGCAACTGCAAACCACTTGCTGAACTCTGTGGACTATTCCCTTGCAGATGCTCTGAGGCATGACAAATCCTTAACAGGATAATGATGATACTCCTCCTTCCTCTCCTCATGCCTGGTACTACAGGATCAATTTTAGTACCGTATCACACAGGCTTTCCCCTCCTAGCTTTGATATGCTTTAAAGCCACTGAGATGTGGCTTGGGTTAAAGGGAGTAACGATTGTTTAAGGGTTCATGCATTCAATGCGCCATTCCAATGAAGACCTTCACAAGCAGGAGCTACTCCTCTTCTAAAACCAAACAATGCTTTGCAGGCTAAGGAACAGAAAAGATGAGTTGCCAAGTTATACCATTTCAGGAATCCAGTTATCTTGACTTTTCCCCTGAGGCTTGCCTCTGCTGCAGCTAAAAATGAACCTCAGATTCTTGTATATATTCACATACCCCTCCAGCCAAAAAATGAAGAAAACTGGTATGTAAATGGAAACATTACAGAATACTCTTAGAATGTGAATGTCAAATTCTCCTAGTGTTGAAAAATCTCAGAGATAAAACCAGGTTTGACACCCAAAGAAAAATGCTGGAGCCAGAAATAGACACCTGCTAAAGTATACATTCTAAGTATATTAATTCCAGGAAAAATAATTCTATAAGACCTAGGCCAGACAGCTTCTTGTTCATCTGCCCCCTCATCTTTGCCTCCACATGTCCCTGGGACTTACTGTCCTCACTAAGGGGAAAGGTCTGCTGAAAGTCATCTCCTGCCACTTCCCTCTGAGGTCCCTCAAGAAAGAAAAACAGAAGGTGTGAGATGGAGACACTGACAAAAATAATAATACTTATTACCTTCCTATCTCCCTCAGGGTTTTGGTGAGAAGAGCGATGAGAGGAGGAGAGAGAAGAAGAGGGGGAAAGGAAGGGGAAGAAGAGGGGGAAAGGAAGGGAAAGAGGAGGTTGTTAAGTTTGACAAGTGAGAGAGAAAGTAAAGGGACATAAATGAGTGGACTGAATAAATGAATACATTTCCTACATACCTTGAAAAAGGCAACCAAAGTCCCCATTCACATAGCAAGGAGAGAGATTCACTCTCGCTTATATTTCCAGGCATGAATTATTTATTTCATTAGATCCCAAGATGCCATATGTTAAAGTTCTCCAAACTGTGGGAACCTGACAACTCTTGGGTTCCCAAAATGCCATTTGTTACATTTCACTGCTTACAAGGGGACACTGAGGAAAGGTAATGTGCATGTATTCCATAACTACTGCAGCTGCACCTGATGCTTGTCTATTCACTGTGAGGGACCAGATCATCCTCAAGCCCCAAATCAGACTCCTTTTCTTTAAAATGCTTTCCTAAAAGCTGCTGGAGAGGAGCTGAACTGAGAACTGAACTCAAAACTGAAGAATTTGAGTTTTATTTCCCACCCTTTAGCTTCCTGCTCCTACTACTCTTTTGGGTGCTATTAAAATATATAAAAGCAGACTATAGGGAAAAAGAAAAGAAAGGCAAAAAACAAAGTCCAAATCATGCATACACACATTCATTCACTTAACATGTATGAAGGACCAACACATGCCAGACAGTGGGGCTACAATGGTGAAGAGGACTCTTTCTAGATCCTCAGGAATCTTACAGCCTTGTCTGCGCATGTAGGTAATAAGATGTGCAGTTAAGATTGTGTGATCAGCTTTGTAACAGAAGTATGAATAAAATATGAACAAGGAACCAATTATCTGCCTGCCCCCCAACCCCATCCCAGAGGGAAGACTTTACAAAGCAGGAGTCCTTTGAGTTGGGCTTTACAGAAAAGGAGGTGAATGATTAGTAAACCAAGGGTAGAAGGCGGGAAATGGCTTGCTCTTCCAGGCTCTAAATCAGAAACAACCACAAAACTTTCCAAGTTTATTATTCAAGAGGTGATTATTGCAGAATGCCATTCCTGGTCCAGATTCTTCTCTACTATAATTATCTCACGTTCCCTGTTGTGCATCTACACAAATGCAATGACACAAATGGAGGATTTGTCATATCTCAATATGGAAAATTTAGATGGTGAAAAGGAAAAAAAAAAAGCAAGCTCCAAACTTCTTGGAATTTTAAGACCTCAGTTCAAAACTGCTACTGATTTTACTGTGTGACTCTAGGCATGTCACATAACCTCTCTGTGCTTCAGTTTTATTACCTGTAAAGCAGAGGTTAGATGATCTTACAAGACTGCTCTGTGAACAGAGAAAAGGATCTATATAAAAACATTTAAAAACTCTAATGTACTATCATTTTTATCAGCAATCATGCCACCTTTATTCAGTTAGCAGCTCAGTCTGGGATGCCACTGCTCAAATACTTGGCAAGTATTAAACAGTGAGAAAATTAGTCCTAACTAGCAGCCCTGCTTAACGACTGACATTCAAATGACTCCAGAAAAATACTCTCATTCCTAAGCTCAAAATCTACAGAATTGCCCTTTCTTTTCCAAAGTTTGCTTTTCACACTGCACATAAATATCTGGGGATCTCTTTAAAATACAGATTCTGATTCAGAAGGTTCGACGAGGAGGTTCAGGTTCAGCATTCTGAAGGTGCTCCCAGGTGATATTGATGCTGCTGGTCCTCATACCCCAGTGTGAGTAGCAAAAAATGAATTCACCAAGACTTTCCAAATCAATAAGTGGTTGCCCCACCAGGTAAGACTGGATTCAATCACCCAACTGAGGCAGCATTTTAATTTCTGGCTCTTTTCTAACTTCCAACATCCATCCCTCATGCCCCAGCAAGCCACTTCCTGAAACCAAACTGCCTCATGACATATTAAATCAGCCTTCAGTCACAGAGGTGACAAGACGTGCTCAGGCTTACCCCAACTTAGAATGACAGTACAAGGTCCAATTCTGACAGCAGGGCCAGAAGTAGTAAGGATTCCCCCACCCTCACCACAATCAGCTGGCTGAAGGGATTTCAAAATCAGCTTTGCACATCACAGCCTCAAGGGTCACCATCTACCACTCACCAATGGGTCATTTTCTTTAGATTATTTTTGCAAATGACCATCTATCTCATGAGGCTACAAATGTTTCTTGTGTGAAGGACCCCATGTTCCCTCTTGTCCAGCACTAGGCTAGGTGCTCAAATATCCGTAAAAAAAGTACAAACGGGCCAGGCGCAGTGGCTCACGCCTGTAATCCCAGCACTTTGGAAGGCAGAGGCAGGCGGATCACGGGGTCAGGAGATCGAGACCACAGTGAAATCCCGTCTCTACTAAAAATACAAAAAATTAGCCGGCGCCTGTAGTCCCAGCTACTCGGGAGGCTGAGACAGGAGAACGGCGTGAACCCAGGAGGCGGAGCTTGCAGTGAGCCGAGATCGCGCCACTGCACTCCAACCTGGGCGACAGAGCGAGACTCTGTCTCCAAAAAAAAAAAAAAAAGTACAAAAGGAGAAAAGAAATCAATGACTCACCAACATTTACTGAACATGCACCATGTGCCCTGCAATGGCCTGGCTGCTGAAGAAGCAACAATGAACAAAACAGACTTTCCTCCTGCCACTAATGCAATTTGAGCCTCTATGTAAGAGCCAAATATTCTGCTAATATTTTACCTACATTATCACACTTCTCAATTCTCACAACAATCTTACGTAATAGGTATTAATACCCACAATTTGCAGATGAGAAAATGGGACAAAACAAGCAATGTTCCATACAAGGAAACAATGGCTGGCATACTAAGTAAGTCTTCTCTGTTAATCAACCAGAGAGAGAGGGCATTTCCATCCAATAACCAAAATGAACTACAGCCTTTCAACCACTTTCACCACAAGAAAAGTTCTGTGACTTGGAACTAGTTCTCAATGTACTCATAAGACTTTCAAGGTGACCTATATGAAGTATTTGGTGATGAGTTCTGAATGAGGGTAATGCCACAGAGTGTCAGAAAGGTGACACTGATTTCCCCTGGTGTACAGTCACCTCCTCTGTATCCCATAAAGCCAGGCCGTCACCCTGGTCATTCATCATACACAGGTGAGAAGTGTGATACAGTAGAAATAACATGAGCTAGACAGACCTGGGTTTGAATCCCAAATCCACTACTTGTCAGCTGCATAGTGACCTTTAACTCTCTCTGAACCTACACAATGGGGATAGCAATGGCACCTTCATGTGGTCAGAAAGACGGAATGAGATAATATATCTAAAGTATGTTTAAGTGTCCAACACACAGTGGACTTCCCACAAATCTAAGTTCTCTTCTCCCTTACTGGGGTTACTGCTTTGCTCCTGCAGTAGGAAAAGCATCAAGAGTCACAAGTCTTTCTCTTGGCTAATGAAAACAGGTAATTATTTTAACACCAGTAAAGTCAACAAAAGACCAGTTTTAGCAGCCATTTAAAGTCACAGTACAATTACTGAGGCAAATTACAAGTGACTCTTTGGTTTAGCTTGGAAGAAAACGGAAGCCATTAAAAAGATAGTAAGATGCCTTCTTTTTAAAATTAACATGTCTGGAAGTGAAAAAGATGAACAAAGCCAATTTATAGGAATGTGGACAAGGTTGGTGGATTAAGAGAGAGGGGAATAATAAAAATGTCCTGGGCCGGGAGCAGTGGTTCACATCTGTAATCCCAGTGCTTCGGGAGGCTGACGTGGGAGGATCGCTTGAGGCCAGGAGTTCAAGACCAGCCTGGGCAACATAGTGGAACCCAGTCTCTACAAAATAAGTAAAGAAATAAATGAATAAACATTAACAATTTAGCCAGGTGTGGTGGCATGCACCTGGAGTCCTAGCTACTTGGGAGGCTGAGAAAGGAGAACTACTTGAGCTCAGAAGTTCAAGGCTACAGTGAGCCATGATCACACCACTGCACTCCAGCCTAGGCAATAGAGCAAGACTCTGTTTCACAAAGAAAAGTCCTAAATTCTCTCCCAGATAAGTTTAAAGCTCTGAAGACAGTAACTTTTTTTTTTTTTCCTTCAAAGACTATCACATTCATTAGCCAGGAGCCACCAATGGAAAGAGCAGTGGTTCCTGAATCAAGACAGAGAGCTAGGTTCAAGTCAGTTCTGGCACTTACTGGCTATATGACAAAAATCCTTCATTTCACTAACCACAGCTGTAAAAGGGATACGGGATAATAATACCTAGTTATTGTGAGGTTTATATGAAATAATGTTTATGAAATATCAAACAAAAAGTAAGACACAATGTAGCTGTTATGTGACTGGTGCTGGAAGGCCTTAACTCAGGAGCAGAAAAGCTTTGCAGAAAGCTTTCAGCATAAGCTGCAACTGTATGATGTGCACGAGATGGACTTTATGCGGGCTCTAACTTGGGCTGCCACTGGTTTCAGAAAGGTTCCTAAAAATAGCATGAAGCTGTGGCACAAGATTTTTTTTTTTTTCTCCTATCAGTCCCTAACTAGGCTTCATGGAGATATCAGAAATCTTTTTGGATCAGATCTTAGCCGTGCTACATTTCAAAGTTAAATCTTAAGTTCAGGAGCTGAACTATATTAAAACAGAAACAAACAAATTTATGATATCCATCATCTTTGCCTCTCAAAGTCCCTTCCTTTTAGTACCCAAAATGGCACCCAATTAAAGGGATGTCTAGATTCTTGTGTAACGAGCAAAAAGGCTGTCTTGCTCACCTCTGAAACCCCTGCCCAGTGGAATTTACTGGGAACTGGTCACACTTCAATCCCTCCAGCTCATCACTGCTCAGAAGAAACAGACTATGGAGGCCCGACCTTCTTCCTTATGAGTCTTGCTTAGGGTAGTAGGTTCTGACAGAACAAGACACTCCCCACTCTGCGGATGATGTTTTTTGCTAAACAGAGGTTTATTTACCTGGCTGAACATCAGAAAAAGCAGATGTTTGCATTTGGGTGCTTCTCTGTATGAAGGACAGGTATTCTCCATTAATGAAAGTCACCTCAGCTCCATGAAAACCTTGTTCAACAAAGGCACACAGAGCTTGGGTCACTGGCGGAAGCAGCAAGCACCCTGAAGTCATGCTTACTCCAGGGCAAAACTCTGTGGAGGGATGGTAAGGAGGGGTCCCTGCGCTATTTAAATTATCTCTACCTGCTACTTTCCTCTTTTCTTTTTCCGTCTGCTAAGCCCATGTTTTTCTCTGCTGAGAAGCAGCTAACGATGTATCTGTCACTCATTACATGACAGTTCCTTCTGGCCCTCACATATTTAACCTCCTTCAACCTCAGATCCTGCATCAAGGAAGAATTCATAGCTCTGTGCTACAGAATTAATTTCTTCTAGCTTTTCCCCCTTTCTTTTTAGCCATTCACTCATCTCTACAGAGCACAAGGCTGACCACAGAATTAGTTTAAAAGAAAAAAAAAAATTAAGCTACCTTCCAAGCAGGTAAAATTTGCTTTTACATATTTTCTATCTCTTTCTCTGCTTCAGGCACTTGTAAACATCTAAGGCTGAAGCCCTCTCCCTGGTCAGGGGTTTTATTTACTTTTCACAGTCTGGTAGCTTTCAAGTTTAACTGTCATTTTTGGGGGGCTAAGTGGATGAGAGAAGTAAGAGTTCCCACCTATTAGAAGGGCAGAAACAAAGAATGCCACACTCCTGAAATTTCATTAAAAAACTGATACAAGGGCAACTGATGGTGGACAGTTGTGTGTGGGGTGAATAATAATCTAATTTAAGCATAGTTACCATCAACCATAGGCCAGGCGCTGCACTGGTTTTTAAAAAATATATTATTTTTTAAAATCTGAAGTCTAATTGTGGTTGTCCCACTGCATGTGGGAGGTGAGTTCCTCTCCCCCCACGCATCAAGATCTGTCTATACTCAAGCCCCAGTCGGCCCTGTGGAACCTGAGGGTACAGAAAGTCAACCTTCCATATAAGTAGGATTTGTATCCTGCAAATACTGCATTTTCAATCCGTGTTTGGCTGAAGAAAATCCACGTATAAGTGGACCAGCACAGTTCACACCTGTGGCTGTTCAAGGGTCAACTGCAATCAAGTATGACTGCCCCTATTTCACTGATGAGAAAATGAAGGCCATGCATGCCCAGTGGCCAAGAAGCAGAGCTGGGAAGCAAACCCAATCTGATTCCACAGCCCAAGCTTCCACCTGCTGGACTGTAATCTACAGAAGTGCAGCAGGACTATCTCCCATCACAATAAAACCCCCAGAACCTCTCAGAGTCCTACTGCTCCCTGCCACTCACCAAGTGGCTTAAGAATGGGGAATCTAGGTTCTGAGTCCACTGCTGTCAGAGACAAAGAAAACAAAGGGGGGGAAAAAGGCAGAGCCAGAAGACAACGTTCACACTGTTCCTTCTGGAGAGGCCCATAGCCTTGAAGGAACGGCGCACGCAAGATCAGCCTTGATTTATTTAACTGCCACACACTTTTAGACTCACTGCTGCTGAAAAGGAGTGGGAAAAGTAAAACTGGCAAAGTGGCATGTTCTTGTAGCTAAACTGGCCAGAGAGGCCACTGTCTGGCCCAAAGAATAACTGGGAGATGAAACATGTGGGTCCCAGTCCTAATTCTCTGTGGGAGTCCAGGAAAATCACTTCCCTTCTTTGAATCTCTATGTCTTCATTGCTGAACATGGGGGTTGGATGGGATGAAACTTAAGGAATCATTTGGCTCTAACATTTTTGGCCTCTAGGATGAAAAATAAATGACAAACAGCTAGTTGACAAGTATGGATACTGCATAACCAATCCAACACTTTAGCCCAGTGTCTGGGAGCCAAGGGAAGCATGAGAAACCTGTAATGGTGTCCATATCCACGAACATGCTTTGATTAGTAGGAAGCTAATGCACATCTTTTCAACATCATGTACAACACAGATGAAGACTCCAAATGGCAGACAGGCAGGACAAGCCCTCATTTCAAGGGTTGAGAATCACTTCTGCCCTGAAACAGTAGGCATGGGTTAAATATTTCCTAAATCCCTATCTTTGCTAGCTCCATCCCATCTCCCCTTCGAGGCCAGGCCACCAATAGCTCTCACTGGGTCATGTCTACAAACACTTGTTACCTTTCATTTATGCTTGCCCTCTCCAATCCATTTTCCACATAGCAGTCACAATGATCCTTCTAAAAAGCAAATCAGAGCATGCCAATCCTTTGCTTCAAACCCTAAAGGCTTTCCATGCCTTTCCAAGATAAGCCTCCCATCTTTCCAGGCTCGTTACCATTCGTGTTCCCCATTATCCTTTAGCTATAACATACATCTTTTACTTCCTCAAAAGTGGCAAGTTCTCTCCCACCTCTATCTCTCTGATCACAGTTGAGGTGCCACTTCCTCTGGACATCCATCTTTGACTTGGGAGACTAGGTTGGATGCCCTGCCATGGTCTCCCAGGACCTCTGCACTAACTCCATCACAGCACTGACCACACTTCACTGTAAACTCCTGTTTATTCATCTGTCTCCCTGACCAGATTACAGGTATTAGGGTGACAGAAAACACATCTGTCTTGTAGTCAGTTGCATCCTAGCAGCTAGCAAAGTGCTTGGAACATAGTATGTACTTTCGAAACACAAATAAACAAGCATCCTTATTAACAAAATGAATGGGCTCTTACCTAAGAGGACTGTGGAAAGTGGGTAAAGAAGACAAGCTAAAATGGGGAGGTGAAAAAAAGAGAGGGATAAGCTGGATGCCTGTGTGTCTGTGCCTCTGCAGGACTACCCAGAGGCTAGGATGAGTACACAAGCAGATACTGTGGCAATGACAGAGGCTGTGAAGCGTTCAAGGGCAAGCTGTGCCCTGTGCTTTGGGCAGATGTGTCCACTCTACATTCTGTGGAGCCCAGGGAAACTAAAAACACAGTTACTTTGTTTCCAATGTTTGGAGATGTTGGCAACAGAACACTGTTTTAATGCTACACGTATGCATAGGGAATAGAAAAGGTAAAAAAGTAGGTCACAAATAAACTCAGCAATACTAGTAACTGGACATAACTAACGAATTGTGTCTACTGCCATCTCGGTTGTATGCCCAACACTATATGGCATAGTACCTTTCTCATCCTCATCCCTTTTTTAAAGGATGCATCTCTATGCAGGCTGTTGGCTAGGAAACAATGGTATATATGTTTAGTTGCTATACTATTTACATATATTCTGCTGTCATTCTCCATAAGTTGTGACAAGACAGAAAGACTAAGTGTTGCAATTCAACAGTAAGGAAAAATGTAAAATAATTTAGAATTTAAAGGAACAGAGATCAAGAAGACAAAAATCAGAAGAAACTTTCCAGCACAGAGTTAAGTAAGTTCAAAATCCAAAGGAATAACAACAAAGGCAATTCAGAGGAGAAAAATAAATTCCTATATAAATATATTTTAAAACATTACATTTCAAGATCAGAAATAATGTGCTTCAGAGAAACAATGAAAAACATCAAGATAAAATAGTACAAATAGATGAGGTGGCTATTTTCTTCATACAAATCTTCTTGGTGGACTGGAAAACCACTAAGGGATGCAGGGACTGTGAAATGAGCCACATATGCAGGATATGGAAGTTAATTAAACAAGGAGTCAGGCAGTTCCTTGAAAAGCAATTTAGCCAAAACAAAAAAAAGAAAAACAAACAAACTGTAACACATACAGTTTCTTGTTTCTTGGCCAAACAAGAAGTAAAAGAAAAATACACACACACACACACACACACACACACACACACAAACACACACGGAGAGAGAGAGAGTGCAAGAGAGCAAGCGAGCACGATAGCAGTCAATACAAAAGGCTTCTCAAGTCCCAGAATTTCACAGTGATCGGGCCATGAGAACGGGGGAACAACAGATAAGACTTTCAACCTTAAGTGTGGCAATTTAAAATCAAACCAAACAAGACATCTAAATGAATTCACTGTTGTCACATGCTTTTCTTTTAATAAGATGATAATATTTTACACTACCACTGTTTTCTAGTTTTAATCAACGTAAAAACTCTCTATGGAGGAGAGTATAACCATACTGTAGAAGTTCTCAGTTCTAGCCGCACATTAGAGTCACCTGGCAGTTTTATTTTTTTATTATTTTTATTATTTTTTGTTGTTGTTGTTTTTTATTTATTTTTATTTATTTATTTATTTATTTTAAAATTTTTGTTATACTTTAAGTTCTAGGGTACATGTGCATAACGTGCAGGTTTGTTACATAGGTATATTTGTGCCATGTTGGTGTGCTGCACCCATCAACTCGTCAGCACCCATCAATTCATCATTTATATCATGTATAACTCCCCAATGCATTCCCTCCCCCCTCGCCCCTCCCCATGATAGGCCCCAGTGTGTGATGTTCCCCTTCCCGAGTCCAAGTGATCTCATTGTTCAGTTCCCACCTATGAGTGAGAACATGCGGTGTTTGGTTTTCTCTTCTTGTGATAGTTTGCTAAGAATGATGGTTTCCAGCTGCATCCATGTCCCTACAAAGGACGCAAACTCATCCTTTTTTATGGCTGCATAGTATTCCATGG
>NW_016803233.1:476634-517072 GCF_001698545.2 Rhinopithecus bieti | reverse complement strand
GGCAGGTTTCCTTGAGCTGCTGTGAGCTCCACCCAGTTCGAGCTTCCCAGCGGCTTTGTTTACCTACTTAAGCCTCAGCAATGGCAGGCGCCCCTCCCCCAGCCTCGCTGCTGCCTTGCGGTTAGATCGCCGCAGACTGCTGTGTTAGCAATGAGGGAGGCTCCATGGGCGTGGGACCCTCCCGGCCAGGTGAGGGATATATTCTTCTGGTGTGCCCGTTTGCTTAAAGCGCAGTATTGGGGTGGGAGTTACCCGATTTTCCAGGTGTTGTGTGTCTCAGTTCCCCTGGCTACGAAAAGGGATTCCCTTCCCCCTTGCGTTTCCCAGGTGAGGCGATGCCTCGCCCTGCCTCAGCTCTCACTGGTCAGGCTGCAGCAGCTGACCCGCACCGATTGTCTGGCACTCCCTAGTGAGATGACCCCAGTACCTCAGTTGAAAATGCAGAAATCACCGGTCTTCTGTGTCGCTCGCGCTGGGAGTTGGAGACTGGCACCTGGCAGTTTTAAAACACTGCTGCCTAGACCTCTCCCCTAGAGTTTCTGATTTAATTGTCTAGGATGTGGCCTAGATTTTTAAGAGCTTCCAGTATGATTCTAACACACAGCCAAGGTAGAGAACCACAGGCATATCATTTCTTAGACTAATATGGCAAGTTCTCAACAGATAATGAAGCTGAAAGTACCTAAACTGAATTGGGAGATCAGAAAACTTCACACTAATTTCGAAAAATAAAATATCTTTTTCTGCTTTATTACCTCCTTCCTTTCTAAACAATTGGATTCTTAAAAGCCCAGCACTGGGCTGGCTTCCTTTGGCCAAGAAAGAAGAAAGGAGACATCATCCAAATCTTTATCTGCTGCTCTCTGGACCAAGTTTCAGCAAAAGCACATCTGTCACAATGATGATTAATCTCTAAGAAGGGGGCTCCCTGCACTTAAGGACCAGCAGAGGCCCTCCCTCATTGCCATCCTATGTCTGGAAGGCACATACTGCTATCGCTAAATCAAAACCTAGCCTGATAAAGCCATAATGGGGCTTCTTGGTGAAGAAATTCATTCCCTATGATGCATTTAAGGAGACGATGCCAAAAAGTCCATTAGTTCAGACGTTGTATGGGGACCCAGCATAAACAGAGGACATGATAAGAAATAGTACCCTATATTTTATCCAGACTATCCTAAAGATAAGTGGCTTGTATAACCCATTAGGCTACCTTCCCCCACCTCTTAACTATTAAAAGACACGTTGTACCAATGCCTACTCTTGGAGAAAACCTCCTTCTTTCATTATATACACTGAACATGGCAGCCTCCTTCATTCCACCCACAAACAAAATAGTGTGTTCTGAGAAACGATGGAAATCCTGAGGTGACTCTAATCCACATACACTGCTGCTCCATCCCTGTTACCTAGTAGCTTTTTAATGTAAATTGTGTTCTAGAATGTTCTAAAGGCATGGACTTTTGTAGCATGTTGTGTTCACTGCCTTGTGCTTGGCATAAAGCTGCACTCCATATATAGCGGATGAATGAATGAAAAAAGTCTGTTTATCTGAATAATCATGGCAGTGGTGTTTTTTCTTGCTCTATTTCTTTATTGATTAAATATAAATCACATGTTCACTACCAGAAAAAACTCCAATCGTCCTTAAACTCTAGCAACCAGAAATAACTAATGTAACCAGAAATATATCCTACAATTTTTCCTTACAGGTACATAAAATGCGATCATCCTTTCTGTGTTGTTTTATATCCTGCTGTTTTCCCGTTAATACAACATGACTGTCTTTCCATGTCAACAGATATGCATAAGCATTGTTGTTGAGAGTATCTATTTACAGATTTCATTAATGTTTACCAGTAAGGGTGTCTCATTGTTTTTGCAATTCTAAGTAAAACCTGCATACAGGATAATCTTCAAAGAAGTAGAATGACTGGGTCAGAGTTGTAATGAGAAGACTGTAATCTCCACGATGGCAGGGGTATCCCCAAAATCTAGAGCCCAGAGCATGCTACTTGGTAAGTACTCAACTACTAATATTCTCTGGGCTTTAAGAGTTAACACTCCAAAAAGAGAGAAAGACAGGTAAACAGATAATCTGCCCATGGCTATAGTCTAACATTAGGTATAACATCTGCACGCATGCAAAGACTCATACATTCTCTTATTTGCACAAATATTTGAAAAACCATGTACAACTTTTCACCTTAATCAGTAAAAAGGCATTGCCCAGTCTTTTCTAAGAAAATTCTTGAAAGATTAAATAAACTCAATGGAAACCAGCCAGGACTGCTAAAAGAATAAATATTCTAGAGAGGGGTGAGTATGTCTATGGTGTGTATTGGAGGTTAAGGAGCTCATTTTTTCAGACACAGAAAATGTGGCACTGTGAACAGCTATCTCAAACGCTGAATGAGATGAGAGAGAAATGCTAAAATGAAGAGGCAAAACTCCAAACAAATAAAAATTCTGGCTTTTAAACCAACACAGCCAGCTGTTCTTCATGGCAAACAGGAAGAACAGATAGAGAGGGCAGGCCTCTAATGGGCACTGAAAAGAACAACCAAGTTCTTTATCCATATCAGCTGCCATCTGCTGGGAGCACTAGATTAACTGCCATAGGAAGAAGGCCAAAGGTGGCAGCCAAGCCCTGGAGAGGCACCAGCTGAGGGGGAGGGGCACATGGGGACATCTCAAGTTTCATTAGCTTCATTAAGCAAATGGTCCTCTGGAGAAAAGAGGCTTTTGGTTCTGGGGCTATGAGGAGCTGAATCACCAGAGGACATGTATCTATGTACCTTTATCTTCTGGTGCAATCACTTCTAAGGGGAGAAAACTATGAAGAAATAAGAACTCCAGAAGACGATTAGATTGAAACTTCCTCTTCCCATGGAAAGAACATGTCTTCTCCTTCTGTGCTGTTTCTACAACATTGGACCTGGTATGTACTCAAGAGAACTGAAATGTAAACAATTACAAGAAATTTAAGTCACCACGGGAAAAAACAGAGTATTTTGGTTTTTGTTTGGTTAAAAACCAAAGAATCCATACCTAAGGCAGAAGGGAAAACCACACATAACACCCGGAGGTGCCTGTGTGTGCTGAGCCTGGAGACAGAGGCTCCAGGTCTGAATCCCGGCTTTGGCCATTTACTAGCAGAATGGCAGGAAGCATGCTACTAACATCTTAGACTGTTTGTTCAGCTACAAAATGGAATTTGTATTACACCTCGCTCCCGGGGTTGCTGTAAGGCTGAGATTCTCCAACTATTCTAGCACAGCAAAACTAAAAATGTATGCCTAAAATGCTTCCTTTATACTATTTAAGATATATGTAGACTGGGGCTTTCTCAACCTCAAGCATTACTGACATTCTGAACTGGATGATTCTTTGTTGTAGGGGTCTCCTGCGTACTGCAGGGTGTTTAGTAGCATCTCTGCCCTCTATCAACTAATTGCCAGTATCACCTTTACCACTTAGTTGGTAACCAAAAAATGTTTCCAGAGAAGCAATCAAGATGTCCTTCGTTACCTGAAAGGATAAACAAACTGTAGTGCTTCTGGACAATGGAATATTATTTTCCTATTATTATATAAAAAGAAATGACCTATCAAGCTGGGAAAAGACATGGAGAAAGCTTAAATGCGTACTGCTAAGTGAAAAAAGTCAATCTGAAAAGGCTACATAGTTTATAACTCTGACTATATGACATTCTGAAAAAGGCAAAACTATGGAGACAGCAAAAAGATCAGTGGTTCTCAGGGCTTTAGGATGAGGGAAGGAGAGAGGACTAGGTGGACCACAGGAGATTTTTAGTGCTGCTAAAACTACTCTAATACAGTAACAGAGGATACGTATCATTGCACATTTGTCAAATCCATGGAATGTACAACAGAGTGAACTACACTATGGACTTACATTAGTATGGCACCCTTGTCACGGTTAATGAATCAATATCAATACATTATTATTAACTAATGTAAGACGTTATTACCTCATTATTAACTAATGTAAGATGTTAGTAATAGGGAAAACCACAGTGGCAATGGTAGCGAAATGAGATGGTACATAAGAACTCTGGACTTTTGGCTCAATTTTTCTGTAAATTTAAAACTGTTCTTTAAAAAAACTATTAATTAAATCACTCCATCTCCACTGAGAAACATGGATTAATGGTATAGTCTTTTTTTCCTTTGTGGCTTAAAAAAAGGCTCCCAGATCTTATGTTAGAACTGATTATATATTAATTTTTTACACTGTCCAGGTAATGTACGATGTTATTACCTAATTACTAACTAATGTAAGATGTTAATAATAGGGAAAACCACGGTGGCAATGGTAGTGAAAAAAAGTCTCCTAGATCTTATGTTAGAACTGATTATATATTAATTTTTTACACTGCCCAGAAAAGAACGCCTTGTATATTTTATGTTTCTACTCTAGTTCTAAGTAGATATGAACACCTAATATCCAAAGAGTCATCTTTAAAAGTCGGATACATTCACCCTAGAAAAAGGATGTTTTCAATTCTACACAGGAGGTACATCACCAACTAAATGATCTCTAAACTACTTACTTCAACAACCTCCTAACTGGGCACCCTCTTTCCACCTCATACTCTCACAATCTATTTTCCAGAGCAGCCAGAGGGATCCGTTTAAGTGTAAATCTGGTAATTCAGTGCTGCTTGTCTTTCTCAAAATTACAAAACAAAACAAAACAAACGGAAAACCCAAAACAACAAAACTCCAGAGACTCCTTATTTATTTAGAGGAAAAGCCAAACTCTTTACAGCAGTCAGTAGGCCATGCATAACCTGGCTCCTGCCACCTTTCCAACCCCTTCTTCCACACACACTCTACCTCGGCCACATGACCTCCTTTTGTTGTTTCGTGAATGTGTCAGGCATGCACCTACCTGAGGACCTTTGTGCTGTCGGACCCCCACAGCTAAACTCTATCACAACTTAAGTTTGCTCATGAAGCCTCACCTCCTGCTACCACACTGCCCAACCATCATTCTCTCTCGTATCCCCCCTCTTTGTCTTCATAGCACCTACTGACACCTAACATACTGTTTATTTCTTGACTGCCTGTCCCCTCTACAAAATAAATTCAATGCATATACTTCTTAGCCTGTTTTTCATTGTTCTACTCATAGTGCTTAAACAATTCCTGCCACATTGTAGGTACTCAATTAATGAAAGATTCATTCATTCTTTTTGGAACGGACTCCTGCTTCGTTGCCCAGGCTGGAGTGCAGTGACGTGATCTCGGCTCACTGCAATCTCCACCTCTCGGGTTCAAGCGTTTTTCTTGCCTCAGCCTCCTGAGCAGCTGGGATTACAGGCGCCCGCCACCATGCCTGGCTAATTTTTGTATTTTTGTAGAGGTGGTGTTTCACCATGTTGGCCAGGGTGGTCTCGAACTCCTGACCTCAGTTGATCCTCCTGCCTCGGCCTCCCAAAGTGCTGACATTACAGCCATGAGCCACCACTCCCAGCCTAGTCACTCGTTTTTATATCTGTCACTTAACCATCTCCAGACCAGGTCAGTTACATTAGCCTTAAGTCAGAAATAGAAAGTGACCAAGTAACTCCAAAACCGGACCACTCAGATGGACTTTACTATCAGCTGTTTCACTGGCACCCCCTCAAGGCCCTAGAGAGGTATCTTAAGGATCAGTGCCAAGAACTTCATATCCAGTAGCCCTTTCATCGCTATTTAAGCTCTTATGTTACATCTCCTTACTCCTATTCACCACTTCTTCCCCCAGACAATATTCACTCAATGTCCTTTACTTACAGTTCTTCCCCCAGACAATATTCACTCAATGTCCTTTACTTACAGTTCTAACACCATCAGGGCAAGTCATGATTTGTTATGATTAACTAGGATTCTGGGATCATAAAGTCCTCAGTCCAAATTTATTCAGCCACCAACTATGAGACCTTCAGCAAGGAGGTTAACCAGTTAAGCCATAAATTTTTCATATAAAGAATGGTGATGGTAATACTAACCTCACGGGTTTCTTAGAGAGATTCAGGGAAAATTACAGATAGAAAGGCCTTGATACTACAGGCAACCTAGCAGAGAGGAGGCACTTAGTAGCTGTTACCTTTTACTACAAGTATTATTATTTAGCAAGTCATTCACTCACTCATATATTTCCTGACTTCTATTTAGCAAGTCACTGTAAATGCATATCATAAGTGACTTCTTTCCAGTCACCTGGATTAATAGCTCCTTTTTAAATGTCCCTCTCCCCACACTGACAACCCCTTCTGTCTTTGATAAACTTTTTTTTTTTAAGACACAAAATCAATTCAAAGGCAAAGAGAATACCTTATCCATTGATATTAACGTAAAGCCCTCGAGGATCCACATGATCAATTGGTCAAAGGTCTAAGTAGAGCTGATCTTTGTTTCCTCTCAAACTTTTTACTGGAGAGACTAAGGGACAGACGTTAATAACCTTAGGGCGCAAGGGGAACAAACTCAGCTCTTTGCATAAGGTTAAATTAACAGATGTAAGGATGAAAGGAACTACAAAGCTATTTCATTCATATATTTAGGGTAAACTTTAAGTAAATACCAATGGACCACATAAATTATTTAGCTAGTTCACAATGCATGGACCATGTAACTTAACATGTATTTGTATCCCCCATATCTCTGTCTTATCTCTACTGTGCTTTTTTCCTCCAATTAAAAATTTAAGTCTTTCAGGCCAGAGACCTCAGAGCCTAACAAACTAGAAACATGTTTCCTTCACTCCACCCAGCTCCGAGTGCCTGTACTAGCTCCCTCAGTCTGGAGGACTTATGCCTCACCAACTCTTCTCATTCTGGCTCCTTCTGACATCTCAGGATGCAGCTCAAATGTAATTTCCTTAAAGAGATACCTCTGTGCAATCCTTACTAAGTTTTTTCCACCCTCTCTCTATCAAGTCACCCTATTTGTGTTCTCCATAGCAGTTATCAGTACCTGAACTTAATTTTACATTTTTTTTTTTTTTTTTTTTTTTTTTTTTTTTTTGTTTTTTTTTTCTCCCCTCAAATGTCCCCCCTTTGAGAAAGGGAATTTTTTTTTTTTTTTTTTTGTTTTTTTTGTCCCCCTCTCCAATGTACCCTCTATGAAGAAGGGATTTTTTTTTTTTTTTTTTTTTTTGAGACGGAGTCTCGCNTTTTTTTTTTGAAACGGAGTCTCGCTCTGTCACCCAGGCTGGAGTGCAGTGGCCAGATCTCAGCTCACTGCAAGCTCCGCCTCCCGGGTTCACGCCATTCTCCTGCCTCAGCCTCCCAAGTAGCTGGGACTACAGGCGCCGCCACCTCGCCCGGCTAGCTTTTTGTATTTTTAGTAGAGACGGGGTTTCACCGTGTTAGCCAGAGATGGTCTCGATCTCCTGACCTCATGATCCGCCCGTCTCGGCCTCCCAAAGTGCTGGGATTACAGGCTTGAGCCACCGCGCCCGGCCGAAGAAGGGAATTTTGTCTGTGCTTTTCCACTGCTGTAATCCCCAACACCTAGAACAATTACTATAAAATAGTAAGTGCTCCATTTGATATTTATTGAATAAGTGAATATAACTAAGTATTCAGGAAATATTTAACTATAAGTCACAGGTTTTTACTTGATCCTGTGGCAAAAAATAAAGAGGGAATCAAAACGGGAACTGTTAATCTATAATATGTACAACCCATGGCAAGGAGCCCACCGATTTATGTCTAAGCCACACCAAGTAGACTACAGATGTTTGCTCCTCCTCCACTCGTTCAAATGGGTCTAGCGATCCAGAGCAAAGTGGTAAAATTTTACCTGTCACCTGCCTCTAGTTTTTCTCTTATTTTTTTCTCCCCAACACTCCACAGGAAACCACCTCTCTATGAGAGAAAGGTACACATCATCTGTATAGTGCTGGACAATTTAAATGTTTCCCTTCCGCCTCTCAAGTGATCATCTAACACCTTTGTGAGGTAGGAGGAACAAGGATAAGCACCTCCATTTCCCAATTCCCACGCTCTAATTTGCCAATGAGAAAGCCAAAAGCCTGAGGAAAGTCAAAACACTAGTCCAAAGACACAAAGGAGTAACTGGTGATGGCAGAGCTTGAAATCAGGAATTTCTGGCTCCAAATTTCTTACTCCTTCTATTGTGGTTAAGTTGCCTTTCCTAATACATAAAATGGATTTTTAACTTTAGTGTTAAAATACACTTGAGAGAAATAACGTTTGCACAGCCTCAGCAAGCAGCTTCCTTTTTCAAAAGTTGTCTCCATTTCCTGACACAGAATTAATTTAGGAAATGCTTATATTTTAAAACCCATAGTCAATTTGCTCCTAGCAAAACATTGTTGAATTTATAATGCTATCACAAGCTCCTTCAATTATTATAGAAATATTTTAAATGCACATAACTATCCATCTTAGTGATAAATTTTATAAGTGATGGCTTCAAAATTCTACTCCAAACTTTGATTCTATAAGCTAAAATTTTCACAGTTGTCCAATTCAGAATATAATATACTTGAGTGTTTTCTCCTACTGGATTATAAAAATAAGATTCTCAACTCCAAACTCAAAAATAACCCAACCCTATGTTATGATCAAAATGAGAAACCTGAATACAGGCAGACAGGGGTGAACTACTCAATATATAAAATTTAAATCAAACAGACTAAAATCAAATTGTACATTTTTTATTCTGCATACAAAAATAATTCAGTCCTTTAGAATAAGATACAGATGTTCTTTTAAAATAATTGCAGTATCTTCAGCAAAACTGAGTAAGTGCAAGATCTTTTGATAAAACAATAGTTTATAGTCAAATTTATTAACATTAGCATCAAGGAAGAAAGCAATTAACATTAGCATCAGGAAGGGAATCCCAAACATGGATAATCCAGAAATCATTTTTTAAAGTCTTTTCAACAACAGATTTAATTTTTCAACATCTATATTTTTGACAGACATAAAATGTAATTTCAACTCCCTTGGTACATATCAACTAGCAAGAAATGGGCATGCAGAATGATGATGAAGAGGCCAGGCGTGGTGGATCACACCTGTAATCCCAGCACTTTGGGAGGCCAAGGCAGGTGGGTCATTTGAGGTCATGAGTTCAAGACCAGCCTGGCCAACATGGTAAAACCTGGTCTCTACTAAAAATACAAAAATTAGTGGGGCATGGTGGTGTGAGCCTCAAAAAAAGAAGAATGACAATGAAGAGTCTACAACTATCACCGGCAGTTGAAGGAAAGGAAGCCAGCTAGTATTTTAAATTTGCCTGATGCTCCACACCACAAATGACTTATATGCATAATAAAGAGGTGAGAGGTGACCAGGGTAGCCTTAGATTTTCAGTACTTCATTCTTTCAGCAAACATGTCCTGAAGCACCTATCCATCAAGGAGTTAAGTGTGCTAGGCAGGGGGATTATCCATTTGATAATATCTGGAGTGCCTACTATTTTAAAAAGCACAATGCTTGCTTTGGGGCACAGTTCCTACTTTTACGAAATTCAGTCTTGGGAGTCAAATGGCGGACAGACAGAGACAGGTGAGCAAATAATTTCAACAGAATGAATAAGTACTATGACAGAGGTACACAAGTTCCTATAAAATAACAGAGAAGAAGAACTAACCCCGCCTGACTAACAGAGAGGTGATGGGGGACAAGGTATCAGAGAAGACTTTGGATGCTATGACACTTAGACTAAGTCCTCAACAATGGGCGAGATCAATGAGATGAACAAGTAGATAGCTGGGCTGACACGAATGGACACATCACAAGATGAAGCACACAATGCAACCTGCTGTTGCAGATGAGGCAAGATAAGCAGTGAGGCGAGAAAGGGGTGTGACCAGGATGTCCTTGTGGGCTGTGCCACCACATGTGGCTCTCACCACAGAAGCAAGGGGCAGCCACCAAGAAGTGCTATGCAGAGGATAGCACAAAGAAGACAATTCTGACATTGAGATGCATTTGGAATTTCCTGACAGTTCATCATGGCTGGGGGAAAATGAGAAAACTCAATGCGAACAGAGATTGGCTCTAAAGGAAGCAAGAACAGATTTTGGTTCCTCTAAAACTGGACTTTCAATCACAAGCTGCACTGCCAGGTGAACTCCCAGCCATGTCCACAAAAATCAAAGACTGACCAAGCAAATTTCCTAAGTTTAGTTGAAAATCTCTCAAAATCTAGAACTCAGCATGAGCCTTTAGACATATTTTTATGATGTTAACACTATGGTAATTTCAGTAATAGCAGACAATAATAAAACAGAGGTTCTTTTCCAAATCGTAATATCCCAATCATCTAGTTTCTAAAATAGTAGAAATTCCCAGTTCTGCCATACATTAACCATACCGACCTGGCATACGTGCCTATGATTTCTTTGCCCCAGCTTCCTCATCTACAAAATGGGGCTAACACAGGTTTTTCTGTTTTTTTTGTTTTTTGTTGGGGGGAATGGGAGGGAGATAAAGATAGAGGGATTAAATGGTAGAATAAATATAGTTATGGGCTCAGATGACAGAATTATGAAACAGAAAATTACGAGGAAGAAGTAGCTTCAACACATTAATTAAAATTAAAAGGACTGTTTTAACTAAGTGATAAGTTAGCCCAGACCACTTATTTTTAATAGCATAAAACCACCTATCAACCTCTCCTTGACCCCAGGAGTCATCAAGCAAATACTCGGAAAGAGGGGTGAACAGTTTAAGCTTCATGGTGATAGATGTGTCATGAAGTGAATTAAACCACAAAGGCAATTAAGTCATAAAAGCAGCAGTAGTGATAGTAACTAGACAGAAGGCTCAGAGGATCATCTCTGAAGATTTCATTAGCTAAACCACAAAGTCCTCCTGAAAAACACATCAGCAATCTAGTTAAAAATGGGTCACACTATTTATAGAGTCAATCACCAAATCACATATTCTCTAGTTTAAAAAAAAAAGTCTGAAAACTTTCTTGGGCAAGCATGTTAAACAGTACCACTTCATGCCCGCCAAAGGAAATAGTCTGTTTAATTCTGCCCACACCTGACAGAAAATTTTCTGACTGGGCTCAAGGCAGAAACGATTCCATTTCCCTATATATTTGAGCTTTACTATGGATAAACAAGCTTAACATGATGCCAACATAATGTTTAAGTTACACTTTGAGAACCCACTGTACAAGTCTGGGACTCAAGACCCACCTGGGCCAGTAATCTATAGGGTGGCAGTGTTTCTCTGATGAAGCTCCTCTTTAGGTCTACTGTGAAGAAGGCTTTATTTGTTAGGCTCAGCAAGGGCTCCCACAGTGGGGAGGACAGCCATTCTATGAAAATGCAGTCCAGGGCAGGTTGTGAGAAAAGTGTGCAAAAGGAACAAACTGCAGGCCCGGAAAATGAAGCACATTTGCTGTTCTGACTACAAGTGACAAGTGCAATGCACCAAAATGCCATCTGTAGTGATCTGAGTGGTGGAGTCATGGGTCATTCCAAAATTCTCTTCTCTGTATTTTACTCAATTTTCAAGTTTTTCCCAATGGCCATATTTCATAAAACTAAGAAAAGGTATCCAAATAGGTGGTGATTCTGAAAAGTAGAGAAATTTAAGTCTAAAATAACAATAGCCGGTTCTGTCTTTATGACAGATTGTCTTTATGACAATCTCTACTGGCATTGTATTCTATCTCTTCCTAGTCTTTTTTGAATGCACATGCATCTTTTTCACTTGTTAAGCCAGTACTTTAAAAGGGCAAAATAGGTTCCAGTGCCGTGGCTCACGCCTGTAATCCCAGCACTTTGGGAGGCCAAGGCAGGCGGATCACCTGAGGTTGGAAGTTCGAGACCAGCCTGACCAGCATGGAGAAACCCCATCTCTACTAAAAATACAAAATTAACTGGGCATGGTAGCACGTGCCTGTAATCCCAGCTACTTGGGAGGCTGAGGCAGGAGAGTTGCTTGAACCTGGGAGGCGGAGGTTGCAGTGAACCAAGATCGCGCCACTGCACTCCAACCTGGGCAACAAGAGCGAAACTCCGTCTCAAAAAAAAAAAAAGAAAAGAAGAAAAGAAAAAAAAAAAGGCAAAATAAGCGATATATTATAGGTTACTTATAATTATAGAAAGCAAAGATTTTAGGCCAAATAATAATAGTATGCCAAGCTAGATGGTTAAAAATCTACTTTTAAGTAAACAAAAATAACTCTAGTTAACAAAAAAATAGTAACTTAAATACAATCCATAATGATTAATTGTACTCCTTCTAAATGAGGAGATCCTAATTCAGCCTAGAACATGTATGTGCATATACACTCTTGTTCGCCTCATTAAATTCTAAATGAACACCGACCACTGTAAATATGTGGATCACTTGAGCCCAGGAGTTCAAGACCAGCCTGGATAATACAGCAAGACCCAGTCTCTCCAAAAAAAAAAAAAAAAAAAAAAACACAAAAAATTAGCTGGGTGTGGTGGTGTGCTCCTGTAGTCCCATCTATCAAGAAACTGGGGTGGGAGAATCACTTGAGCCTGGGAGGTCGACGTCGACGCTGTAGTGAGCTGTGATCACGCCACTGCACTCTAGCCTGGGTGACAGAGTAAGACTCTGTCTTAAAAAAAAAAAAAAATACCATGCCTAAAAGAGCTGGCTACCATCCACTATCCCTGCAGCTGAACCCCTTTGGCACTGATGGCACCTTTGAAAGGGAGCTTGAACAAGAACCAGACAAGAACTAAATCTAACACACTTAAACAAAATACAATATCACTAAAATGAGGAGGAAAAAAATTAGGAATTCTGGTTTAAAAAAAATACTGCAACCTGTACCAACTCCCAGGGGGCCTTCTCTCCCTTTGATAGTGAATGTCCTGTGCATTAGGGACATTTCCAGGCCCAAGGCATACACAGGCATTATCTCACTGAACCAACCATTACAGGTGGGTACTATTATTATTTCTATTTATAGATAAGGAAAACAAGGCTAAGGGAAATTAAATCAAGATGGCACAACTTTTATGTTCCAATGTGGGGATCTGAACTGATCTTTCTGATTCTAAAGCCCATGTTCAACCACTGTAGTAACAAAGCCTAGCACAGAAACTTTTCCCCCCTAGAAATAGTTGCTTAGCTTGTTCTACCATTTAGTCATATCCTAGCATTCTGGATTTGGTTTTGCCAATATGATTCTCAACCAAACAAGATGAGGGAATAAGCATGTGAGAAAGACATCCAATGAAGGCCAAAAGGTGTTCCCTCATCTACAATTGATCCAATTACAGCAGAGTGACAGCTCATTAAATTAAAAAATAAAATGACTTGGCAAATGAAAGCAATCATAGCATGCACATACCTGTTCATGAAAGAACACAAGTAAACTGTTGGGTTTTTAATTCTTTAGGTTTTCATGTAAGAACCATAAGTACATTTTCACATAACCAAATGCTTATGTTTTCCTAGTGTAGTTTCTGAGAACAAAGGGAAGGAGGCGGTGGATGGGCTGAACAATAGGGCAAATGAAACATACTGATAAGCAAAAACCCCTAAAGCCTGCAGATAATTTCTAAGCAATTCTGGTGGATCCCTAAAATAAAACATATCCTCTGTCTTCAACGAAACAAAATAATAGAAATATTAAAAAAAAAAAGAACTTTTAAAAGGTCCACTGTTTTTCCTCATCTTTGCAGCCCTCACTCTCAATGAGATCAAATTGAGTCCTCCTTCCAAATCTCTTACCTTAGAAAGGAAACTGCTATTTTGCTATGCAATAATGGGTCAGAGAAGAAAACTGTTTTAAATAATGCCTTCATGCAAATTTACTGTAGGGTTATCTGCGGAGTAACAGACTACCCTTGTGGTATTCTCAAATTACAGTTATATTGCCCAACTAGGGGAGCTGCAATTTGAAAATGAGAAACTTCTTTTGGCAGTGGAACATGTAATCAACGTCCTCACAGAAAAGCAGACGTTTCAGCTACAGAAAATAAAAATAAAATAAAATTAACTTCACTGCCTAAAACCATCAGCCCCAGAATATTCAAAGCTTATGAATTTTTTTATCTCAAACAAGATCCACATTCTGCATGAACTAAAAAACTCATGACTTTATACTATCAGTTCTGATATTTTAACAATCTTTACTGGGGGAAAGGGAATGAATCCCCCAGTGTAAAGCAGCAGACTGTCTGCAGTCAATGCCACTTCACTGGCACCACTTCACATGGGACACCATGTCCCATGCTCTTCTCCTCTCCCCACTTCAGCACAGCCCTGCAGACTGCTGGCTTCCCTCCCACACAATTTGCTGCAGTCCACCCCTAGGCTGGCAAGCAGCCCACCAATCACTCAGTGTGACAGGAAGTCAATCTGAAAATAGAAGTACTGCATGTAAATGAACATTACAAATGAAAGTCTAGAATGTGTCGCCCTCAATTTGGCCAGAAAAGGCCATTTTTAAGAAAACAATCATGCAAGGCTCTCACTTGGGGTCAAAAAGGTAAGCTTGCTCCTCCCACATATTAATTCTACTGGAGGGGCAACAACTTTCACACTGTGACATTCTTGACTTTATTTTTCAACCTTCATACCACTTTTTATGATGCTCTCAAAACATACTGAAATGATGAGGAGGAGGAAGAAAAGGGTGGAACATTTGTTAAGCACCAGCTGTACTGCTAGGCATGGCACTGAGCTCCTTTTATACAGCAGTTTATTTAATCTCGAAACATTACAAAGTGGGTATCATTATGCCCATTTTATAGATGAGAGGGAACTGAGGATTGCAGAGGTAACAAATGGTCCAAAAACTACCTGTTTCTACCCCAATTTCACAATGAGGAGTTGAAGGCCCAGAAACACTAAGCGCTGTACCGAGGATAACAGAGTTAACACCCACACTAGAAAACACAGATTGCCAGGCTTGTTCAGTACCAATGCCTGGGCAGGCTTTCCAAACCACAGCATGCTGCACTTCCCAGTGGCACCTGCGAGGTGGGGACCTGCAAAAACGTGCTTCACAGGGTCAGGATGGAACTGCTGTGGCATTAACATGCTCTAACTGGTGCAAACGAAAGGAAGCTAAGCCACAGATACTAAACATGAAACAATCAAAGACTGGTTTAGATGTGGTTGGGATATGCAGACAACTATTTCAGCCACAGCAGACTGACCACTTTAATTAGATCTTGTTCAAGCCAATAATTAACATTCATTTACTTACTCTGAACTTCTGAACTTTTTAAGAGAGAGAGAAAAACTGGGTTCCAACCCCAGGTCTTCCACAAGTTAGCTGGGTGACCTTTCTGAATTTCGGTTACCGATTTGTAAATAAGTAACAACTACTCTCTACTCCTATCACAATTTTACTATGAGAATTAGTGGAGAAAATGTGACAAGAGCCTCTATTAAACCACAAAACACTACAGCAACAGAAACAATAATACATATCAAAAAGTAAAAACAACCAAAAAATACTACATACCAGTTGGGTAGGGAGATTTTACAAGGAAAGTGCTAGGCAGTCCCAAATCATGGTGGTGGCATGGGAGGGGATCATTCTAAGACTTACAAAAAGATGAAGAAACAAAACCAAAAAAAACTCTATGAATACTCCACAAACTGGTACTTTCTTTGTATATAACCACGAGAGATCATGTAACATAATGATCATGCCCTGTCAGGGATCAGAGTTGAGATCCAGAAAGAGAAAAATGAAACTGGGTCCCAGGAAATAAGAGCTTAGGAACAGGGGGTCTAAGGCAGCGGGTAAGTCTCAAAACCAGGACTAGTCTCAAAACCAGGACTATCCACTAATAATGTTCAGAACTGCAACAAGTAGGAAGAAAAACCCTACACATTGAGCAGAGCACAAGGAAGAGGCTCCTCTTCCTTTCTCTAAGGAGAAGAGGCCACTCTGAATTAGGCTGAGTCAAGAAATAGATCATTTGTTGTCTCCCAGCTGTGCTCCCATGAGGTGTACGGAGTGCCTCCATTAGCAGGGCCCCCTGCTTCCCAAGTTCAATGACAGACAGATATGCCTCCTAGCAATATCTGTTCTACCCAGCTGCAATTTTAAATGGAATGACGATTACAGCGTATGGCGTACAGAGGAAATTGGAAAATGCAAAAGAAAAAAAGGAACACTGAGCACCCAAACCAATTCACAACACTTCTGCCCATCCATCATTCCCATTCTCCCTAACTTCCGAGTGCTAGCTTCCTTTTTTCTTGATAATACAGCTACTAGCCTAGGTCTAGATATAAATCCCACTTATCTACTCCCTCTATCTGGTTTCATGGCTCCTCTTCCCACTTGCATTAGCCAATCCCTTCGCCTGTGCCCCTGGGGTCCCTTCTCTGCAGAGGACCAACTCATCATCTATTCCACGGCTAGGAGAGAAAACTACTTCTGCCTTTTCAGCTTAAAAGGTATTCCATTTCCTCAAGACCTGTTCCCAAAGAATGCTGTCCCTTATCTACTGTCTGTTCTCAACCACAAGTTCATCTGTGACCACTATTATGCCATCATCATACCAGTCTGCTCTTCTGAAGGCTATGCCAACCATCTTTCTCTACTGAGCTCCAGGGCACTAATACTTCAATAACTTTTCCATCTAATCCACAATTCTTTCCATCACAACATCACTCTCAGCAATTCTGGTATCCATATTGGTAACCATCAACTTCTCCACCTCCTGGCTTCACTAAGCTTTATCTCTTCTCTACTCCAAGTACTCCTGATGTGGCCTTGTGACAGACACTGCTGATGTGCTGCCCCAACATCCATCCTCCCCATCTCCTTAGTATTAGAATTCTGGTTTTTACCAGAATATTTTGAAAACACAAGTTTACACTTCCTAGTCTTTCTTACAGTCAGATGTGGTCAATAAATACTAGTGTTATATAGGTTCTGGAAAAGAACTGGCTCAGCTGTGAGAGCCCAATTTTGCCCTTCCACTTGAGATTCTCCATCTCAGAAATGACAGCTGGAGCTCTGGCAGCAATCTTAAGCCGAAAGGTGACCTTGAGGATGTAAGTCATGTGCTGAGGAAGGTGAGATCAAAAGGAAGGAGGCCTGAATCTCAAAGGACGCCACAAACCTGGCATTCCAGGCCTATGTCTAAGTTCCTTTTAGATGAGAGAGAAACTATCACATTTAAGCTTCTGTTTATATTTGGGATCTTCCCCCTATAATATGCAGCTCAATGTAATAATTAATACTGGCCAAAGATCAACTAATGGCAAATAACAAAATGCAGTGCAAGCAACACGACAACTCATTAAGACGAGTCTAAAGTGACTGGAAGGCCAATGTTTCTTAACCTTATGTCAGTTACAGGCTATGCTGTTGAATGTTCCAGGCCCTACTATCATTTGGTACCTTATACACCTTGAGACTCATTCCTATTTTGCTTTTAGTTTCACATTATGCTTTTCTTTTTTAATCTCTACAGTTGTCTATAACATAACTTTTTAGGAAAGTACCACAAATATATTAAACTGAAAAAATAAATCTCAAATAATGTGCAAAAGCTGTGAGTTTCTTCTCATATAAAACCAGTACCTAAGCAAGTGAGGGTTCATTCTATTCTTCACTCACCAATCCCCACATCATTATACAGTAACACCATACAGCCAAAACGGTCATGATATTCCTCCCTTCTCAGTCCAAATCTGGCAAGAGAGAATGACCCTTGTAGGGGAAAAAAAGAAATCTCTGTGATAAACCAAAATGCCACCATCAGGGTTTGTTGAAACTGTAGGAACAGGGTCTACGACTCACTTAGCTGCTCCTGAGTTTCTATGATTCAGATGGAGTAGTTCAAAGTAAGAGGTGAAGGGGCTGGACCTGTCTGTGAATCAGAACAAGCCCACGTCCTCCAGGAAAGTTTTTTATAGCCTCCTCTCCCAAATAAAAAAACCAAATCCATCACTGATGCTTCCATCAGAACCTGTACAGGTACTATCATAACACCTTCCATAGTTTACTGCACTTAACCTGGAAACCAGTTACCTCCATTGTGAGCTTTTGAGGCCTGGGGCTCTGCTGCTACCCTGTTTGTGTCACTAGTGCTAATAGTGGAATGTAGCAGATGTTCAACAAATGACTGCTGAATAAAATCCATCCTTTGTGGCTGAAGAGATGAACAGGGCATGGCAGGTCCTTTCCTCAAATAACTAATGAGCTAAGACCTGATACAGCAGCAAGAAGGACCCTATAATCCTGAGGAGGAGGGAGTGGAGGGGAGAGCTGAGGAAGGGCTGGTGAAGAAATGGTTGCTGCACCATTAGTCACTTTTACCGAAATGGCTAAAATAAGGAACAGGAAACTTAGCAAATGGACGTGCAGAAAGCATCCACTGATAAAGAGTTTTTATGGTAAGACAAAAAGGAAAAGCACTTGTTTGATGGAATCCATGGACCAGATGTTGTTTTTCAGTTTTATTCTTTCTTGAGAGAAGGTCTCACTGGAATACAGTGATGCAGTCACGGCTCATTGTAGCCTCGACCGCCCAGGCTCAAGCAATCCTCCCACCTCAGCCCCCTGGGTGGCTGGGGCTACAGGCACATGCCACCACACCCAGCTAATTTTTCATTCTTTTGTAGAGACAGGGTTTTATTATGTTGCCCAGGCTGGTTTCAAATTCCCGGCTTCAAGTGATCCTCCTGCCTTGGCCTCCAAAGTGTTGGGATTACAGGCGTTAGCCACCATACCCAGCCCAGTGTTTTTATGAAGAGGTGCATTAGCTGTGCCATGGAGTTAGAGAGAGCTACAAGGAGGAGAACTACTATTGGCAAGCACTACTATGCGCTAGATACCATACCAGACATTTTCAAACATCCCCTTTCATTTTCATAGCAACACAATGAGTCGGCAGGTGAAACAGCCTAGCTAAGGGCAAATGACGTAGCGAATTAAAACATTTACTGTTCACTCTGCCAGCTCTCTGCAATTTTAACAGGCCGTCCTGGTTAATCCCCCTCTTAGACCTGAGAAGTGGTATTATCACGTCCTTTTACAGTTAGGTCCCTTTCCCAAGGCCTTAAGACTACTATGTGATAGGGTTGGGGTTCAGTCCATATTCATCTAACTTCAAATATGGACTAGACACCTGAAAAAAGCATTTCCCCTCATCTCAGAAATAAGACGTTGTCAGTGGAAATGTCAAATGGAGCGGCCAATGGAAAATAGATCAGCAGGACAAAGCAGTGGGGCCTTCAGCTGATGGTCTCATCATTGCAACACTGCCGTGCTTCAGGAGAAGTGGGAAGGGAAAAAAACCCATTAGAAGCAGAATTAAAAGCTAGGACTCTGCTTTATCTGAACGGAAATTATAAGAAAATTAAAACAATTTATTAGAACTTAAAAGCAGTCACTCCTATAATCAGCACCACTGTCAGTCTTCTGAAGCATTTTTACAACTTTCACTTCCTCTGTAGCAATTACTGCGGCTATCTGGAGAAGAAATTGCAAGGGAGCTAGTTGAGCACCTTGGTGAAGAACACTAAGAAGATGGCAAGGAAGCTTCTGCAGCCAGAAATAGAATGGCGCCCTCATTTATGTTACTGTTGCACTGGATCGCATAGCCAGAAGCATCCCCCAGCTGCTACTAATTTTAAGAGAGCCATTTCTGTTCCTTAAAAAAAAAATAAAACAGGAAGAAAAGTATGTTGAGAAAAATTCCTGGCACTTCCCTGACAGACTATGGTATTAGTGAATGAAGCCTAAAAAGCAAATGGGGAGAAAGCAGCCAGTTCAAGGGGTGGTGAGGACTGCTCTAGGCCCTGAATGAGGTAGTGTGGTGCCCTTCTTGCAGGGCTATGGGAACACTGAGTGGCACAGAACAGAGCAAGTATTTACAAATCCCGTGAATGGGGAGTCAGAGCCTACATTATCTGTGAAGATGGGACACAATGGCATCCACTGGTGGAAGCATTGTGGGAAGAACTGGGCAATGTTCAAAAGCCCTAGACCCAGCAACTCTACTTACTGAGATCCCTTCCTGGGAATCATCAAAAAGATGAGCAGAGCAACGCGTGTATTACAATAGTGGAGAGATGGAAAAACCAACATCAGTAACAGGAATATGAATAAAGTAGGTGAAGCAGTAAGGCAGGTACACCCACACAACAGAATACTATATAGTCATGAAAACAGAGGGCAAAAGTTTTTAATGACATGAGGAAAAAACTTTATAGGTGAAAAACGCAGAAAATGCAGCTGTATATATGACATTATTTTGTACACTACTTCATACAATTATTTACATGTTCTGTATTATATCTTAACTATTACCATAAATGCATAGAAAAGTACATTTTAACACATTCCTGTCTAGTTAATGCTATTGGTATTCACAAAATTAGCACATAATTTTCTTTGTACTTTCCTGTATTTTCCATATTTTTATAATGAGAAATTACTTATAATATTCTTTAAAAAATAAAAAAGGAAATTAATTTCATAATCAGAAAAGTCACTACATTTTAATGCAAAACCAAATTTATCATACCTATCAAATTCACTGCCAAAATGGAATATCAATGAGCATATATGTCATGTGCCTCCAGGATTTAAGATCGTTAAGAAATACAGAGGGCCAGGAACAGTGGCTGTCACCTGTAATTCCAGCACTTTGGGAGGCCGAGGTGGAGGGACCGCCTGAGCTCATGAGTTTGAGACCAGTCTGAGTGACATGACAAAACCCCGTCTCTATAAAAAATACAAAAATTAGCTGGTGTGGTGGCGCTTGCCTGTAGACCCAGCTACTCGGTAGGCTGAGGTGAGAGGATGGTTTGAGCCCAGGAGGTGGAGGGCAGTTAGCACCACTACACTCCAGCCTAGTGACAAAGAGCCAGATCTTGTCTAAAAAAAAAAAAGAAAAAGAAAACATATACACACATACATACATATGAATGAGACCTGACACCTAGATTTAAACACTGAGAAGACTAGGGCTATATGAAGGAGGAAGAGTTAAAATGAAAATTATGACCAACCTAGATGTAGCTTTCCACACTACCAGCAAGAAGTATCATTCCTCTCTAGTATCACATAATAAAAAAAAAGAAGAAGAAAATTCAGAGCTTTTCATCCTAACAGGCTACTCTGAAAGTACAATTTACCAATGGAAAAGAGTAAAATTATCTACCCCAAACCACTGATCAGATCAGCAGACATCAACACCATTGCCCTAGTTCACTTTGCCAAAGAGTGCAACATGCCCAGTCTTTGGTTAAAGACATCAGGAACAATAAAACAAGTAAACAACTAACAGGCTAGCCACCTATCTAACTTCAAATAGACAACTAGAAATTTGAGGGAACCTTTTTATCTCATCCCAAATATATAAATCAAGAATGCTGGCTGAGAAAACCTAGGGATCCTTTCAGTTTTGAAATTTTGTGATTACAAGACACAATAAGTTTAATCTTTGGCATATTAAGCCATCTATCCTGTAAGAGCAGCTAATTAAATCTTCCAAAAGATTGTCAATCTGCCCCCAAAAAAGCATGGATTATAGTGAATAAACCCCAGTGTCTACAGAGACAGGTGACTGCAAAGAGGCAGGCCTGGCATTTACAACCCACTCTACAGCCTCATTTATGGTACTCTGCCACCTCTGCAAGTACAGTTGATTTCAAATTCAGCTCCATTTGACCATGTGGGCTTACACATGAGGGTCTGGTTCAGCACCAAAGATTTCAAAGGGCAAAGAGAAGCAGGCATATGAGGGTCAATCAGTGAGTTGAGAGTTAAAACCCCTCCTCAGTCAATAGGAATGTGAACTTTGGGACCTCAATTTCTACATTTACAAAAAGCAGAGCGATGTACTTACTAGATGAGAGTCTCCCTCCAGTTTCTCCACAAAGTATCCCTTAGAAGTCAGGGGGTACATCTTAAAGCACTTACTACTCTAACTACATAATCCTAATAAAGACAGTTTTATCACCAACACTTGTGCATAGTTTGCATTCCTTTGTATTTCCATGGTTGTTTAAATATAAAATGATTACTAGTCACTTAAATTGTCTAAGTTCTTCCACTCTTTCCACTCAAAATCTCTGAATAAAACTAATATGCCAGAAAGATACACCATGTTTGTCTTTCAACATCAGTTATCTCATCCCACCATCACATAAACCCCAGAGGACTAATTCCCCTAGTATGAGATGCAAGGCTCTTAACAATCATAATTTTCTCTCTTAATTTTCTATGATAAAATGAAATAAGTGTGCAAGTGTCCAGCACTATACCATGCACATAACAGATGGCAAAAAGACAGATGCTAAATCTCAATCTGACTTCTAGCAAATTAAACTTGCTTTGCAAATGTGCATTGCAAAGTGCTGAGCTGGGAACGCAAATCATAAATGTTGTAATGAAGATGCTACTCTGCTGCCACAGTTCTTCATCTCTAAGGATTTTTTTGTTAAGAAAAATCAGCTGGGGAGAAGACAAGAGAAGCAGTAAGTAAAACACACAAAAGCAAAATTTAAAAGTCAGTAAAACAACTTCCAAAAGAAGGCTACGTAGGTATGCAATGACAAACTGCGTAAGAAACTGAGAGATAAAAATTCACACTCAGGTTTAGTTAGAAGTCTCTCTCTGGAGATGAATTTTATGCCACCTGTGGTAAAAAAAAAAAAAAAAAAAAGGAAAAGAAAAGAAAAGAAAAAAGAAAATGCTGTAACTAAACATGATTCCTTCTCTTAGGTGCAAATAAATTTTGGAGTTACTGCAATCTGCTGAAATCAGGTGTCTTGAGTCCTCGCTGTCTCTCACAGAGAGGTATTACATTGATCTTATCCCAAACTGCCTCATTTTACCTTGTATTTTAATTGCTGGCTGCCAAATCCTTCAGGCTGCAGATGGCACACATATCTTAAGTAATTAAATATAGAACTGGGGACTAGGAATCAGATAGGGAAAGTAAACATTACTGACCTTCTAACAATTCCTTTGTACTTAATGATGAGGACTCCAGTTCCATATACTGCTATCTGGATTCAGTTCCATTCAACAAATATTTATTTAGTGCTTATTATGGCAAATCCTCATGCTAGGGATTGTGAAGCATGTATAGAACACAATCCTTGCCTAAGTGAGTTTACAACCTGGTAGGAGAGACAGGATGCACATATGTGTAACTAACAAAGGGCAGAATGTAGTAAGAGTAAAGAAAGATATACAAAGACCTGCAATGTAGAGCAGTGGGAAAAGATCATTTCTAGGCCAGGGAGACGCAGAAGGCTTTGAGAAGGAAGTCCATGTGTCGGACGGAACTTTCTAACAAAACGCCCATAGCACCAGTTCCATCCAGGCTTCGTGAAGCACTAGGTATTTGTGAATCAAACTGGATGAGAAAAAGACCAGAATGGGCAACGCAATGAAATAATCAGTGCATCTGCTAGAGTGAAGACAGTGCTCCAGTCATTACAGACAACTACTGCACAGAAATGGAAGGAAACTGTTGTTTCTTTAGCCACTTTTCTGAAAAGAACAAATAAGCCTTTAAAACTGTAACCAACACTATCAGACATGGGAAAGGCAGCATTAAATTGACCTAGCTCTATCAGACAAACATAAGTCATTTCAAGGCATAGATTTCTACCTGCCAATCCCCTGTTATGCTGGATAAGAAAGTGACCACATTTCCAATGCCATCTGCAGAAGAGCTGAGAGCTCTATCTCATGTGAAAAACCGTTTCGACTCCTCTTACCTCCCTCTATTATCTGTTCCCCCAATTCCCATCTCCAGCCAGAATACAGCCTCTGCTCCTCTATGGTCCCATAGTCCTTTGCAGACACCACTTGCAAAGTATTTACCATACTGTATTAAAATTAGGCATATTATGTATGTAAGGCCCATAACACAATGCTTGGCACTCAGCAGATGTCTGATAAACAATAGGCATCTCCCCTCTAGCCTTGAGAGACTCCCTTGAGGGCATCTTTGTATCCTACTACCTAAAAGATTACCAGGCATTAAAAAAACCACATATCTGTAAATAAATACCCAGAAACAAAAAGATGCAGATGCAGGAGCAATTGTCCTCCTTGCCCCAGGGCTCCCAGAGTTGCCAGGGCTTCCTAACAATACTACTCCCTCAGTTATCACCCTATTCCTCCAGGGACTCCAAAGGTATTGAGCCAGCCCTCTCCTTCCCTGCCAGCTCTGTTAGATACCAACTAACCCAAACCCTCTGAGTCAATCATCAAGTCAGTAGAAGCCAACTATCTGTAAAGGGCCTGTGAGCTTCTAATCAGGAAGATCTGGACAATTCTGGCAAGGCCTCCCTGGTCCTGCAAGAAGGATCATGACTCAACCCCACTTCTCTGGCTGGTTGGCTGTTAACCTTTACTGAGCTTCCAGAAACGTTAGGCTCACTTCTCTTTAACAAAATGAAATGAGAAGGTAAACATCATGGGTAAGGAAACAACAGGTCTGGGAGTATGGCCGAAAACTGTCTAAGGCTGTCTTGGAAGCAGGTAGGGATGAAAAGGTTGAATATCATTAACCAACTGGAGAGCGGTATCCACTTGCAAAGAAGCAATTTTTCAAAAGTTTTAAAGATGATCTAAGTCTGACCCTTTGCTCTACAGAAAAGGAAATTAAGGCACAGTGAGGCAAACTGACTTGGGCAAGTACTTAGAGTAAGGACATCAAATAACCAAGAACTGCCTATACATGCAATGGATGATTCAAATGTGTTCAAGGGAATTAATTATATCCTAATATAACTGTGCGTCAATTTAAGAAGCATAATTCATAAAATCCATTAAAATATGAGGCCTCCAAGTCTACGGATACATGAATAGGGCTAGGAAATTTCAGTGGTACTTACATCTTCTTCTGTTTTACCCAGACACTTAAGATTCTTGTAATGAACACTCACATGGCCCACATCTTAACCATGCACTCATTTTTTACAGCACCTCTTTTGAAAAGCAAAAGCACACCCTTGCATCGTCAGCTATAGTGACAAGAGTGCATGAGCAACTGGTGTAAGAAGCAGGAGAGGCTCTAGACAGTCTGCCTGGTAACCCTGAGCTCTGCAAAAGCCAAGCAAAGGTAAATGAAAACAAGGCACCCCCAAAATCCAGAGCCCTGGCTGCTCACCAGCAGCCCTGCTTGCAAGCCCTTCCAGAGGTGGGGTGTGTCCTACCCTAACCCAAACATTCCTATACATTTAGGAACCAAAATTCCACTGACAAATTCTGGGGGTGGAAGAGAAGAAGAAGAATAGCAGCAGTCATAATTAATGTGTGAGCTTTCAACCTTTCCTTTTCTGACAACTTGGGTGAGTTCACATTTAACTCTTTCTTGGGGTCAAATATGGTAGTTTCTTTTTAACTGGGAGGAGAGCTGAACAAATGGGAGAAAGAATTCCTTTCTTTCAAAGTATTCAAAAGCAAAGAGAATTCCCAAACATTTGCTCAGGTAACACAGATTTCTAGCACTGAGGCCAACTTCAAACAGTACACAGTGAAAAAAGACCAGTGCTGCACTATGCTTGCCTTGTGTACCTCGTGTGAATTTGGTAACCACACCACAAGTATCCCTGTTAAGAAAAAGACATCTGTAGCATTTATTGTATTTTGTTCACTCTATAAGCAAAGTAAGAGACACCTGTCCTTAAACTATGTGCTCTAAAAGTTCAAACACACCTGTCTGAATGATCATTTGTCGATCAGCTATTGTGTTGAGGAAGGCATTTTGGGATATACAAAGATGAAAGCATAGCCTCTATTTACAGTTTAGTGAGACACTAATACATAAACTAGTTACCATACATAGAACAGAATGAAGTGTTATAACTATATTAACTACCACATGCTGAAATGCCAAGTGACTAAGTTAGGGCAGGGCTAATGCTTTTCCAGCACTGTCTCTCCTACCTCTTACAAACTGCTGCTGAGATAGATGTTTTTGTTCTTATATCGTGGATGACAAAACTGAGGCTCCAAGAAGAGACCCCAAACATATGATAACAGTAATCACAAGCTTTAGGGAGTACTAAATATGCCAGAAACGGTGGTAAGTTATGCACCTTACATGAAATTTTCTATTGTCGTCACAATGACGCTTTAAGTACTATCATTATTACCAATTCACAAATGAGAAAATGGAGAAAATTTAAGACCGCCATGGAAGAGCTGGCTTAGGAACCAAGGTCTTTTTGACTCCACAGCACATGTCCTTAACAACCATCTACAGCTCTAAGTAGTAGAGGGTTGGTGGAAATCAGAGAAGGTTTTAAGGAGGTGGTAGCATGTGACATGCCTCACTCTCAATGCAGTGCCTCACTGCCGACTTCCCAGCGCGTATCTTTACTACTGGAGACTGACAAATGAGAGAAGTCCCAGCACGCTCACGTACAAAAGAACAGGAGTCTACTATCATGATTACAGTACTCATGCACCTACTTGCAAAACCTGTGAATTCACCTGCCTGCAATGTAAGGTCCACACTTTTCGACTACTTTTATCAAACATCAGTGCTGCAATAGGATCTCCAATTTAAGCACAAACAAGTTGAAATGCCTTAAGCAATTTCCACCCCAAATAAAATACAGGTTTCAATACACACCATGAACTGACTGGATGTGTTGGAATGGTAGTCGGTGCAACACTGCTGAGCTCCTGTCGTAACAACTTTCATTTTTATTTCCCCTGAAAAAAGCTTAAACAGCTCGCTCCACGCTAGTCAAAGTAAATTAACAGTGTGTACATCTGGAGGCCAAACAAAGGGTAGAGAAAACACCAGGAACAACAAATAAATGCAAATGTTCAAGTGTGCTACACTTGAACGCATTCAGATAGCCAGACAGCAAATGAGCAGAAACATTCTTCTGTAAGAATCCCAACATTTAAAAGTAAAGCATGAACTTAATGCTTCTCTCCACACTGTGCTTCCCAGCCCTGAGAATTGAAAATGACCCTACAGAATATATCCAGAGACGATGAGTGGCCTATTTCTTTAGGATCCCTTTATTTCAAAAGTCATCATAATTTAGCCTTTCAGATTCTGGCATACCAGACCCACTGTTATTCCTTCCCCTTCCCAGGTCAGTCCACATCAGAGCACCATGATTTAGATGTGAAGAACTAGATGAATGCCCCCACGAGGCAGCATTTGAGTAGCTAAGGGAGCTTTCACAGAGTTGGCAGGATGATAACATGCCAAGAGCAAAGGAATTTCAATTTGCAAAGAAGGTGTTGGTAGGGCACTCTATCTTTCTGAGCAGAAGTAGTGAATAATTCTCCCTGCACTCCGGTTCCTCTAGGAGTTGTCCTCGGATTTGAGACTTGTGGCACTATGTGAACAGCTGGTGATACTATGGCCCTGTCTGTCTTCCAACGGCTCTGCTCAAATAAGTCAGTCATCCTCTCCCACCGAACTGTTGTACCAAAATTGTTGGGCAAGCTGCTGTTATTCCCTGAACAGCTCCAACTGCACCTCAGCGTAGGGTGTTACCAGAGCTTTGACTCCAGTGTTAGGGACCTTGTTATGGTGTGACAGCAACTCCAGAAGCCTGAAGCTCTCCAGGAACAACTCACAGCACAGGCATGCAAGACCACAGGTGAAGAGTTTATGTTACTTCTTAATTAAGTAACATGGAAGAGTCTTCATTAAGATTCTCAGGTGACTCTACTAAGATGGTTAAAGAAGATTAATATAAATATTTCCTATAATCATGAAAATAAATTAAATTTCCAACAGCAGTGGAATGACTGCTAAAGTAAGGTATATCCACAGAACAGAATATTGTGCAGCCATTAAAAAGTATGGTTTGGAAATGTCCAGAATAAGCAAATCCACAGAAACAGAAAGTAGATTAGTAAAGGATTTGGAGGAAAATGAGGAGTGACTCTGACAGGTACAGGACTTCCTTTTTGCATGATAAAAATGTTCTAAAATTGTGCAACTCTGAATATACTTGTATATTTATGCATTGTATACACTCTGCATAAAATTGTGCAACTCTGAATATACTTGTATATATATGCATTGTATACTTCAAATGGATGAAGTATGTTATGTGAATTAAGCTCCAATAAACCTATTTTTAAAATGACGGTTTGGGAGACTAATGACATGGAGAAATGCTCAGTATAAAAGGAAATGGCAGTTTTTAAGACAGATGATTTAATAGGACCCCACTTTTGCAAAAAAAAAAAAAGAAAATACACAATGAGTTTTATTATCTTCTACTTCTAGCACCACTACTGCAGCTGGCTAACATTTACTGAGCACTTGAACTCTGGTGGCCACTGTGGTTAAGTATTTTACATGCATTTCTCATCTATCATCATAACAATTCTCTGAAACTGGTAGTAAGTGAGGAAAAGACCACGACTGATGGACAAAAAAAGAGGCTTGAGCAAGTTCATATAAGTACGTACTGCCACAACAGAGTTTCAAAACCAGGGCCAAGAGACCAAAGACTATGCTCTTAACTACTGTGACATGTAACACAGTAGTCAATAGTCTTAAAAGCACTGAAAGTGCAGGTGACAACCTTTATACTACTTTTGTTACAATAAACCTGTATTAATTTCAGGATGAGGGAGGAAAAATAAAGTATTTAAATTTTGCTGAGTAGAAGCAAGAAGTTCTGATCATCTGCCCGCTGTGGTAGACCCTGCACACAAACACAGCACCCTGGCCAGACAATACTGCACCAAATTATTTCCATGAGAGATGTGGCCAGTTTTAAGACAAAAAGCTGTGAAAACCCAACTAATTAGCTATAGCTCAGTGTAGTGTTTTGTTTTGTTTTTTGTTTTTTTGAGACAAGGTCTCCTCTGTCACACAGGTTAGAGTGCACTGGAGTACAGTGGTGTGATCATAGCTCACTGCAGCCTTAAACTCCTGGGCTCAAGCAATCCCCCCACCTCACAGCCTCCCGAGTAGCTAGGACTACAGGCACTTGCCACCATGCTCAACTAATTTTTATATTTTTATTTTTTGTAGAGATGGTGGTCTCCCTATGTTGCTCAGGTTGGTCTCTAACTTCTGGCCTCAAGCAAGCTTCCTGCCTCAGCCTCCCAAAGTACTGGGATTACAGACATGAGCCACCACATCTGGCCTCAGTATAGATTTTTATGGTTGTTAAAGGTCAGACCTCCTAGACTAGCAGGAAATATAGGGTAACACTTCCCTTAATCAAATTTCTAATGGTCAGAATATGACATCTGCTAGAATGGTTCCACTGAAGCCTTTGTTTCTCAGAGGCACTTCACTTTGCTCCTGACCAGATGGTGGGTGGCTCTTCCTCACACTGGATTTAATACTTAGGGTATGAAAGCCCTCCAGCTGTTCAAAATCCAGCCTTGGCCCCTCAACCCCTACTGCTGCCTCATCTCTTGAGTGACACAGCAGTTCACTTAACAAAAACAAGTTTTCCAGTTCTGTTTCCATCCTGGTGTCTGTTGCTCCTCTCAAAACATGGCATCCAGCTGTGGAACAGATATGGGGTGGGAATCTCCCTTGATGAAGATACAACAAAGCTTCAGCTTTGGCTTGGCTCTTTTAATTTAAGACTACGAGAACTTGCACAGCTGCTACATCCTAAGTATTACCAAAGGGTAGAGCAAGGATCCAGGATCTTGGATTTATTCATTCCATTTTCCAAGAGCAATTAAGAGGCTCTTGGAGGTCAGCTGGTCCAAATCTATAGTTCTACAGATGTAGAAAGTGGCATGGGTGGGTGGCTATACAACTCGCTCAAAGTTCCACAAGTGATACTGCTCTCCTCCAGATCTCCTGTGCAAACATGTTACTGGCTCATAGTAAACATCCAACTAAAAACTTCAGGTATTCTCAAGCTAAAGTTGAGAGTATTTTACATTTTAAGAGAAAAAAAAAAACCTCTGAAATAGGGACTAAATAGAAAATCACACAGATGCATTAATTCCAATAAAAATATTTTGACCACTTATGATGTGTTGCACTTCTCTACTAGGGCAGCCTCAGATGGCACCATTCTAAGTTCTCCTTGGAGGAAAACCACATGGCTCAGTGAGAAGCCATGTTTATTACTTAACTGGAGCAACATAGTCTTATTTACTCAAATAATTTTCTAGTCAACACATCCAGCAGCCCTGAATCACCATTTCCCTCCTGTCCTCTCCCACAAAGGGAGGGATGTTTGATGTTACAGCTAGTGTCACAGCTTTCAGGGAGAGACGGTTGTAGTCTGATTCCTCAATTTGTCAAACAGGACATTTTCATTACAGCTGGACCCAGCTGGAAAAGAATCACTCCCACACATGTCCCCAACAAAACATAAAAGGCATTTAACAGAGAAAGACACACATGTACACACACCAACAAAGACAGTGAGACAGAGAGATTGCTTCATCAAACCAAACTGAATAAGCATGAAATAGTACTACCCATCTAATGGGAGTCTCCATTCCACTTTGCATTTTCTCACCCTGCACCTTTGCTCAAAAGGTGTCCTCTGCCTGGAATGTTCTACCCATCTATTCCTCAGGTCTAGGTCCAAAAGGACCTTGTAAGATTTCTCCAGTTGGAACCAGTCGTGACCTCATGAGTGCTCTCAGAGCAATCTGAATTATCATCACAGCTCTGATCAGTCTATGCTATATTGCAGCTAACCTGGCACCCCACACCCACAACCCCCATTCACCTGTGAACACCTTTGGGACATAAAGCATGTCTAATTCATTCTGTTACCCTTCCCTCAGTCATCTACCAAAAACCAGGCACACAGTAGGTGCTCAAATGGCAGAATAATGTTAAACTGTACTTAACTAATGTGAGGTCTTCATGAGCATTTAAGGTTTATATTGCCAAAGGCAATTTGTTTTACAGGTAAGTTTTACGATGGATCATTGTTTCCATACCCAGTTTAAATGTGTGTAGGTATCTCTGGAGGGAAAGGGACAGAAGACAGGGTTCTATGATTTATTTTTTGTTGCCTTCTGAAAATTTTGCTTGTTTTTACATATAATCATTCTTAAACCTATAAAAACACCCCAAACTGAAAAGGTTATGTGAAGCCATGAAGAATATACTGAACCCAATTCTACGGTTCTCTGGGATGTTCCTCAAAGTACAAACAAACCTCCTTCCACTTCTAGCCTTTTTTTCTCAGTAGCAGATGATATGGTGTACCAAAAATGGGCTTTGGCATCAGAAAGACCTTAGCTGTCCATTGGCCAGAGCAGCCTTTCCAATGCTCAGTTCCCCAGCTGCAAAAGGGAATAAGATTACTTCCCAAGCAGATGGACATAAAGAATAGATAGGATATAAAAAGAGCCTGGAACCTAGCAGGCACACATACTAAATGTCAGCTAATCTTAAATTTAAGTGTCATGGGCTCCAAAGTTAAGGAAAGGGGGCATGGCTATTTCGAGGGGAAAGAGTGAGGGGGGTCCTATTACCCCTTGGACCACTCTCTGGAAGGTTAGTTGACATCACAATGTCATCTTGCTCTTCGATCCATCCTTCTGAACCATGATGGAACTGCCAAGCCCAGAGCAAGAATTCCATGGAAGCAGTGTGGAGAGAGAAAGCAACACTGGCTCTGAGCATTCCTTACTAACTGTGTCAACTCGGTCAGTTTACTTCACTTCCCTGGGCATCAGCTGAAGAAAACGGGTCCAGAATGTTAAGTAAAGCAAGTCACACAGTTGCTTAGCATTCAAAGTCTTCACTCCAGCTGACGACTCATTACACTCAACTTGCCAGTAAACTCTTGACAATAACTTGTATTGAAGTTTTAGGGAATTAGGCTGTCAAACATGGTGGCTAAGTCCACAGACTAGGGAATCTGGCAGGCATGAAATCCAGCCTTCCTTATTAGTGGGGGAAGTTACTTAACTTTTTTGGAACCTCAGTTTTCTCATTTGTAAAAAATAGGACGTCCACCCACATCAGGTTATTATGAGAAAAGTATCAGATAAACATGTAAAGAGTTTAGCACAGTACTGTTACCTAGTCAAGAGGTGCCAAGCCCTCAACATCATGTAGCTAGTATTTTATTAGTAACATTAAAAATACAAGCAAAGCTATTAAAAAACACACCCCCCAATACACAGACATATCTAGAAACACATACACACACACATGCAAACACACAATGCACATCAAGTGGGGAGAATGATCAGAATCCACAAAAGCCAAAAAAATGGGGAAACTGAAGCCCAAACCCAGAGAACCATAGAGCAGATCCCCTAATATTTCTGTGTGAAGTCTCGGCCCAAGGTCTAGGTTCGCTTTCTCAGAACCACTAAATCCAGAGAGAGTGATGGAATACACAAAATTATAGGGCTTACACAGAGAACAGAAGTTATTACTATGGCTACTATTTCAAATCCAAGAGCAAGCACCTCTCTTGGAGGCCTGTTAACTTGGTTTTGGGTCACAGAGTAAACATTTCACGACCGACGTCTGAAGTTTTCCATTCAACTTTGAAGAAACAGTCTGATTTGATGGTACTTGTGAAGTTTACAGCTTCTGCTCTGCATGTTTCTGGTGCTTTTCAATGAAGATGTTGAGTGCTTGTTATCATTACAGGTCTACATCCTATCACCAGTGGCAGGGAGTATAATAAAAACTCTGTCTTTCTCCTGCTAAGAAAGAAAACCTAATTTTACCCAGAAGCCCATCCACACCACCTGCACTTTTTGAATATTCAATCCCACTTCAAGTTAAATAACCATTTTTATGATCATTTCTGTGATTACGTCATTGTACTTTAGTTTATAGTTTCATTATTTGTACATTGTCAAATAAAAAATAATACAAAGAACAACTAATTTTACTTCAACACTTAAAAAAATTTCCTAATCTCCAAACCCAAAGTGGAATTCAACATCAATAGCAATGCTTTTGGAAATATTCCAGAATGCAAAACAACTTTTCGTTTCCTTATTAAAACTCTGGGTTTTTTCCCCTTCTAAATGGCTGAAAGTAGAATAAAAGTCTGCTTCCCTAGTTAATCTCAGCCTGATTTTCTTTCTACTTCTTTTACCACTTTCTTCAAGCAAAAGGATAATCTTTATTAATTTTCCAACCTGGAAGAAGCCATTAATATGTCAATGTCTGATTCTAACTTGAAAGCACATGCAGCACAACAGGCATGACTTTCATTTTATTTTTGTAAAAAATATTTTAGAAAATATTTTATATAAAATCTAAGAAAACTATAACAGCTAAAAAAGAAGTGTGTGTTTTTTTTAAGGTAAAATAATACACTGACAACTTATCTAAGGAAATCTTATTCACATTACAGGAAGAACTAGCAGCAACAACATTCACAGTGATTCAAGCACAAAGCGGATCAATCTTTCATACGGAAATTCTGTTTTGAGGCGAAACCGTGTCATGTTCTATTTTGGGTAAGTAGCTCTCAAAACTCAAGGGGGAATTACAATTATATATCTACTCCATACTATCTTATCTACTCCTTATTTCCTAAGTACCCCCAACCCTAGTATAAATAGATGGATTTAAAAGGTTATTTTATAAAGAATTATACACCAAAATGTTTTAACTCGAATCATCCTTAGTTGATGGGATTACTTGCGATTTTTCATCTTTATTTCTACAGTAAAAAGGCATGGCTGGCTGGGCGTGGTGGCTCACACCTGCCATCCCAGCACTTTGGGAGGTTCAGGTGGGTGGATACCAGGGTCAGGAGTTCCGGACCGGCCTGACCAACATGGTGAAACCCCGTCTCTACTAAAAATACAAAAAAAAATTAGCCAGGTGTGGTGGCACATGCCTGTAATCCCAGCTATTTGGGAGGCCGAAGCTGGAGAATAGCTTGAACCTAGGAGGTGGAGGTTGCAGTGAGCCAAGATTGCGCCACTGTACTATACCACTTCCTCATGGTGATAAAGATGATCAGTGTCACCGAACGAAATGAAGTGTAGTAAACATATAAAGAGGTACTCTTTCATTTTCAGGTAACAAAAAAAAAAAAAAAAAAATCAAGCACATCAAATATGTTCCTTGGATAATGGAACAAGAAAAGCACATGATGAAATATTATTACAAAACACTAGCTCTTCATTCATTTCTATTAAAGTCTTCTACAAACCTCACAGCCTCTGAAAAGTTCTACTTGTGTTTCACGTAGATTCAGCTAGAGTTCAGAGACTACATATATGGTCTCTTTTGAATTTTTAAACCACAGGATGAGTAAAAGATTGAAAAGAACTTTATGCCATGAAACAAATACAGTTATCTTCATATTATTCTACAGTTCTTCACAACCATTCTGATAGCTTAAAGCCTGCTTCTAGCTGTAGCATGTAACAGAATAAACTTTTATTAAACAATCCAGAGGAAAAAAAAACACAAGATGAATGAAAATATCTATTATATTTCAAGTGTGTAGTGATTTCCTGTTTCTTTCACACTTTTTGCAGTCATGTGCCATGTCACAGAGTACTTCTTATACTACAACATCAACAAAATATCTTTTCAGACTCTGGAAAATTGGGCATCTCTCTCAAATACCAACAACTCTCCATTTAATAATACAAAACAGCAATGTGACTAAAAACCATCACTCCACTAACAAAGTACCTTTGTCACAAATAAACCCTCCCTTTAGATTATCCAAATACATATCAGACTTCCAACCCTCCTTTCAGAATATCAAGCATCCCTCCTTGTCTTCACTGCCTTCCTGTGATTCCTGTTCTTCTTCCCCAAATTCTCTCTGGCCACAATGCTCTGTCACTGGAATGAGACGCAGAAGGATCACTGATTTATTCTCTCCTCCCTTCAGAGTTCAGACTGGGATCCAGAGAGCTAAAGCATACTTTTTGCCTATTACTTCCTTCCCTACCACAAGCACTATCTTCCCCAGACTATTATCTCAGGCTGTATTCCCTTTCATTTTCATTTGATGACACTGATCATCTTTATCACCATGAGGATGACCATTAATTGCATGCCTATCATGCAACAGACTCTCAGCCAGGCGTTTAAATGGATTACTTCATTTAATCCTCACTATCACTCAATAAGATCAATTTATGACCCCTATTTTACAGATGAGAAACCAAGGCTCGGAGAAACTGACCCACAGAGAGGCGTAGTAAACTGACAAATATTGAGCAACATAGCCAGCATTCAGACGCAGGTCCATCAGATTCAAACTTATGGTCACACTAACTTCTACTCAGAAATAGCAAAGTGAATGCATGAAATTGTCCTATTATTCATGCATACTGAAATATGAAAAGATCATGATTCAAAGCCAGAAATCAACAGTGCCTAAAGAGCATACAACCACCCTAGTGGAAAAAGAGATAGAAAAAAAGCGTAGGGAGGCAGATTCTGGGTCTGACTTTCCCTTTCAACAGTTGATCAAGCGTACAGCAGCCCTGCTGAGGCTGTGTCTCCCACACCACCCCACCACCCCACTAAGGACTACTGGGCTCTTTGGTCAGGGAGAGATAGTCTGAGGTTAAGAAAATGTAGCTCAGGAGAAAATCCTGTGAACACAACAGGAGTAGCTACTCTGTAGGCTTGAATCTAAACAAGAAGTTAATAAAAATGTTATGGAAACTTATTTCTTTTATAGTACTGCTGAGTCAGTCAAATGACGGTAAGAAGTTTCAGGATGCTAAAAGAAAAAAGTGTGAACTCCAAGCAACTTAATGGTTATGAAGTATGATTATTGGGAAATGAAATTTCCAAGTGAGACAGGAAAAGAGAGCCCCAGAATAAGACCAGGCTGCATGCAATGAAGACTACTCAACTCCAAACTCTGTCTGATCAGCCCACCAGAGATAGACACCTGGGATTAAGATAATACAAAACAAAGTTTGAGAAACAGCCCTGTGAAAACAATCATATCACCCAAAATAAAAGTTTACTGGATAAATCAGTGATCAATCAACTCAAGGCAATGATTCTGGCTTTGAACTTAATAATCACAGTAGGGAAGAAGGCGGCAAAGTTAAAAAAGGGCATGTGTGCCCGAGCATGTTTAAGGTTATATGCACATCAATCATCCTTGCTATTCGTAGTGTGGTCAGTGAACCAGCAGCAGTGGCATCACTTGAGAACTGAAAAGAAATGCAGATTATTGGGTCCTACCCCAAACCTACCAATTTAGAATCAGCATATAATAAGCTCTCCAGGTGATTTGTATGCACATTAAAGTTTGAGAAACACATTCAAAGCAAGCTGGATAAAGACAAGGCAATAAACCAAGGGAACTAGTTTGTGATGAATGTCTACTATGTATCAGTTTTGGTATTAGGCACTTTATGTGGGTAAAAGAAATAAAGACTAGGGCAGGATGAATGGTGTCGGCATCTATCATGTGATGCATCAAAGAGATTCAGAAAACATGCCATACTCTTATAATCTGAGAGGAGCATGGTAAAGCCAAACAGGGGGAAAGATACTTTTTGACAGTCTTCATTTTGACATAAGTCACCAGACAGTAACAAAAATGTACCTATTTGTATTGTCTCTAAAAGATGGCAAGCCAGATGTCAGACCTAGCAGAAAAGCTAATATGATATTAAACTCCAAATGAAACCACCAGAGAACATTTCAAGAAACGATTTCTCCCAAACAGCTCCAGTCTCATAAACTATAAATTTATGAAAGAGTAAGAGAGAAAAGGGCAAAAAATGTATTGACCTTAGTATGAAAATAGTATTGGTCTCTCAGAACCCCTAAAAGGATCCTGGGACTCCCCACAGGGAACCCCAGACCATACTTTGAATATCTTTACAATAGGGGCAATGACAAATAGCTAACGTAGTCAGAACTCACACCAGAGTTTGTATGAGGAAATAAGGAAAGGCTTGGGCATCAACAGAAAGAAAATAATGGCACAGGTTGGTAAAAGGGTGAGATTAATTCCAAAATATTTTAAAAGATGTTCATGTTTTCCATGTTAAATTACATCTAAGTTTGATTTAGGATCTGCTTACTTGTAACTATCATCTTAACTCCAATTGAGTGGTGCATGCTTCAAATAAGATCATAGGAAAATCACTCACTCTATCGTCCATATTAATCAGTAACTGGGTTGATTTCCTGTACCACCAACCACCTGCATTTGACTCCTCATTGATAATCAATGCAACTTGCTTTTTTAGAAGTCTCCAGTGTAACAAAAATGAATTCACTGCAAAGAGAGCCCTGTTATAAATGGTAAGTTCTGAATGCTAATTAAGCATGCTAGTCCTCTCCAAATAATCAAATCCTAACATGTCCATGATAATTAACAGAAAAAAAAAAACTGTTATATAATCCTATCAGGAAATAAAAGTTGGTTATGTATAGACCGGGGTGAAGGAAGAGGTTTCTCTCCATCCCATGAAAATTGAAGTACTAAAAGCTGGCCAAACCTCATCCACAACTTCTCAAAGACCTTCTGTAATACATCTGTTTTCATGCATTTCTTTCCATTTTTATGTCTTTTACTTTCCTCTCCTCTCAACTCGAAATCTCGCCCATCCACCAAAACATTCTCTTAAGTCAGAACAGAGAATAGCCAATGGCCAGACTTGGTAGCAAACTCCCTTGATCCTAAAATCTAACCTACATACAAAATAGTGAGAACCAGTTCCCCATAGGCATGGCAATTACAGCAACCATTTATATTGAGCATTAGACCAAGGTGGAGTGTAAGATGTCTAATCCATTACTTCATTTTTGCTTCACAACAATCGTTGAAATACGTATTACGCTCATTTTACAGATGAAGAACAGGCTCAGAGGGGTGAAGTGGCTTTCCCTAGATCATATATTTAGGCACTGGGGAATAAGACGACCTAAGGAGCCTGTGATGCTTTACATGCATTCGTTCACTTCACCCTCACAACAGACCCATGCAGTAGTACAATATAAATACTACAGTACAGAAAAAGGTATATATTTATAGGTGATGCCAGGAGCAGATGACTAAGGAACAAAGAAGTAAAGTAACTTGCCCAAAACTGCACAGTTAAGTGGCAGCAGCAGGCTTAACAGAACCTACCTAAATGGTGGTTGTGAGGTTTACATCAGTGGATGTAGTTAACTACCTGACATACAGCAAATAATAAAAACTAGCTGCTACAATTAAAGTATTTTGCATAGGGGAAGTATTCAACAAAGAATAGCAACAACAGAAGATACGTGTCAGGCAAATAAAGACAGGACCCTCCTTTCAAGAAAAGAACATTATCCAGGATCCTCCTTTCAAGAAAAGAACATTATCCTGACTACTCCTCAATAACTTTACTGCCCACAGTCATCCCAGCAAACACTCTGCCGCATCTTTAATGACTCTAGCTAGTCATGCATCTGTGTGGAATTTTTTCCGTTTCTTTTATTAACAGCAGGCTGGGGTGTGCTGGAAAATGCACACACTGGCCTAACAGTGGCTCCGGTTCCATCACCTTCTAACTACATGACACCTGTGGGCCTGGTTTCCTCAGCTGAATGCAGAGGACAGTCCCATTTCCCCTGCCACACCAATGCTCCACACAGAGAGCCAGCAGAAATTCTGACTTCCTACTGCTGCTCTGGCTGCCTTGTTGCTTCAGTGGATCACAATCCTTCTGAGGACTGTTTCCTTGGCATTTCCCCCAGAGCAGCACTTGCTGGGCTCTTTCTGCACATTGGTTGGTCCAGAATTGGGCTGCTGGGCTGACAATCAAAATCACAAGATGGGGGCAGAATAACAAAAGCATCTGGGCACTAATGAGGAGCTTATTCCCCCCCCAAGAAGTGGAGCAGTCAGGAAGACAGCACCTGACAGAGAGTGGGAAATGAATGCTCAAGCTCAAGCAATCCTAAGGAAACTTAAACACAGATAGAGCGACTCTTCATTGGAGAGACTTTAAAAGGTCTTTCTCATGGCAAAAGCCATAGACACGGGTCATCTCACTTGGACTCAACACTTAACCAGTAGCCACCCACCCTCTCTGAGGGTTTAAGCAAGCTGACTTATCTGGGCTATCATTTCTTCACCAATACCTCAAGGTAAAATAACGTAAACAAAATTCTTTGTAAAACAAATTTAAGACTCTAGAAACCTTCACACCTGTTTAAAGACCATGCTGTGGAAGAGGTGAACAAACAATTTAGGACTTTATGGAGAGAAAACTGTAAGAATCAGCAAATTTACAAGTATCCCTGAATACATCAAGGGGGTCAGAGAGGGGAATATATTAATAGCAAGTAGAGTCAGAAGTCAGGAAGAGGAAGGAGCTATCACAAGATTCAACATGGGGTAAGTCTCCTCCACTTGAAGGCTCTATCTGCTTGGTTTGTAGATGTTTAAAAAAAGGTTCCTTCCTGACAAAATCATCTTACGGCTCAAACATAAAAAAATCAATTACTTAAAACATAAAACACAATGCTATGATCAGGAAGTGTTTTAACCAATAAAAGCACTAACTCAAAGAGGTATGTCTGGTTCTGTGCCCTGAAGGTCAGTTGGCAGTGGCTGTAAACTCAGGACTGATGAAAAATCTCAATGACCTGGAAAATGAGGTGGTCGACCTCCATGATTGCTAAGGCTCCTTCTGGCTCTAAAACTCTTAAGATTACACTATTTCCCTTGAAATCTTGCAAGTCCTGAAATTCCTCCCTTTCCCCTCTTGGTCAGTCCTACAGACAGTACTTCTTCTGGACTCTCCTTATCCTCAATTCTATCCTCATACGCAGAACCAGGCTCACCTTGCCTAATTCTCCAAGGCTTCCATGTGTGTACATTTGTTCATTCAAATGGGGTTCATTCTACTGGGTCCCAGGCTTTGGAGATAAATAGTTGAATAATCAGTCCTGTCCTCAAAACAATAATGCAACAGGCTTAAAACCAACATTTCAGCACAGTGGGTTCTACATGAAGAAAAGGCTGAAAGGACTGGCTGGAGAAATAACCCCAAATAGGTTACTGTTTTCCAAGGATCCCACACAACTGTGTGAAAAAGGTGTCTACAAGGCCAAGGGGAACTTACTAGGGAATGAAAAACACCTGGGTTATCTCTGAGAGGATGAAGACAGGGCTCTGCAGAAGGCCTGCAGAAATTTAGCCTACAAGAGTCAAACGAGGTTAGACCCTCAGGAAGCAACCACTATCACTTCAGAAATCAACACAAATTAACTCACCCTGGGTAATAATTTATGCTGGGATTGGAACAAATCACTCAATCTCCCTTCATACTATCACCTTTCTAGGACAAAGGGCAGAAGCAGATATTAAATATCTGATTAGTAAGTATTCATGGTATTCATACTCTTGTACCCAATGCATGGGTACAAATGTGTGTGTATATTTACACTTTGAATTTAAAAATGTTCATTCCACATCTCCTTTTTAAAAAAGCTATAATGTCTAGAGAAGCAGCGTGACATGGAGGAGTTAAGAAACTTGGTTTGACGTACCTCAAAATAATAAGAGCTATTTATGACAAACCCACAGCCAATCTCATACTGA
>NW_016803233.1:456839-474854 GCF_001698545.2 Rhinopithecus bieti | reverse complement strand
AAAAAAAAAAAAAAGAAGCTTGGTTTGAAACTTAGCTCCACCATATAACAGTTGTGCAATTTGGGCATTTATTGATCTTCTCTAAGCATTCATTCACTTCCTGTAAAATGGAGAAACTCTCTGCAAAGCTATTTTAAGGATTAAATTTACATAAAGAACTAAGCACACTACTAGGCTCCAAAGACGAAGCTTAATACCTTGTGACTATTATGATGGCTCCTGCATGCTTCTTAAGGCTGATCAATCATTGCAATGAATGACAAAATCTTTCCAAAGTCTTTATGGGAATAAAATACTAAGTTTTTTTTGTTTGTTTTATTTTTGTTTTGTCGCGGGGGGCGGGCAGCGGTGGAGGGGTGGTTTTTTAGAGTTTTTTTTTTTAACCAACATTAAATGTGATACAGCAACACCATGCGGCTGTGGGGGTGCTTACAGATCAAATTAAGTCACTAACTCTAGTGACAAGATGTATTACAGTAGCAAGTAAAGTCGACACAAAACTTCCGACTGACTGCTCCAGAGTGAAACACACCTACCACCCACAGCATGTCTGGATGGGTGCAGGGCACCAGGAAGGCCACCCTGTTCCCAAAAATGGATGTATGGCTCAAGTGTCACAATGTCAAACTCCTATCCATGACTCACTTCATTTTCAGTAAGCCCCATGAAGCACCCACAGTGTCTAAGTGCTTGAGTTGACTTAACCAAGCATCATTTGTGGGATCTTGGGTAAGAACTGCAAGCAGAGGAGTGAATGGCAGAGATCTGAAGACTTGAGGGTCAGACAGATCTCAATATAAACCTTGGTTCTTTCCCTTCAGCAGTAAAACCTGGGACAGGAAACTGCTGACTGCCAAGCCTCAGGCCCCTTACCTGAAAATTAAAATATTACTAACATTACAGATTTGTTATGAGGATCAAAGGATAAAACATGTGTCAACAGTTTGGCATCTCTTAAGTCTCTGTTTCCACAATCTATAAAATGGGAACCAGAGCATCACCTGATGAGGCTGGTATAGAGATTAAATAATTCCGTGTCTTCAACTTGACTGCCCAGCCCAGTGAAAGACACATACCGAATGACCAAGATTCAGTCACCAATGGTTCACGAACAGGCTTTAGGGAAGTCCTGGCACCAAAAAGAGAAACAGGAAAAGCATTTATTTATATAATTATTTATTAACAAATAAGAGATAAAAGAGCAGCAAGAAACAAGAGTCAAACTAGGAGACCCTTGGCATTGTTTTCTAAGGGTTCACTGGACCAAGAGATGGGAAGAGACAGCCAGCTACCCTGTAAGGTGTGACAGGATCTCCATGCCCAACACCTAAAACTACCTTCAGCATAAGCTGCTGTAATGCCTCATCAGGCATTCATACCTTTGAGTGAAACATGGGAGGGATTTCCTTCCAACAGTTAGCTGAAAGCAGACTTTGGAAAGGAGGGTGTCGGTCCTGAGCCAGGGCATTCATCGTGAGGTGGAAAAGAGAATGTCCTGAGACCCTAAGGGCAAGCAAGAAGTCTTAGGGGGTGAGGAGGATGAAGAAGGCAAATTGGCAAGGGTGGCACTCATCATGTAATACCATAGACCTCAGAGACAAAAACTCCAGCTTCCCCTGACCGCACATCCTGGTCAAGTCACTCCTTCCCTCAATGTTCAGATTTTTCATCTGTAAAACGAAGTTAATATTGTTTACTTTCCAGATTTTCTCCTCAGAACATCCAGTAATAGAGTCCTTCTGTAAAATACTGCAGGTCAAGTACTCAGCATGGAACCCAGCACGTTCCACCAAGAGTGGACCTTGACTTAACAGATGTCCATTCTAAGCTGAAATCCACAGGGAAAGATGCTCCAGATAGCTGCTATTTGGACCCCCTAGGGAAGCAGAGGCCCAATATACCCAGAAGCAATTTCCAAAGACTGAGGAGGGCCTCTCTGAAACTTCTGGAACTGAGAAAGCACCATCCTAAAAAAAACAAAAGTGGTTGTTACAAACAAAACCTAACAAACTCACATGACAAAGTGATGGAGTTCCCTAGCCGAAGGACAGCTCAAGGACAAAATGTGATATATAATTTGACTTTTAAAAATGATGCCAACTCTCAGAAACGACAAGTTAAAGTTGCTTTTGGCACCTTCCCCTCCTCCTCTTCTCCTTTCCCTCAAGTTGCTTCAAGAAACTGGTTGCCCCCCAACCCTACTCCCCGCCAGGCACATCTAAGTTCTACCCCTGTCTCCAAAATACTTCCCACCCCTTCTCAGCCAAGTGTTAAGTGGGAAACAACTAATTCACAACCATGTGTGAATGAAGGGGCAGTACAGGTTGGGTCTGTAAAAGATACTTACTAAGCCAAAAAGGTTTTCAACTGCAGAAATGTCCTGTGACTTAGTCATGGGAGGTTAAAATGTTCAGGCAAGGAAGAAAGCAGGTGCTACCTGAGGTCAGGCAACAGGCAGGCTAGAAGCTGGCGATGTCTGGTGTTTAACCATTTCCTCTTTTCATAGTGAATGCCATTTATTTATTTCTGAGCCCAAGAGAAAGGCCTTAACAAACTTATTTCCATGGTAAGCAGGAATTTCAGACAAGAGGCTGCATGGGGCAGATAGAGAAGTCACTACTAAGGCGGATACGGGCTGATAAGGCAGAGCTACTCACCACCCGCTAACACGCTAACACTGAGATGACACTGGCTTCCAGTCTGCTAAGCAGAGAGTTTGAAAACACCCACACTCACTCCTTTTTCCCTTCACTACTCCTACTCACTTGATGTAACTTATAATGCACCAACACACACGAGGGCAATACACACTCAGAACCCAGTTTTTTCTTTTGGAGAAACTTAAATCGAGACCTCACACAAAGCTGTCCCTCTGTGGAGAAAAGCACTTTCCTAGGCTGCCCAGGGCTGGATCAAGGCAAAGACCACTGTTCTGGTGAAACAATCTGGCAATATGACAGACAAATATATAAGAAATTTATTAATATGCCTGGCCTTTGAGCCGCTAATTCCAACTCTAGTAATCTATCAACACTAGTGCAGAATATGACAGATGTACACAAATATTCACCACTCCAATGTGAACAACAGGTCCTCTTTGGGGAAACTGCTAAGCCAACTGTTTAAAATACACAATTGGGAGCAACTTAAGGGAGGGAGGGAAACATCATTTAATACAATGACATATCTTTTTAACTATTATTGAAGTATTTTTAATGAAATGGAAATGTTCTTGATGTGTTAAATGAAAATAAGCAGGACAGAGATATATCTGGGCAAAATACCTGAAGTGACAGTAGTGGCTACCCCTGGTTAGTGGGCTTATGGATGACTTTTACATTTTCTTTTTTTATACTTGTCCTCATTTTCTACAAAGGGAACAGGTTCTTCTTATTCTTTAATAAGAGGAAATTATTAATAACAAAAGTCTGTTAAGAGTAGACAGTAGCTTACGTTAAATGACAGTGCAGGGTTGCAATCAACACTATCCATACTATGGGAAACTACGGGATAAACCACCAGTTTCTTTGGCAAATGAATTACAACTAAAAAAAGAGGGAGGAGCCCACAGATTAAAAGAAATTTGAAACATGTCCATGAATTTCAACATACAGATCTCATACGGATCCCGGTTTGAACAAACCATTTTTTTTTTTAAGAGACAACCAGGGAAATTTGAACAATGACTGCATATTTAATGACACTGAGGAAGTGTTTTTTTCAGATGAGAAAACATATTATGGTTCAGGTTTATTTTTTTCAAGTCCTTATCTTTTAGAAGTACATACTGAAGTATTTATGGATGAAATGAAATATCTGATATTGCTTCAAAAAATCAGGGAAGGAGGTAGAAATGAAAAAAAGATTGGCCAAAAGCAGACAATTGTTGAAACTGAATGACAGTTACATGCCACTCTGCTATTGCGTGTGTAAAAATTTAAGTTAACAACAAGCAAACTGGCTGGACACAGTTACTGACTGATGCCTGTAATCCCAACATTTTGGGAAGCTGAGGCAAGATCACTTAAGCCCAGGAGATAGAACCTGCAGTGAGCATGACTATGCCACTGCATTCCAGCCCGGGCAGCGTCTCTTAAAAAACAAACAAACAAACAAAAGACAACAAACAAACTAAGAAAAACTGTCCAAAGTAAAAAACTACTTGGAGGACTGAGCTACTAGCGCAAAACAGACTACAAAAGGTATGGGGGAGGGTGGGAAGGAAGGGGAATCTAATAATGCAAAGTATCATGAAATTATTCAATAATAAAACCCATATGTTTTAGGCCGGGCGCGGTGGCTCACGCCTGTAATCCCAGGACTTTGGGAGGCCAAGGTGGGTGGATCACAAGGTCAGGAGTTCAAGACCAGCCTGGCCAAGATGGTGAAACCTCATCTCTACCAAAAACACAAAAAAATTAGCCGGGCGTGGTGGCACGCGCCTGTAATCCCAGCTACTCTGGAGGCTGAGGCAGAGAACTGCTTAAACCTGGAGGGGCGGAGGTTGCAGTGAGCCAAGATTGTGCCACTGCACTCCAGCCTGGACGACATAGTGAGACTCCGTCTCAAAACACACACACACACACACACACACACACACCCATATGTTTTAATCCCAAAGGTACTGTTTTAGTTACAAATTACTTGACAAAACATCTCCAACATAGGTCTGTCTCTTTCAAAGTGAAGGTGGAGACTGGTTGGCAGAACTGATCTCAAGCCTCATCATGCTTTTTCAGTCAAATGACCTTTGAGAAGTTATTTTTAACTTTTTGAGCCCGTTTCCTCATCTGTCAAATAAGAAAATAGTGGCTTTGTGGCCTAATAAAGTGCTGTGTGGACGAAATGAGAATATATTATAACAGAGTGCAGAAATGCTGAAGACTAAACTCAGGGCACAACTGCTCATAAAATCGTATGATTCACTACTTACCATCCATAAAGAAAAATCTGAGAGGTCAACACGTTTTGAAAATACCAATTCTCTCATTAATCCCTTTCATACCATATTGTGACTGGCTGCCCCAGATGCATGATGTAAATTATCTAGATTTAAATGCCTCCCCCTCAACTCGAAAGAAACAAGTCAGGAGGGAAAAATGCTTTCCTTTTTCCACTGGCAGATGCATATCTTGCTTGTGTCTCTGTTATGTGTGTTTGTTTCCATCAAGAAAGTAAATGCTAACCAGACTCTCTTCCGTTTACTTGCACTTTGCAGCTAAATCACTAATAACAAAGCAAGGCAGGGTGGCAGTGGGGAGGTGTGGGCTACAGAGCCAGGCAAACCCAGATTTGATTCCCACCTCCATCAGGTACTAGCAGGGTAATGTGAGGGTTTGAAACAGCCTATATAAAGTACTCAGTACAGGCTGGGCACAGGTGGCTCATGCCTATAATCCCACCACTTTGAGAGGCCAAGGGAAGCCAAGGCAGGCCAATCACTTGAGCTCAGGAGTTGAAGACCAGCCTGGGCAACATAACAAAAAAGTACTCATTACAGAGCTGATACTCAAAAAGTGACAGCCAACTCTGTGACTAGTACTACTAAGCCAACAGAGGAGTGCAGGTTGCAGACACCAAAAGGCCAGACTAGGAATCTGGCTTTAGCATTCTGGTCTGCTAAGCATGTGCAGCACAACCTTCAGGAAATTTAGTAGCTGTGGGTTTTTCCAACTGCTCTATGCAATTGGTAGGCACATATATAAAGCCCAGAGAGGTAGACTTAACAGTATTTGGAAAACTTTTTACCAGGCCTGCCTTCAAGATTTATAAATCTAGCTTTGCTACATTCTTCATAATTTTACTCAAATATCTGAATGCTAACTACATTAAAACAAAACAAATTTAAAACCTAGGGTTAAAAGAGAAGGGTGATGTCCCTGAGATACTTACAATCTACTAAAAGTGAAGACATACATGAACATCAATAAGAACACAACTTGGCTCACCAGCCTATCATTGACAAAATTATCCCAAAATCGGGAGGAAAAAAATCCTACTTCCATGGCCATCCGGTTGGTATTTAATACTCTGTCAGAAAGTTCTTTTATGAGTCTAACCTACATATCTCATGTCTCAGCAGAAGCCTATTTCCTGTTTGTTCTTTTTCATTAGTATCACACGCATATTTGCGTTTACAGCTTTTTTTTTTCTTGAGGATGAGTCTGAGTAGAAAGATCATAAATTGAGTTGAATCCTTTCTAAACCTAGTTCATCATCTGTGAAATGGAGAAAAAGCACCCACCCCACAGAGCTGTTGGGAGGATTATATGAGATGATATGGGTAGGGCAACCAGCACAGTTCCCGGCATAGAGTAGGTTCTTAAAAGTAATGTTCGCAGATTCTGAAGTTGTTCAGACTCTTACACACAAAATGCAGAAGCCTTGGGATGTGACAGCACTGACTTGGCACCAGTTTATTTATTGGGCGGTAGTGTATTCACTTGCCTTGGTATGAAAAATATTACTATTATTAAAGCAGCAGCTGCTGCTGGGCCAGCAGTGAGTGCTTATTTTGATTTGCACTTTGTGGAAATAAGGAGTATCTAATTTTATGTAAACGCTATTAATGTGAATAAACATTATAAGGAAAAGGAAATGGGCATCATAAAAAATGATTAATGAAACATAAAAGAAGGCTCCCCACATTTCAAAACAATGAAGACAATCAAATTTTATTTTGTGTGTAGCTGGGCAGTGAAGAAGCTGTTCAATGGAAGTAAAGCCGTTAGTCCTCACTGGACCTTTAAGTAGGCTCCATTATTTAACACTGAGGAAAAACCAAACCAGAAACTTTCCGAAGAGAGCTAAGTTGCCCTGCCTGGTCTTTCACCCGTTCTGGGTATCTACGGGAGGATTATTCAAAGAGCACCAAGCCGTCACTTTGGATTCAGTGGCAATGCGATGTTTCTTTTCTGGTCACACCCTATGTGGAATGCTGATCTTTCCTGACCACATCAGCAAAGCCAAAACTAGGCAGCACAGTGCTCTGACCACAGTCCTTCCAAGTATCCCAAATGAGTACAAAGCAGAAAGGATCAAGGGGAGGTGAGACTTGCAGAGGGAAGGGGAGAGAAAGTAACATCTTCCAAGTGTCACCGAGTGCCAGGCCTCTGCCTCCCTTATATTCCTACTGATTCTCCCAACAGCTGTGAGGTACCATCATTTCCATTTAACTGTCATGTCAATGAAAAATGAAGATGAGGCAGAAGAACTAGATCTAGTCCCAGCTTTGCTGTGTGATCTGGGTATAAACGGTGTGCTTCCCTATCCTCCTACTCTCCTCTGAGGACCACCATCACCCCCAGGCTGAAGGGGAGGACTTAGCCCCACCCATCACACGGCCGTCTCATCCTGGCCAAAGCTGACGGGAGCAAGGATGGTCTCCTGACCCAAGTGGGGCCAATCCATCCTCCTTCCCAGATATCCTTGCCCCAGAATCAGGCAGACACCAATGTGCTATAGGGCACTGGAGCTGAGAACAATTTGGTGCCAGAGTTGCCATCATCTACCATTTGCCCAAAAGAGAACATCCTCATTTTGTTTCATTCTTGCCCCTCCTGTTCCATAAAATATCTCCCATGAATCCTTCCAGTAAGTCCCCATTTTGCTTTAACTAATGTATTTCATTTTGCTGGGGGAGGGGAAGGAACCTCTTACAACAAAACAGCCTAACACACTTGGCTTTTCTAGGTCACAGCTTCCTCATCCATAAAAAGAGGAGTTGGACTAGATGGTCTGAGGCCTTTTCCAGTTCTATAGGAATATGCATCATAATAACATAGTTCTCACTATACTTACAGCCCACTGCGTGCTGGGTGCTATACCAGGCACTGGAGATAAGGCCATCCTGACCCTAGCCTTTCGGTACAATGCTACAGAAATGCAAGGTATCCAGGCTGTTTTAATAATAGAGAGAGCTAAGAAGAGCTTACATTTTCCTCCACCCAAAACGCATCTGGCAGGGAAAGGGATGGCCTAGATTGACTTAGCCAACTCTGCTTTCTATAATAGTTGGTGCCAAAATGCAGTTGTCTTTTGGGCTTTACCTCCTTGGCGCATGAGGTTCTGATTTTATTTTCCCAGCTTTTGAGTGGCTAAATTGGGTGCTGCCTTATCAAAGGGGCACATATTCCAGTTCTTTGGGGGAAAATTATACCATAACTTGGCATGAAAATTTTTTCAGTTCTTACATAACTGACCACAAACAGCACCATAACAGAGGGCTGTTCAGACAGGGCTCTGGGCTGGAAAGAGCCTACTGTGAACTCCAGGACTCTGTTAAGACCAAGTAGAGTCAAGTGCTTCCTGATCTTGACCTAACTCCTGCCCACAAATAATTAAAACTAGTTTTCCTGACACTGAAAACAAGCTATGAAGTACACAGAAATGAACATTCAAGGACAGATCCCTTTTGCTTTAAGGCTCCTGCCTCCTAACCAAACTAGAATTCCTTGTGGTCTCAGTGCTTCAAGCTGTAATCAGTAAAGCACACAACCTAGCTGCCATGCTCTGTACCAGTCAGGGCCAAGGCATAAATGTTTCACCTCCCCACAAATGACCACAATCAATCAGTTATGCAGGTACATAATAAATACCTGCATTTATTATGTAACAGAGAAAACAGCTCACTACCCCAAAGCCCCAGCAAGAATCAGAAGGGGCAGCTTTCACACACCAATGGAGAGGACTATACAAGTGGGATGTAGAAGCAGGCAGAAAGATTATAGCAGTGATACAAGGAAACATGGGCAATGAGGTTGCACTGGTAGAGTCCATCAGGCTGGCCTGGGTCAAAGTGGGCAGTACTGGTCACTGGTTCCCTCACTTCAGAGAGTACAGGGCCCACTAAGGGCTGATTATACAGTTACACTGAGTTGACAGTCTGCTTCAGATCAAATTGGCTATGACCATGACCCACAATGGACAGAGTGTTTGGTGTTGCCCTAGTTCTCTCCTTAGTCCCATCTGTGCCTCCCCAATGTGGGTCCTTGAAGTACACACATCTGACTTTATCTCTCTGTCATCTGACCTCATCACTGACCCTTCAGAAATGAGTCTACCAACTCCCATCTTCTCAGTTACACAGGCAATTGTCTAATGCAATAATATAGGGCAATAGCAACAAGGATAATAAGAACAATCATTCATAGAGCACTTAGCACACCAGACACTGTTGTAAGCACTCTACAGATACCAATTCACCGAGAGGTAGACACTTATCCCCATGAGGAAAGTAGGACACAGTAAGGCTCAGTAACTTGCCCAACACACGCTAGAAGTAACAGGGATACAATTAACCTAGACAAGAGAATTTCACCCTCCTCAACCCAAGTATTGCTACTGGTCCTCAGTAGAGAGGAGTCCTGCCCATGTACCTCTCCATGAAGGAATGCTTCTGGCCTCATTCGCCTCCTTCTTCCCTGCCTCACAGGAGAGCTGGGTAGTCAGAACTTGACACCCACAGGGCCATAATTTACCAACACATACAGTCACTTGATGAGTGCCTCCCATGCACTGTCTCCTTTAATATTCAAAAAGCAATGTAATTTATTTATCAAATGGGGAAACAGAGGCTTAGACATGAAGTGATTTCTAGCCCCAAAACCTTACTCATGTTTAAGTAATACATGTGGGAATGGCCAAGACCAAGATCTGGCATTGGTCCCCAAATGACTAGGTTACATATATGGAAACCATCTCTCTGAGGCTCCCTGGACAAACAGATAATGAAGGCAACCGTCTGGGTAGTGTCTGAACATCCAACACCACAAATGGTTTCTGATGAAAGGCTGCTAGCCTAACATCAGGGAAAGCTACTGCAGCCTCACACAGCATGTCTTCTGAGACCAGGACTTAATGACAGCAGACTACGCTAACAAGATCCAGTTCCAAACTTAAGGTTTACTCTCTACTCTTTCTACCTAGAAGCAAGTTACATGGAATGGTACTGGGGAGGACTCCCACAATGTGAATTGCCAGTTCCCACAGCCCTGTTAAACAGCAGACTGCAAAAAGCCCTGGGTTGGGCAGCCCTGAATTCAAATCCCTGCATGGTTTCCTTCTCATCTTTGGGCCTCAGTCTCCACCTCTCAAAGCAATAGGACTACACTAGATCTGGTGGGTCCCGTCATTCACAAAGTTTCTCCCACGGAGATAGAAAGTCCTTCTAGAAAGCCAATCACCTGAATGAGGTAACACTTTGCTTTCCCACTTTATAACTGGCAATCCAAGCATCTGATCAGCAACAGACGATTAGTCCTACACCACTGAGCTGATGCATTTCAGCCAAAATCAAACACGTTTGGCGTGAGAGTTATACCAAACCAAGTTACTAGCAGTGTCCACTAATTTTTCCACAAAGCGGCTACAGACCCCCATCACAGCTTTCAAGAGCCTTTTGGAGATCAGGCTTCCAGGTTGGCAATTGCCAGACTAGATATTCTCCAAGGTCACTTTTACCTGGACACTTAGCAATTCCCTGCATAACTAACACTCAGCAAAAACTCAGGGCTGTTGTACGGCCAGGAAGCTGGAATCAGAGAGCCAGAGAGCCCTGCAGAAACTGCAACTGAGAGTAGTGGTTCTTTAGCCAGGGCTCTGGGCAGCTCATAGGCAAATCAGATTGGGTCAACAGTCCCAAGCATGCCAGGGTGGAGGTGGAAGCAACAGGGTCATTTTCACATCTGCCCAGTCCAAGAAGGATTGCTGGCAGCACTGTCTTTGATCACAAAAGGCAGACATTTAATGAGGGGTCCAGCAAGAGGTCTCAGAAGAACAGAGAAAAGCAACTGTCTTTTTCATTTTTCTTCCCTCTCCCAAACTCTTTCTCTCTAGCACTAGAAATCAAATTGAGGTAAGAAGACAATTAATAGATGCCTTTCTCACAGGTCTTGCAAGACAAAACAAACTGGCAGACAGGAAGCATAAAAGACAGTGAAATACAGAAAAAACACAATGGGTTTTCAATGCAGAGATTCTGCATTCAGAGCCCAAGTCTACCATTTACGACTGTGTGATCCTGGACAAGTTATTTAATGCCTGTGAGCCTTTATGTATTCACATGTAAAACAATAATAAGAATGCTACTAGAATAATCTTTTATTAGATGATAGGTGTAAAAAATGTTTTGTAAAACCCAAAGATATACATATGAAGGTGTGTTAGGCAGTTCTTGTGTTGTTGCAAAGGAATATCTGAGGCTGGGTAATTATAAAGAAAGGAAATTCTGCAGGCTGTACAAGCATGGCGCTGGTATCTGCTTGGCTTCTGGGGGGCCCTCAGCGAGTGTTTAGTCATGGCAGGAAGAGAAGTGGGAGCAGGTACATCACATGGCAAAAGCAGGAGCAAGAGAGAGAGAAAAGTGGAGGACCCAGACTTTTAAAACACTGGATCTCATGAGAACTAACTGAGCGAGAACTCACTTATCACCAAGGGTCTGATGATGCTAAACCATTCATGAGGCATCCGCCCCCACGATCCAATCACGTCGCACTAAGCCCCACTTCCAACACTGGGGACTATGTTTCAACTTGAGATTTGGAGGGGACAAAAATCCAAACCATACCACAAGGACAAAAAGCATTAGCATAGAATATCTGGCTAACAGGCTTGTGCCTTGTTTTAGAAAGAGCATGAGTTCCAACATACACAATTTTCTTCTCCCTTTGATTCTATAGATAGATACATTCACTCACTGACCTTTGCTGGTTTCATCCAGACAAAACCTCTCATCCTAAGTACCTCCAGACTGGGTCAAAAGCTTGGGCACAGAGCCTTGACTTCTGTGTGGGACAGAAACATTATGGGAAGGTTTGCTTGCCTTTTGTTGTATTATCTTCAAGAGGTCAGAGACAGACCCAAACATACTTTCTCTACTTTAAGCAAAAGAATAAATCTTGATTTTATCTAAATCCTTCCTGAGGTTTTTTTTTTTAAGACTACAATCTCCTTGGGGGTAATTAACGGGCTTCTTAAGTTTAGCACCTGCAATATAAAGTAGCACTTCCCATTAAGTTTACCAGCTTTTAAAATTTAAGAGGTAATGCACTTGCATTCTTGAGCAAGGGGAGCTGATGAACAAGATCAGATGTCAAACCCTGACCACAGAAATCCTATGCGTAAGATTTCACAGAAAAACACTTAAGGACCTAAGAGTATTTATCAAAGACTGATGACCTCTATCATCAGCATGGCAGACACCCAAAACGACACAGATAAAGGTTGAAACTTAATTAGAAGGTGAGGGAACACATACAGAACTCTGACAGGCCTGCACGAGGACTCGACGGTAACGCAATTAATCCCAAATCTGATACTGGTTGTATGACCTGGGCGAAATACTTACTGGTTGTACGACCTAGCTAGGTGAAATACTTAACTGCTGTAATCCTCAATTTCTTCATCTATAAAATGGGGCCACTGATGATAGGGTGAAAAAAGGTATTAAATAATAGTATGTATAGGTAGTAGGAAGGTTACTGTTATGAGATAGGGCTTGATACTGAATCTACATTCCGTATCTTCATTCATTTCATCAAACATTTCTATATCTTCAGAAAGAACTGAACACACCAGGTAAACACGTTAAGAAAAGCCTCTAATGCCAGACCCACACTTGATTGCCACCTCCCATAAAAAACTTTTAGGCTGCATTTTTTGAGGGCAGGGTTCCTCATATTTGTATCCCCGGGTCTAGCACATTGCTGGGCACATAAGAGGCACTGAACAATCTGTATATTGACTACATGGTAATTTGAGTGATTTCACTTGTATTCCTAGGATGAATGTTCTATACTATTTCCCTCCCCTGGGATCAGGCTGGGACTGTTTCTACTCCAGGACTTCTCCCTGCTAGTCTCTGGTGCCTGAAGCCCAGATGGAAAGAGATCTATCTGTGCACATAGGTTCCCACCCGGCTCCCCTAACCCGGAGGGTTTGGTAGGGCTTAGGGCTGCTGCACCAGCAAGACCTGCCCGCAGGGCACTCAGAGACTGGGCAGGGAGATCGGAGACCCGTGCAGGCTGCTTGAGCTGACCAGACAGGGAGAAGGGAGGCCCAAGGCCTCCCCTCCCCTGGGAACTGCCCCTTTCTACCCTGTTAAAGAGTTTTAGCCTTATTTATTTATTTCTTAAAGACTATTAGCTTCTCCATAATACAATCTGGATAACCCCAATACCTCAGTAGGACTTGGAAAATGACTTGTATATAGCAGGAGCTCCCCAAAAATGTGTTGAACAAATGCTGTTCATGGATTATACTCAAATGAGTTTCCACATTTAAATCTGAAAACTCATATCCAAATCTTTGAAAGTACAGGGAAAAAAATAGTATATTTAAGTATCACTATTAAGAACTCTGAAATATAAACATGAAGAAACATTAAGCCCCCAAGGAACTTAAGCACCTTTTTAATCAGACCAAAACTTGAAGGTGCACTGACAGCAAAGTCTCCTACGTTCCCTACAAAGCCACTGAAATATGTCTTTGTAGACACTTAGAATACCTATTTTATGTATTAACTGTTTTAAGATTTCTAAACTCTAGGCCAGGTGTGGTGGCTCATGCCTATAATCCCAGCACTTTGGGAGGCTAAGGCAGACGAATCACTTGAGGTCAGGAGTTTGAGACCAGCCTGGCCAACACGATGAAACTGCGTCTCTACTAGAAATACAAAAATTAGCCAGGCGTGGTGGTGTGCACCTTTAGTCCTAGCTGCCCAGAAGGCAGAGGTGAGAGAATCACTTGAACCTGGAAGGCAGAGGTTGCAGTGAGCTGAGATCACACCACTACACTCCAGTCTCAGCTACAGAGTGAGAGCCTGTTTCGGGGGGAGAGGGGAGTGAGATTTTTAAACTCCACTTTATTTACTAGCCACTCGACCTTAGAGAGAAATCATTTCATCTCTCTGGGCCTCAATTTTCTTCTCCATAAAATAGAGATGATAATTGTTCCTCTTTCAGAGAGCTCATATGACAGGTAAATGTAAGCATTCATGCCATGTGTCTACAGCAGGCAGCATATGGAGCAGCTGCTCAATAAATGAGCAGAACTTGCCTCCTTCATTGTCAACAAATTAAAATGTGGCCCAATATAAAATAACCAAGTAGACTTTCATTTGTCATGCTGGCCTCTCTCTCTGACAAAGGTACTAAGTATTAGCCACTCTAAGTCTTCAAATGGAGGGTCACTTCTACTGTCTGGGTCACAGCGGTCCTAAAATGCCTGCCTGCTCCCTTTTAGGGAAAACACTTATACTCTCCTAGTCACTTATTCATAACTTACAAATGGTCATGAGTGAAATGGCACACATAAGTGTGCTTTCATTGTTAAGTAAAACACTGGCTTTCTGCTTGGAAAACACTCATGCACCAGGACAAAACCTTGGCAGAAAACCAGCTCATCCGTTCCAGTCACCCCAAGGTAGCCACTCACCGTGTGCCAGCCAAACCGTGAACCCCAGAGCCATGTGCGACCCTTTGCCCCAAAAGGTGAGGCCCAGAATTAAACTCCTCTTTGCCTCTTCTTACCATAAGCGTCTTTTTTTTTTTTTTTTTTTTTGAGACATAGTCTCACTCTGTCGCCCAACCTGGTGTGCAGCGGTGCAATCTTGGCTCACTGTAACCTCGGCCTCCCGGGTTCATATGATTCTCCTGCCTCAGCCTCCCAAGTAGCTGGGACTACAGGCATGTACCATCATGCCTGGCTAATTTTTTAGTAGAGATGGGGTTTCCCCATGTTGGCCAGGCTGGTCTGGAACTCCTGACCTCAAGTGATCCTCCTGCCTGAGTCTCCCAAAGTGCTGGGATTACAGGTATGACCCCCCCATGCCCAGGCTTTCTTACCATGTATTTCTGATCTACTTCCTAGAGTGCTCATCACGGAGATGTAACTAAAAGCATCAACATCTGCATAACACGCCACATTCTCTACCAAGGAGACACCGTAAAAGGGAGAATGTGGGTTAATATGGGGCTCCAATCTTGGAGATCTAATAGTTTTTCAGTTGCACTCTATGTATGTTCATTAGTTATTCAAAGAGCAAAAAGAGATCATAAACAGGAAGGTACTTACTATAACTAGAAAAATATTTTTTTAAAGAGAGAATTCCAAGTTACCCAAATTAATTCCTATTCTGGAGTTTCCGTATCACTAAAAAGTACCCAAAAGTTCTCTTCCTAAGAATAACCACAAAACAACACAAGCCACATTCTTAAAATTTCCAAATATCTCACTTGTGAAGCATATGCCAACAAGATTTTGTGGTATGCCCCAAATTTTTCTTATATTTTGAGTGTGGTAATGTTAAGCCCCATATTTTTAAAGAACTGAATTGCGATCCACCTAAGATATTTGTAATAATGCACTACTTCCATATATGTAAGCATAGGGGGAAAAATTAAAATTCAACTATGGTGACTATCCATCAGCAAAAATACCTAAACCATACTTTTCACATATATGCAAAGGCAACCACTCAGAGAGTCCAACCTCAAGAATTAAAATATGCCGACGGGAGACAATGTTTTCCTGACCAACACCTTACACTTAAGTTCAGAAGAAAAACTGTAAAATTATTGTGCCATCCTGAAACATTGTTATATTTTTGAGAACATGGGTATCATCAATGTACTCTAACATGACACTTTGAACTTCTAGCCTGGTTTCAAGTTCATAAGTGACCACACTTGCATTATAGTTAACTCTATTTTTCTACCTAATCTTACAACAGTATTTCTCATTTAAAAAAATATTTTATATTTGCTTTTAAATGTATTAACCTTACACTAATATCAACAGCAACTGCAGGTAATTTAACATTAACCCTCTACTACAGGGTTGCTGGAAAATATGCTCGCATACCTCTGCAAACAGCATCACCAAATACTTAATCTTATCACATCCTTCACAAACAGAATACAGCAACACTATCTAAATGTGCAGGAAGAGAACGTTAAAATAACTGGCAGCTCTATTAGCAGGCACCGAAGAACTTATCTAGAAGGAAAATAACCACTCAGTCTAATCAATGTCACATACTTAGAAGTATGTACAATTAGTACAGAAAGAGGATGCAAAATGTTCCTATATCAGCATGTTTCAATTTATTACAATTAAGTGAAAGACAGACCCATGATGGGGTTCAATGCCTGGCAACTCTGTTTAATCCCAGATGACTGTAACAGACTGGTAGCGCACAAACACCAAAAAAAAAAAAAGAAAAGAAAAGAAAAAAAAATCCATTTACCTCTGGTTTTCAAACAAACCTAGTTAGGTGGTATTTCTCCATCCACTTCACAATTCACTCCCATCACCCAATACTGACTCCAGAGAGAACTCTGGAAGCATGCCGGAATGACACATTCAGTCACAGCACCAAGCAGGCAAGATGGGCCTCAGCACTAACACAAGTCACTCCCCTCCTAAAATTTGGGACCCTTCTACTTCTGACTCCCAGTTCTACGTGTGTGGAAACATCAGCATCAAAGCTCATTTCAAGATCAGTCGGCCCACAGAGGCCCAAGCTTCCCCATATTACAGAGGGCCGTCCTTGGGGTGGGGGGCTTACATCAGAAGGAGCTCCCCAAACCTCACCTAAACCAGCCACAGCATAACCCACCCAGGGTAAACCATCTCCCTTCCTACCTTCCACCCAATGGTGCCATTTTCAGTTGAAATACGTTTGCCTTGTTTGAAGGGAAGGGATGCTTTTTGGCACTTACTGATGATGCTGAGTTCCAGGGCAAATATCCTATTTTTATCGCGGCCCCAGAGGCTTCTGCAGCTCCCTGGCTTTCAGGTTCCTCTTTGCCCATACCACTCTATCATTAATTCACTGAAAACCCTAGAGAAATCGATTTGGCCTTGGCACTGCCCCCCACCCCCACCCGCAACGCTTTCCTGAAGACTCCAGATAAGAGGAGCTGTCGGACTGTGGTCTTGGGCCTCCCTTCTCCCTGTCTGGTCAGCTCAAGCAGCCTGCACCGGTCTCCGATCTCCCTGCCCAGTCTCTGAGTGCCCTGCGGGCAGGTCTTGCTGGTGCAGCAGCCCTAAGTCCTACCAAACCCTCCGGGTTAGGGGAGCCGGGTGGGAACCTACGTGCACAGATAGATCTCTTTCCATCTGGGCTTCAGGCACCAGAGACTAGCAGGGAGAAGTCCTGGAGTGGAAACGGTCCCAGCCTGAGTTCTCTCTGGGTCCTTTGGGATTTTTCCACCGGCCCTTGCCTCCGCAGCTACGCCTGCCTGGCCCAGCCGGCCTCTGAGAGGTGCGTTCACTGCCCATCTCCTAGTCCCTTGCTGGTGACCTTGGCTGCACTGCTTCGCCTCTGTGCCCTCGGTGGCCTGACGCCACCTACCTGGAGGGTTACAGGAGGGTCACGAAGATGTGGAAGGGCCGAACAGTGCATGCCAAGGACAAGACTTCCATCTGTCCTCCCTGGAGTGTCCACAACTCGCTCAGTCCTGTCCCACCTCCAGTCCCCAGGCCTTTCAACCCGCAGGACCCCAGAAAAGGGGAAGGGATGGGGAAGGGGCCGCCCGTCCGAAGTCCCTTATTTACCGGGCGGCACCCTGAGGGGGTGTGGCGCCCCCGGCCCCCCGCGTCCCCTTCCTCCCAGCTCCGAGAGGAGATCCTCCAGCTGCGCGGCGGCGGCGGCGAGCGCGGACGGCAGGGGTCCCGGCCCGACCTACCTCCTCCAGCAGCGTGACGGTGTTTCTGCAGTTGTGCAGCCGCGTGGTGAAGCTGGACGTGGTGGGCGAGTTGTAGTCCTCGGTGGTCTCGGCGATGAACTCCGAGACAGAGATCTGGTCCGGCATCCTGCCGGGGGGACGAGACACAAGCGGGGGCGGGGGGTGAGTCACGGCGCAGGCTCCCGGGGCCGCTGGCCGCCTGGCGGCTCATGAACCCCGGCGCGCAGCCCGCCACCCGCCGCCCGGCCTGGCGCGCGGCTCCCGTCCCCGGCGGCGGCGAGAGGGAGGGAAGGAGGCGGGTGTAGGCAGGCGGCGGCGGCGGCGG
>NW_016803233.1:393933-456609 GCF_001698545.2 Rhinopithecus bieti | reverse complement strand
TCCCCGTCCCCGTCCCCGCTCGCGCACCGCCCCCAGGGCCTGGCTCCGAAGCGGCCGCTCCCGACCCCGGCTGCTTGGGAAGGGGCTCCGGAAGCCCGAGTCCCTGGTCCGCCCCCGGAGTGGTTACTTCAGCGAGCTCGTTACGCCAGCGTTTTGCAAGAAGGGGGCCCAAAAAAGTTGTACGTGTTCTTTTTTAGTCGCGTGTGGGTGCAGGAAGTGAGGCCCCTGGAGAGCCGCCTCCTATTGAGAGGGCCCCCGACCCCGCGAAGGAGGCGCTGGGCGCAGGGGCGGCCTCACGGGGCCCGGGCTTGCCCTCTCGCCCGCTCGCCCCATCTCTCTACAGGGTGTCCTCGCCGCTTAAAGGCTGGTTTTGTGCAGTTGGCTTAGGTTGCTACAATGCAGCGTGAAGACGAATGAAGGGTTTGGGGTTTAAAAAAAAAAAAAAACTTTCTAATCTTTCGTTTGCACTTTTGTTTTAACTCACAGGAAAGCCGAGGGTCAGGGAATGTAAAAGGCATTGCCCGAGCTGCAAGTGGTGTTCGATGCTAAGCAGATGCCAAATTTCGGTGGAAAAAGTACCAACAGATACCTCACTCCTCGGCCTTGACAGATGGCTAATTTTAAAACTAGCTCAATCTACTTGGTCCGAAGAATCCATTTAATTTCTCACCATTCACTGAGTATGAAATTGGTTTAAAAGAAGAAGGAGGATAAAAAAAAAGCTAGGTCTTTGGGAAGGGCCACAGGATTGGTACCTGTAATTCAAGCCAGGAGAGCCTCTGATAGCCTTAGGGTGCAAGGCTGAGCCTGTCCTCCCTAACACACACCCACCGCGCCGTACCCCTCACCCCCGAAATTGGGCTCCTGCCATCTTGCACTGTTATGCCTCAAATCCGTTCTCTGGTTCTTACCCCTGACTACAAGGGAGTGCCCCAAAGCAGCGATCTTGTCTTAGCCTTGGGCCTGCTACAGAGAAGTAGTCGAGTGGCTGTCAAAATACATCACCTCATTAACTCTCAAATATTTACCAAGCACCAACTATGTGCCCTGGAGATTGAGTAATGCCAAGGCCCCTGCTCTCATGAAGCTTACCTTCTAGGACAGAAATAGACAACTCACAAATATATAAAGTGCAGTAAATATAAAGAAAGTGAAGGAGTCGCTACAGTATAAAGAATCTGCAGAGAAGGCTTTGCTGACAAGGTGACATCTTGAGAAAAGGATGACAAGAGTAAGTCACCCAGATAATCCTGTTGTCTATGGCATCTTGGGCCCTCAGTTGCCTCACGTGAAAGCAAAAGATAAGGACACCAACCCCAGGACCTGGCTGTTCTGTTGAGTTCACTGATGATGGATGAGAAAGTGCTTTGTGCACAGGAAAGCCATTAGACAAGTGTGAGATGTTCACCTCCCTCTATTGTCTGTACTGAACCTGCACTGTGCCTCCAGCGAGATGCTCATCAATGTCCTCTAAGAGGCCATGCTTCAGGTAGGCAAGTGTTCCAGCTAACTAAAGGGAGAATTTTGTAAGGGGAATGTACATAAATAAATATTCTTCCCTGGCAAGGGGAAGTTGAGAAATCAACTTAAAAAGACATTCTTTAAAAAATCAGTAAATAAATAAACAGGCACTCAACTTTGTCCTCATTTAGCACTTTAAAAGCTTGGCTTGGGACACACCAAGTTTGAAGTTCAGGGGAGACAGCCAGATGATGATAGCAGGCAGCTGAAGATCCATACCTGGAGGTCACTTGCTCATGTGCTGTAGTTGACAAAACACGGTCTTTTGAAGTATGAGCCACCCAGGAGAAAATCCTACCATCCTTTCCCCACATACTAACCAAGTCACCCTGCATCTGGAAAAGTCTGTGACTTGGAACAAATATGGCCCATACCAGTTGAGCTAATTAAGCTGAGACTCAGTTACCCCATAGAGCACTGACAACACACAGCACTTAGACTTAACTCCAAGAAGGCCTTCCTTCCTCTAGGCTGGAAACAAATTCAGACTTGGATTCTTGCATTTATTCTGTTTTCGCATCTATTCCAGGTAGTCGTCTAGCACCTGTCACCTCCACTGAGCTGGTAGTTCCTTCCATCTTCTTTGTCTGGCATTATAGTAAAGACTCAATAAACATGAGCTGTTATTAAAAGCCAAAAGTCAGTGCTCAATTGCCTCAATTCCAAGAGGCCTTGGGTTCCAGAGTTTTCCCTCCTAGTAACTGATGTTGTCATCTTGGGCCTTGGTGCTATCCTTTGTAAAATAAAGGAGTGGGTGTGTCAAAATGACCACAGATTCCTCCCAGCAGGAGCCAACTTGTGTATACAGTCAGCTCTGCAGATGCAAAGAAGAAAGATTATTACAACAAGCTAAGCTAACTGCAGTGGTAGACAGCTGGGGATTTCTTTCTTGACTGAATTCACCAAAGACTCCAAACTACTGCCATCAATTTCTGTTTCAGTTTCATTTGAAGATTATGTTATGTATCTGCTCCTCCCCCGTCTCCTTCAGCCAAGAAAGGAATATGCTTACAATGAGATATTGTGCTCTGGTAAGTATATACCTCCTCAGACTGGTCTGCAATTAGAATTTCAAAGGTTCACACCTCTACCCACCATTTCTGGGCCATAATCCTCTTTAAATTTGAAACCATCCCTCAGTGAAAACCATCTGCACCTCTCATTTTCTCAAATACTCTGAAAATCATTCCTGGATATCTGAAAGCAAATAGAGACTGACATGGGAAAAACATAAATGCTGGATTTCTTTGTGTGGAGCTGCCCCTAAATATACACCATCCTCCCCAAAGCCAGGAAAAATGTGCACACACACATACCTGTGTGCACCTGGCTTTATATATATAAAGCAAGCATCATCTCCGTTGTCGTCATTATAATAAGACTGTTCAGCAACCTTGTCCTCCTCATGCCTGCCTCTTACTCAGCACTGCTGACTGAGGTAACACCATGATTATGGCAGGATGCACTTTGTCTCCTTGAAAAAAGGCAGCAGGAACAGTGGTGGCTTATTCTTCTGAACAGCAATGGCGCTAATGAACCACTTGCCATCAGGGAATTGGCTCTCAGTTGCATTTTCAGTTGCAGACCTCACTCTTATCCATCTGTCTTATAACCAAGGGGGGTGCATTTGCAAGATGACTGACCAGAAACCAGAGGTGGGGGAGTGTGGGTGGGGAGTCAGAGGTGCTCTCTGGGCCCAAGAAACCACAAGGAGCCCTTGGTGCTCTGATCTGCAGTGTTAGCCAGCGACAGCATTCATCACAGGCTCCCGATGCTCTCATGGAACAAGGACAATGGCTAAAGTGGGAAGGGAACACACTTTTTATTACATGGACCTGAGCTTAAATCTCTACTTTGTTGCTTATTCACCTTGTTTTCTAAGCTATGTTTCAGATTATTATGTGAAATGAAATAAGAAGATATGGATACATAGGCTGATGCATAGTCAATAACCAATGTGATTTCCCTTTGAACTCCCCTTTTCTGTGAAAGATGACTATAAATACATCTGCTTTCATTCCACCACTCAGATATCTCTAAATTAGTCACTAGGAGGAGGAAAGCAGAGGGAGAGGAGAAGGCTGCACAGTAATTCCCAAAGTCCGGGATCTCAGATTTGGGAATAAACCGGCTTCAGAGACCTCGCTTATTCTCAAAGTTTCCTTTGTTAGGCCAGATGCATTAGTGATGGCTTGGATTTTGGAAGTAAATAAATAGTATCTAGAATCAAACTGGATGAATACCAATCAAGATGAGAAGTAAGTTAAGACCAACTCACTAAAATAAAATAAAAGCCGATTTTCATGTAACACAGTCCCTGTAAAGAAGGATAATCTGAGCAAAACAACTTCTAGGGAATGATAGCATGGGGCATTTCTTTTGCAGGAGCATGAATTATCAGCTGATTCTCACATAAAAAAGACAGGCTCCTGTCTCTGCCATAAGAAGCTACTAGACCTTGTTAAAGTATTTCTCCTCTCTGAGTCTCAGTTTTCATATCTATAAAATGGGGACAATGACAGCCCCTATCTCAGTGTTCTGAGAATTCAATGAGCTAAGGTATATAAAGTGCTTAGCAGGCTCTCAGACATCCTAAGTAGACAGTTATTTTTCCGATATTATGGGAACTTTGAAAACCTTATCTGGAGATAAAAATTACGATATTCTTGCCGGGTGCAGTGGCACACACCTGTCATCCCAACTACTTGGGAGGCTGATGTGGGAGGACTGCTTGAGCCCAGGAGTTTGAGAGCAGTCTGGACAACATGGTGAGACTACATATCATTTTTTTAAATAAATAATAAAATAAATTCTGATATTCTTGCAAAAACAAAATAGTCACCATGACCTGCTATGTACCAGAAACTTTGGCAAGTATAGAATTTAGAACACATTTACCCTTCTTTAAGCCTCATGACAACTTTATGAAGTATATTTATCCCAAATTTACCAGAGAAACCTAAGGCTGCTGGAGTATAGAATACTACTTTCTCAGCTTCCATCTGGAGCCAGGTACTGCATTGGTTGTTATATATGTAATGTCTGAATTCATTCATATAACAGTCCTGAGATGCAAGTATTACAATAATGGAAACTGAGACACAATAAAATCTCACTGCAAGTTAATGTCCCTGAGCCTGGCAGACTCTAAATCCAATGCTTTTTCTGCTGCCTGCAAAATTGGTCTCTTTACTATATTCTGTGTAGTGCTACTTTGTTAGATACAATATTTTTTCCAGCCCAGGCAACCAAAGAAAGTATCCTTATTTCACCTGACAACTTAAGAATTCATTTTCTACCATCTTAATGAAGTGGTGGAGGAAAGGAAAATGCTGAAGGAGCAGGAGTAGGGAGGGCTGTACTTTATTCCATCTTTTACAGTTAGGCTCATGTTGCCATAGTCTACATAAACTACTGCTCTTTTCATGTTCTTTGTATGAGTGCTTCCCAAGTGCACTCATGCAATTTCAGGTAATAATAAGAAAAAAAAAAAAAAAAAAAGCCAATTCTAGTCCCAAATGTACTTAATTCAATTTAACTACTCCAAGCAAAACCACTAGAGTTTTCTCAGTAAAGAGGAGAACATGGTTTGTTTGGAGACAAAAAACTACTCTGTTCTACCTCCCTGTTCCTCTGATGGAAGTAGGAAGAAAAGAGGCAAAATGGTGGGAACTTAGAAGACATGTAGTGTAAATATCAACTGAATGATCTCAGGGATGTATTTTTATTTAGTCCTATGAAAGAATAATTGTGCTTATTATTATGTGCCCTGTATTATCTTGAGTCATTGCAGGCACAACCTCACTTAATACTTGCAGCAACAATATAAAGCAGGTACTGTATTATTCCCCATGTTCTATGCATGGGAAACCTGAAGCTTAGAGGTCACCTGTCAAGTAGTGGAGCAGGACCCAGGCAATCTGATTTCATAGCCCATGTGATCAGCCACCGTGCTCTGTTGGCTTATCAAAGACAATGGATGAGTCCACAGCCCCAGGATGCTTTTTCTGTTGGAGTATATGTCTGTGTTTTTTCCTTCTAGGGAACTCATTACAAGCCCAATTCAAATGCAAGCTTGACTGGTCTAGAGAGCACTCTCCTTGCCCCATTCCTCCAGGTGGGATTAATCTTCATGTGGGTATCTGCAGTCAGCTTCTCTCACTCTGCCTTAAGCAACTGGAGGATATTGGCACCATTCGGAGGAAGAAACTGAGAACTTCCTCAGCAACAAATAGCTCTGTTAGCAGAAGGGCTTGGCTCTGACTCATCTCTCACTTGAGCTTAGGAGTTCAAGGCTGCCGTGAGCTATGATCACACCACTGCACCTCAGCACTCCAGCCTGGACAACAGAGTAATCCAGTCTCTAAATAAATAAACAAAATAAAAAAAACAGAAAACAAACCTCAAACAAACAAACACCTCATATCTTCCAACTAAGTATCCTATACCACAAAAGTCCCAGACTATCAATCCCTGACAGCATTCAGGGACTAAATACTACCCATGTCGGTATCACCTACATCCCCCAGGAACTAAAGCAAGGACAGAAGATTCCTGTAGCCTCAGGCTTGGTCTTTTACAAGCACCATCTCCTGAAATCTTCCTAGTAACCTAGTGAGGTAGTGTGTTTTCTGCAAGAGAACTCAGAGATATGCACAATCTGCTCAAGGTTAACAGTTAATAAGTGGAGAAATGCTCTTCAGTCAGTCTGAATCCAAACACTGTAGGCTTTTTCTTCTCTAGGAAGGCACTGCCTAGTTGGGGTCCCTTGTGGGCCCCCATAAATGTGCTTTGAATTGAACTGGCTCCCTTTTATGAGCTACATCATTTCTATTACAAGTAAAACAACCTCCAATGAAGAAAAAAATCATGGTGTTTTATGGGAGTCCTAAAAACTTGCGATCTACAGGAATGAGGGATTTAAAATCTTGCTTATTTCTGATAAAGTCACATTCACCTGAAAATGAGAAAACTTACAAAACATCCAGGTTTCTTTTTTTCTTTGATGAATTTGTTTTAAGTTGAGTTGATCACCTTTAATGATGCCCAACTTCGGTGCTATGTCAAGAATGAGAACGTTCCTCTTTTATGGCCCTTTTCAATGGTACCATTTTCCAGGGTACCATTTTCCAAATACTTATATTTCTCCAACTATACTGTGAGCTACCTAAGACCAGAGAGGGTTTCTATTTGATATTATAGCCCCAAAGCCCCACGTGTTTAAGAGATACTTACTGAATAGATGGAAAGAAGACTGACTGAATGAATGAGCAAACATTTATAGGGGGAAGGGTATGAGAGGAATTGAGAGAGGAGAAATGGAGAGATCTAGAAGAGAATAAGATCCACAGAAGCAATCCTGGATTTTAGAGTTGCTTTCATTATCTTACATTATACGCAGTAAGAGCCAGAGAGAATTTTCAGGATAAAGTGCTTTCTAAACTGTTCATTTTTCAGATGAAGAAACTGATTCCCAAGCAGTTAGCTGACTTGCCCAGTGTTCCCTGACAGATTTGTGGGATCTGGGCCAAATGCCAGGTAGCCTGGTTCCCAAGGGTTTTCCATTTCACCTTTCCCAGTTATATTTCAAGGATAGGATTAAAGACCTTCAGAAACTTCCATCTACAACAGATTATGTTGTCTTTGCATCACAGCGTCAAGAAATGCCTACGCACAATTGCCTACTATTTAAAAATTGTAACAGTATAAAATTTTGGCACACTATCACTTAATTGACACTCCTAATTTGGGGCAAGAGGACTGTGCCCCATGGTACTCACCTAGTTGTGCTACTTTTCTAAGCCACCCACCCTTTACCCAGGGAAGCTTCCCAGTACAGGCAGAGTGTAGGTCAAATTTCTCCTTTTCTCAAGTCCAGTTGACTATCGTGATTGACAAAGTTCCTCCTCCCTTGGTCATTTTCAGAGATGAGATCATTGCCTCCTGAGTCTCATTCTCCCCTGGGTACAGAGGTATTAGGAGGGAACGTCAGTTCAGTTCTAATCCACAAACAGTTATTAAGCAGCTTTATAACCTTTCTAGTGGCTAAGAGTGTGCAATCTGGATTCAGATTACCTGGCGTTCAATCTCAGCGCTGCCATTTAATAGGATTTGTTACCTTAGGTAAGTTATTTAATTTAAATTACTTTATTGTTAAAAGGAAGATGATGATAAACCCTCTCTCTGGAGGTTGTGGTAAGATTGAAATGAGATAATCCGTGCAAATGCTTAGCACAGTGCCTGGTATATAGTAAGTGATCAATAAACGTCAGCTACGAATATCACTATTTGCATTCTAAACAGGTACTATGCCAGATTCTGTGTTTGTTTTTTTTTTTTGAAATAGAGTCTTTCTGTGTCACCCCAGGCTGGAGTGAAGTGGCACAATCCCAGCTCACTGCAACCTCTGCCTCCCAGGTTCAAGCAATTCTCCTGCCTCAGCCTCCTGAGAAGCTGGGACTACAGGTGTGCGCCACCACACCCAGCTAATTTTTGTATTTTCAGTAGAGACGGGGGTTTCACCATACTAGCCAGGATGGTCTCGATCTCTTGACCTCATGATCCACGCCCACCTCGGCCTCCCAAAGTGCTGGGATTACAGGCGTGAGCCACCGCACCCGGTCACTAGATTCTTTAAGAGCCAAAAATAAACTTTAAAACATAAGAGACAACTTCTGTCATCAAGGAGCTCATATGTAGGCAAAGATACTGGTTTTCAGCACAAGTGATGGAATATTCAAATAATTCAAACAGAAAATAAAGGTGTATTTTAAAAATGTGACCGATGAATGTAAAGTCCAAGTAAAAGTAATTTGATGTAATGCTCTCTCTCTGATTTGCCCACAGTGCAGCTAGATATATTTTTATGAGCACTTTTCAAAGCCACTGAGCCTCTGAAATACTACTCCAAAAGAAACATTTGATAAATGGTAGCTATCTGTGACTTTAGCACCAAGATGTTTGTGACATGGAATGCCAGGGAGGTCGGCTCCTTTTCCTCAGCCAAATAATTTCACCTCCCTTGGCCTCACTTTCCTTGTGGTTAAAATCAGCAACTTGGGGCACAGGCTCTCAGAGGTCCCTTGGCAATGGCATCCTATAGCTCAATAAATGCTTTTTTGACATCAGTGTGACTACCAACCCCAAATACCAAGAGGTCCCCAGCTCTGCTTCAAAAAGCTAAGAACGGTCTGGAGGTCTTCCGTCTGGGTTGGGGCCCCTGTTAAGGATACTCTACATTACATGAATCTGTCACAGCATTCTCTTGTTGCTTTTCAGAAATATGATTTCACCTGCAATGTATTTGAACCCACATAACAATGAGTTGTATCGTAACAGGATTTTTCCATAACGATGTCAAATGTAGGGCATTGCTTCATTTGAAAAAGGAAAATTGCCCACCCACTGCAGAGTTTTCTTCTTAGCATATGCTATTTAGTTAACATCCTTTTTCAAATGTGAGCATTCAAAATCACACTAGGGGCTCCAATTTAGAAAAAAAAAATAAGTCTCTAAAATTGCTAGCAAACCTTTTGTCAGAGCATCCAGCTTCTGCTCCCTAATATTTTCTGTGTTTTTGTTTTTAAAAAATTAGTTTTTTTGCTCTAGCCTTACAGGTTAAGAGGCATTATACAAACTAATTTGTAAAATTGCTTTATTTACATAGACAGCAGAGAACTTATTTTCAATATCATATTATTTTCATGAATATTATTTTCAATATCATGGGGGTGTTGTGTGTGAATAAACTACCTTTCTCCCTATGTTTGGGTTTAAGAATTAACTTTCATTTACTCCCAACTAATTTTAACAACCTGAAATTATCAGCAGTTCAGACAGACTTTTAGCATACTGACTACATTGTCTGTCTGCCCTACATCCCCTTCTTGTAGGAACTACTCCTCCCTGACTCCAGGTAATTTGCTAGACTATCAGTCATGTCTCTACTTTCCCAACTAAAGGGCTGGACCCAGGCTGTCCAATCAGAGTATTACAGAATCCTGAAAACAGCATTGATGGGTACCAGAACAGGCATTTATCTCAAGCATGGCCAACCAGAATCCTTCATGGATATAGAGGAATATGCCTTTTCTAAGTCTACTCAAAAGACTTAGTAGGCCTTCAGCTACTGGTGACCATCTTTGCTACACATGAGAGAGCTGGCCTAAGAATGATCATAACCAAAAGATGGCAAGAGATGGGGGAGTGTCATGGTGACACTGTTTGAACCACTGGATCCACAAAAATCTATCCCATGCCTAATGCTAGTCCAACCCTTGGACTGCCTAGTAATGTGAGCAACTGTATTTCTTTTTTAGTGTAAGCTAGTCTGAGTTGGGTTTCTACCACTAAAACTAAAAAAGCCCTGGCTAATCTTTTTCTGGGTGCCAGTACCATCTTCACAGTTACTAGATATGCTATCTTAGGCAAGCTGTTCACTGCCTTCGAGCCTCAGCTTCCTTATCTGTAAAATGGGGATAATGATATTTACCTCAAAGGATTGTTATACAGAATCAATTAGATAATACACATAACAGAATTGGAGAAAATATTTTCAAACCGTATACAGGTTGAGTATTCCTTATCTGAAATGCTTGGGACCAGAAGTGTTTCAGATTTTTTTTTTTAATTTCTGGAATATTTGCATATACATAATGAGACACCTTGGGGATGGAACCCAAGACTAAACACAAAATTCACTTATGTTTCATATAAACCTTATACACATAGCCTGAAGGTAATCTTATACCATATTTTTAATAATTTTGTGCAAGAAACAAAGTTTGCACACAATGAAATATCAGAAAGCAAAAGTGTCAGCATCTCATGTTGGCATTCAAAAAGTTTTGGATTTGGGAGAATTTCAGATTTGGGATTTTCAGATTAGGAATGCTCAACTTGCATTCGATAAAGGTCTAGTATTCAAAATATATAAACTTTTGCAACCCAATAATAAAGAGATAAATAATTAATTTAAAAGTGGGCACAGGGGTTGAATAGACATTTCTCCAAAGATATACAAATGAATAATAAGCACATGAAAAGATGCTCAACATCACTAAACATTAGGAAAATGCAAATCAAAAACACAATGAAATGCCATTTGGCACACACTAGGATGGCTGTAGTAAAAAAGATGGAAAGTATCAAGTATTGTCAAGGACGCGAAGAAACTGGAACCCACCACATTGCTGGTAGGAATGTAAAATTTGGCAACTCTTCTAAAGGTTAAACCTAGTGTTATCATCTGACCTAGCCATTGCATTACTATTATGGACTGAATGCATGTGTCCCACCCAAATCCATATGTTGAAATCCTAACCCAATGTGATGGTATTACGATGTGACACTTTTGAGAGGTAATTAAGTCATGAGGGTAGAGCCCTCATGAATGAGAACAGTGCCTTACAAAAGAGACCCCAGGCTGGGCATGGTGGCTCACACCTATAATCCCAGCACTTTGGGAGGCTGAGGTGGGGCGATCACCTGAGGTCAGGAGTTCAAGACCAGCCTGGCCATCATGGTGAAACCCTGTCTCTACTAAAAATACAAAAAATTAGCCAAGCGTGGTGGTGCACACATGTAATCCTAGCTACTCAGGAGGCTGAGGCAGAATTGCTTGAACCCAGGAGACAGAGGTTGCAGTGAGCTGAGATCGCACCATTGCACTCCAGCCTGGGTGACAGAGTAAGACCTTGTCTCAAAAAAAAAAAAAAAAAAAAAAAAAAAACAAAACCAGAGAGCAGCTCTCTAGCTGTTTTTCAGCCATATAAGGACACAATGAGAGGTCAACAGCCTACAACAGGGAAGAGGGCCTCACCAGAACCCAACCATGCTGGTACCCTGATCTCAGACTTTCAGCTTTCAGAACTGAGAGAAATACATTTGCTGTTTGTAAGCCATCCAGTCTAGGGTAATTTGTTACAGCAGCCCTAACTAAGACACTCCTAGGTAAATACATAAGAGAAATGAAAATATATGTCTACATAAAACCTTATACACCAATGTTCACAGCAGCATCATTCATAACATTCAAAAAAACGGAAACAGCTCAAACATTCATGAACAAACAGATGGATAAACAAAATGTGGCATATCCATACAATGGAATATTATCCAGCCATAAAAAGGAATAAAGTACTAGCACATGCTACAACATAGATAAAACTTGGAAATATTGTGCTAAGTCAAAAGCCGGATACAAAAGACCACATACTGTACGATACCTTCCATATTAAAGGTGCAAAATAGGCAAATCTATAGAGACAGAAAGCAGATTAGTGGTTACCAGGGGCTGGGGGGAAGTGGTAATGTGCAATGACTACCAGTGGGTACAGGGTTTCTTGTGAGGAGTGACAAAAATGTTCTGGGATTAGACCATGGTGATAGTTCTATCATTTTGTGAATACACTAAAAACCACTGAATTGTATATCTTAAAAGGGCAAATTTTATATGAATTATCTCAATTTAAAAAATAACCCCTATGGTGGTGAACATAGAAGGCATACCTTACCTGTTAATAACAACTAGAATGACTATCATCTAGTATCTATTGTATATAAGGCAATTTATTTATATGATTTTGTTTAACCCTCACTGCAACCCTACAAAGTAGCTATTATTCTCCTCGGGCTAGACCTAGGGTGCTGAAATGAGTAAGTGGTAGAGTAAAGATTCAAACAGAAGTCTATCTAATTTCAAAGTTCAAGCCCTTTCCACTACACCGCACTCTCTGTACAAATGGTACTCTGCTGATGTGGCAGGACTACTGGTTATGTACCTGCTATGTGGTCTCTCTTTCTTCACCAACAGAGCCCCAGTTTGATTCGGGGCAGCAATTATTTAGCTAAAAGACTCATCTTCCAGCCTCTCTTACAGCTAGGGTGGCTGTATGGCTAAATCTAGCCAGTGAGATGTAAGCAGAAATGCTATGTAGGACTTTTGGTAAGGTGCCTTATAAAGAGCTAACACAGCTGGAAGAGGACTCCTGTTATCCTTCCCTTCTTATTCCATCCTGCTGCCTACTGTAATGTGGTTGTGATGGCTGACACTCCAGCAACCATTTGGGATCCTAAAGCAATATGATAAAGACAGTAGAATCAGACAAACAGAAAAAGCTTGGGCTCCTGATAACCACGGAGGCACGGACTAGCTTTGAACTACCTCCAGACTTCTCTGGTCAGAGAGAAAAAACAAACAAACAAACAAACAAACCTAATTGCTAATGTTACTTGGGTTTTTGTTTGTACAGAGTTGAAATCTAATCCTAATTTATACAATGGGCCTATGAAAATGCTGAACCAACTAAGAATATATGAAAACGACTTATCTCAGAAGTGGTCGAATGAGAAGTATTCTACCAGAGTCATTTTCCCAACCAGTCCTCTGTGTTTGGGATTGTAGATTTAAGAGGCCTAGGGATCCTACTGAATTATTCTGAAGACATGCAACAGGCCTATTTTGTGGTGTTAATAGAATTATTGAAAAGACTGGTCTCAATTCACCAAGTACAGGCATTACATTTTATAAGCACTTAAATTTCAACTCAGAAATTGTTTCAGTGATACAGTCACGGAGGAGCCAACAGGCTCCCACGGAATGGATTTCTGAAGAAGCAAATTTATTTACACAACCCTTGCACAATTTGGCTAAGGGAGAGGAGACAAGGCAGATTCCACACAGGAAGGAAGATGATAAAGCTCAAAGACTTTGCTTTAAAATCAATGTTCTGCCCAATCTCTCCAGAGCAATCATTTAAAATTCCACAATAATGTTCCCTGCCAAAGAGACAAACGGCAATGGGCTTGTCACAGCTGAAACAGAACACCAGGTTTGTTGTTAGTTTATTTGTTTACATAAAATAGATGTGATACCTACCAGTGTATTATCTATACCCTTACAGCAGGTTGATACAGTACTGTAGGGTAAAGAGTGGCTTTTCTTTGGTTTTCCTTCTTTCTCATAGGGTTCCTTAGAATTCAAGCCACAATGACGTAAGTGAGGATGAAACATTTGCAGGAAGAAAAGATTTTTCCACAGTTTTTTTCCGTAGCTTGATATATCTAATTTTGTATGCACTATGGATGGCTAGAGCTGGTAACCCAAATATTCTTTATGAGGGCAAAAAATTCTGGTTTTATTTTCTGTTATAGGTTGTTGCCTGAGAGAGAGAATTCAGATTGAAATGTATTACAGTCTTTTCTCCAGACCTTGGCTGGAATTTTTACCCCACTCTTTCCTTTTCTGAGAGAGCACACCCATTGCATTTGGACACATGGACACATATACACACAGACACATAGACCCACAGACATACATAAGACACACACATACACAAATACACAGACATACACATACACAGACACACACAGACACACATACACAGACACACACAGACACAGACAGAAAGACATACACACAGACACACAGACACACATACATGCACACATACAGACCCACACACAGACACAGACATAAACACACACAGACCCCACACACACAGAGAAATACACACACACACACACACACACAGAGAGTCTCATATTTTCTGGAAAACAAGAGCCAGAAAAAACAAAAAAACCCATGTAAATCTCTAGACAGACACATTCATTATGAATTTTTTTTTTTTTTTTGCATACAAAACACCTATGGATTTTAATCACCGGTGCACCCTCTCAGCTCTTACTTGCTCCCATTTTCTCTTACCATACTCAAAATTCTAACAAGTTTGGTGAGCTCGTTTTTAGACCTTCAACAAACTGAACACAGCAGTTATGCTGAGAATAGTGAAAAGGGGTTACAAGGAAGGGAGGAAAATGTACCACCACAAACTAGAAATTTACTAACACATCATTCCACAAAAAATAAATTCTAAATACATGGGCCTGCTAATTAGTGAAAAACACTCTACTCAACCGATCGCAACCTCAAATAAGTGATATTCAAAATAATAAACCTAGCCAGGCACAATGGCTCACACCTGTAATCCCAACACTTTGGGAGGCCAAGGAAGGTGGATCACCTGAGGTTGGGAGTTCGAGACCAGCCTAGCCAACATAGTGAAACCCTGTCCCTACAAAAAATACAAAAATAGCCAGGCATGGTGGCACGTACCTGTAATCCAGCTACTTGGGAGGCTGAGGCAGGAGAATCACTTGAACCCAGGTGGCAGAGGTTGCAGTGAGCCGAGATCGTGCCACTGCACTCCAGCCTGGGTGACAGAGTAAGACTCTGTCTCAAAAAAAAAAAAAAACAAAAAACAAAAGATGATAAACCTGTGTAATAAAAAAAGGTTTTAGGCAAGATACCATGCTGTATGTAGATCTTTATAAGAGCTTCCAATCAAACCAGCAAAGATAATATAAACTTAAAAAATATTTGGTGCTCAAAGGCCTTGGAGAAAGTGCAACTCCCTTAAAAAAAAAAATAAAAAAAAAGGCAGCCATGTCCAAGCTAAGCACAGAACTTAGAAGTCAAAAGACCTGGAATCAAATCCTTGCCCTACTATTTACAGATTGCATGACATTGGGCAAAATAATCAACTTAGACATACTTTCCTCATCTCTAAAACGAGGCTAATGACAGCAACTTCAGAGGCTGTTATAAACATTAAATAAGCTATGTGAGAGTACAACATATGTAGCCCATAAATGTTCTTTCAATCCAAAGAACTGAGATTTTACTATGTATGTGAATCTTCATTGCTTTCCATGAAGCTAATATTAAAAGTATTATTTGCTCTGATGATGTTAATTAAAATAAAAGGATAGGGCTGGGACCAGTGGTACACACCTGTAATTCCAGCACCTTGGGAGTCCAAGGCAGGAGGATTGCTTGAGCCCAAAAGTTCAAGACTAGGCTGGGTGCAGTGGCACAAGCCTGTAATCCTAGGACTTTGGGAGGCTGAGGCAGGTGGATCACAAGGTCAGCAGTTTGAGATCAGCCTGGCCAAGATGGTGAAACCCCGTCTCTACTAAAAATACAAAAATTAGCTGGGTGCGGTGGCAAATGACTGTAATTCCAGCTACTCGGGAGGCTGAGGCAGGAGAATTGCTTGAACCTTGGGCCTTGGGAGGCGGAGGTTACACTGAGCCAAGATTGCACCACTTCACTCCCGCTTGGACAACAGAACAAGACTCCATCTCAAAAAAAAAAAAAAGTTCAAGACCAGCCCAGACAACATAGTGAGCCCCTGTCTCCACAAAAATAAAAAAATAAAAAAATTAGCCAGGCATGGTGACTCATGCCATGGTGACCACATTAGCCTCAGGAGGCTAAAGTGGTGGGATCGCTTGAGCCAAGAGTTGGAGGTTACAGTGAGCTATGATCATGCCACTGTACTCCAGCCTGGGCAACAGAACAAGACCCTGTCTCTAAAAAAATATATAAATAGGTACAAAATCAAAAAATAAAAGGATAATGTGAGCCAGCAATTTCACTTGTAGGTATATACCCAATAGGAGCATACCTCTGTTCACCAAAAGACACATATAATAATGTTCAAGTATTGTATGTATAATTTACACACACACACACACACACCTTACAAACAAACACACACCCATATACATGCTCAGGAAAAAATCTGAACTCTCAAAGTAACAACTCTATGAGATCCTGTCATAGACACAACTGTACCTCCACCCCTGGCCTTTATATTCCAGATTATATATGGTCCTGAATTTTATGCAAATATTTCCATTGGTTTGTATATTTCTTAACATAAGCTGTCCTATTCTCTGAAGAATAAAGTGGAGTATAAATATAAACATACATTCACACACACACACACACACACACACACACACACACACACACACAAGATCTGACCCAAGTCCTCTTTCAGTCTCTAATCTGAATAAGGGACCAACGCTTCTAGCCAGAGAATGACCGCACATTCAGGAACTCTATGGTACCCCTGTCCCTTGAGCTTTCACACCTTTGCCAAGGTTGATTCCAACACATGTATATTCACAACAGAGGCAGACTAATATCAACTGACCATAAGTAGGGAAAAGCTAAAAGAGATGAATATAGGAAAGAAATTATTACATTTAGCACTGGTAACATAGCAGACAGGGGACTTGGTGCTTTCAGATATGTATCTCATTTCATCCTCGACACAACCCTGTTAAAACAGAATAATTTTATGGAATTTAAGAAGCCTGTCCACCACCACATAGCTACTAAGGCTTTGAAACCAGTTCTGACTCCGAGTTAGCTTCTCTTTCAACCACGCCATAGTTGAACGCTGCCAAACGAAAGAGACATGATTTGCCATGGATCTGGAATGGATTTGATCTGGGCAGAAGTTTTGTATTTCAGTGTTTAAAAACCAGATCCTCCTATTACCAACTGCATAAATATTTACCTGTTTCTAAAACTGCAAAGTTTTGCAATCAGATTCCCAGGTAATACAGCCTCCTCTTCAGAATGCAAAAAGGCATTTAGTTAGGGTCAAGCTTTGGTCTAGGTGGCTATATTATTTCGTATAATTGCTTTTTAACAAGCTTATATACTTGTCGACTTTAATAAAATGCAGATTTTGCCCAGCTCAGCGAACTGGCATCATGATCACTTGCTTCCCAATGGGGAAGCAGCACAGATGCTAAAAGTTGCACTGAGCGAGTGAGTCTGAATCCTGACCTGTACCATGGTGCGCAACTTCCACAGGAGGTGCCCAACCTCCTAGCCCTGGAAAAGGTCAAGAGCCCAGTGCATCCAGCTTCTTTTCACACAAAGAGGATAACAGAGCTGGAATGATTTTTCCCTTAAGGATAGTGGTGTCGCTGTTCACAAAGCCCCCAACCACAAGATATCCAAGACTACCTCCAAGGTAACATGTGGAAGAGGATTCTGCGAAAAGAATCATTTGAGGGCCCCCTTCAGGGATCTGCCCCTTAGCAAAGTCAGCTTTGGGATCTTAGCCTAACTGTACTTATCACTGGCTGCCTCACCTTGCCCACTTGCACATTTATGGCTCCCATTTCCTAACTACTCCATATTGCCACTCTCGGCCTGGGGCTACTTAAGACAGCTGCCTTCCTGGTGGGCACTTGGGGGTCAGCAGGCGCAAAGAACCTAGGCCAATGTCAGGGATGGTTTATGGTTATTGTCTTGTTTAGTCGCAGGGCTCTAAACCCTTGGATCCTCCAGGCTTTAGAAGGATAATGTGCCCTTCCTGGTTAATATTCTATTGGCCACTGCAGGAATGGGCCATGGAGAGTGAGACCCTGGAGAATTGCTGGAAAGAGAGGCCCAAGGGGTCTGGCTATGGTTAGGGGTGGGGGAGCAGCACAGGAAAAAAAAAAAAGTAATGCAAGCAAAATGAGCTGGGCACAGTGGCTCATGCCTGTAATCCCAGCAATTGGAAAGGCTGAGGCTGAAGGACTGCTTGAGCCCAGGAGTTTGAGGTTACAGCGAGCTATGATTGTGCCACTGCACTCCAGTCTGAGTTGTACTCTCAAGAAAAAGAAAAAGAAAAAAAAAAGAGGTCTCCTCCCTCTGGTTTCACTGGAAACTGCTTTAAAATGTGTAATAGAAAGTTTAGGCAAGTGAAGTCCTACCAGCCAGAAACGGAGGGCAAAGAAGGGAGTTCCCATGATTGCCCACCTGCCTTCACTCAACCTCTACTCCTTTGTTTTTTAAAATCTCCTTTAATTCTTACACTATCCTGTGAGTGACGTAAGATGTTCCCCACTTTATACACAAGGAAATTGAGGCACAGAGAGGTTAAATACTAAAAAGCATGATTTCAAAGCCAGGACTGTTTTCTACATCAGTTGTCTACAGCCATACCTTTGCTGATGTGCCTGAGAAATGAGTAACAAACAGGAAAACATATATTTCCATGTGATCTGATGTCCTGAGGGGCAGAGGCGAAGGCGGGGAGGTAATTTACCTCTCTACCCCTGCCTCTTCAGAGACATAAACACACATTGGCACACCACACACAAATTAACAACAACAAAAAAAGACATAATCAATTTGGAATTAAGAGTTTCCAGGAAATGTGGGCTCCCAGATGCACATACTACAGTAATTCAGGTGGTTTCTCTCCCTCTCTCTCTGGTTGGGAGCTATTCTGATGATTTCCATTTGGAAGAACAGATAGGGCCTCCTAACCACAAGGCGTGGAGATGTGGTCACAAGGCTAGGCTGGGTGCTCCACCCTGAATGCCAGAGCATCCCGCCGGGTCCGCACAGCCAGGGCCTAGTGGAATCCGCATCCGGGCTGCTTTTCTTTCCTTTAACTCAGGAATTCAGGTAAAGGTTACAGGACGAGGCCCAGTTATCTCAGTAATTGTGGCTGTACGCAGCTGGTACAAGAACAGCATGGCATTTATACTTGCTTCCTTAAAAAAAAAAAAAAAAAAAAAAAAGGCCAGATGCGGTAGGTCACACTTTTAATCCCAACACTTTGGGAGGCCGAGGTGGGTGGATCACGAGGTCAGGAGTTCCCGACCAGCCTGGTCAACATGGTGAAACCCCATCTCTACTAAAAATACAAAAATTAGCTGGGCGTGGTGGCGCGTGCCTATAATCCCAGCTACTCAGGAGGCTGAGGCAGGAGAATTGCTTGAACCAGGGAGTCAGAGGTTGCAGTGAGCCAAGATCGCGCCACAGCACTCCAGCCTGGCAACAGAGCAAGACTGTCTCCAAAAAAGAAAAAAAAGGAAAAAAAAATTAGCTGGGTGTGGTGGCAGGCGCTTGTAATCCCACATACTCGGGAGGTTGAGGCAGGAGAATTGTTTGAACCTGGGAGGCAGAGGTTGCAGTGAGACAAGATCGCACCATTGCACTCCAGCCTGGGCAACAAGAGCAAAACTCCATCTCAAAAAAAAAAAGTCTTGCTCTCCAGTTTCACATCCAAGTTGAAATGGGGCAAGAGGTGTGAAAAGTTTTCTGAGAGTCACAGAAAAGAATCAGATCATCTCAGAGTTAGATGGATTTTGCCATCATCTTCCCCATGACAAACCTCACAAATAGCATGGACAGACAAACCACACACATCACTTAGAATTCCTGAGCCCAGGAATGGAAAACCAAACATCGTATGTTCTCACTCATAAGTGGGAGCTAAGCTATGAGGCTGCAAAGGCATAGGAAGGATACAGTGAACTTTGGGGACTCAGGGGGAAAGGGTAAGAAGGGGGTGAGGGATAAAAGACTACAAATTGGGTTCAGTGTATACTACTCACACAAGGTGATGGATGCACCAAAATCTCACAAATCACCACTAAATACCTTATTCATGTAACCAAATACCACCTGTTCCCCAAAAATTAAATCATTAAAAAAAAGAATTCCTGAGACCATGTGTGATCGACAAGCAGACGTTGCAGAAGGGGTGTTTGTACTAAAGATCAGTCCCTCATTGTTCATTCATTTGGCACACACTGACCGAGCACCTCCTGCCTGCTGGCCTCTGCACTGAGTACTGGGATGTAAACAGGAGCAACACAGGGCCCCAGCTCTCAAGAAGCCTATGGTCAATCAGAGTATGCAAGTGGCCTGCCAGGCCCACTCTGTACCCTCTCTCTCCTGCTGACCTGCTCCAGACACATCTTAAGGCTCCTCCATCCTCCGGCTTCTACTTGGATTCAGGCAAAGGCACACGGTAAAATGCAGCTGGCGGAAGAACATCAGAGGAGGGGAGCGCTCCCCTGCTCTCCAGGCTCCAGCCCTCCTGGCTCTGTCTCAGGGTGCTCTCCACACAGTCTCTCTGGCTCCTGCTTCCCAGAGGCCTCCTCTCTCTCACCCCTTCAGACCTTTGAGGAGCTGGGTGCCCCACTATCCTCTGTGGTCTCCCTGCCCACACTTCTCTCTCATTAAACTCTCCTTGGGTTACCCTATTTTCAGTGTGCTGTCTGTTTCCTCCTGGGACCCTGACTGATACAGGGAGACAGCCACATAAACGGACAGTTATAATATAATGCAGAACAGTAAAAGATAATGTCGTTTCCCGGTGAGGTACAAGAGCTCTGGAATCTGACTGCTTGGGTTGTACATCCTTGCTCTACTATTGACTATCTCTGTTAACCTCTTTAATCCTCAGTTTGCACTTCTGAAATATGGGGTTAATAGTAGTGCCTACTTAATAGGGTGGCCATGAGAACTAAATGAGAGTGCATCAATGATGCTGACAAATCTTAGCAGGGATTCCTGTACAGTTAATGGTGCAATTCCTTTAATAGAGCAAGTGACCGATGTGTACCTGTTGAATGACAGAAGCACTAAACAAAATAGATACTGGGACACAGAAGAAGGGACAATGCAATGGTAAAGAGGAAATCAGGAAGGACTGCACAGAGGAGGTGACACTAATCCGCCTCTTAACTAGCAGGATAGCTGGCAAAGGATGGTCCAGGCACCTGTACAGCAGGTGCAAGTGCACGGAGGCTTGACATGCACATAGATGTGGAGTGGTGTAAATAGCTCAGTGCAATGAAAACAAAGAACACAGCAGGGAGGGATTGGAGCTGAGGCCAGAGGGGCAGGCAGGGGTGACTGAGGAAGACCTTGGATGTCATGTCAAGGAATCTGGTTGTTGCTTTAAAAGTGAGGGAGAGTTTCTAAGCTGGCAGTGGACACAAATAGTTTTGATGCTGAGAAGGTTCGGTCTGGCTGCAATGTTGGGCCTGCCCTGGGCACCACATGAGCACACAGTAGGTGCCCTGCAGATGTCTGTCAAATGCATATTAGCAGTTCTAGACAGCAAGATCTGTCACCTCTCTGCTTCCTTCCAATATACGTGCACACATATAACACACCATGATCTGGGCAACTCACAGTCACAGGCCTTTTCACATGTTTTCTCATCTGATCTCATTAATATTATGAGATCACTGCGGTATCATAAAAAATAGATTTGGTCTTTGTCCTTGACTTCTGGCACAGAACTCTTGCAATCTCCTGAGTGATGAGAGTGTCTTTTGTATGCTAATGAGACGGCCAGAAAGACCTCTGGGGGAAGGAGAAGGACTAAAGATAGAGCTCAATCACCAATGGTCAATGATCTAATCAATCATGCCTATGTAATGAAACCTCCATAAAAACCCCTAAACCACAGAGATCAAGGGGGTTCTAGTGGATGAGCACAGCCATGTTCTGGGAAGGTGGCACATCCCAAGAGGGCATGAAATCTGTACCATTGCCCCCTCCCCCATACCCGGCCCTAGCATCGCTTCCATTAGGCTGTTGCTGAGTTGTATCCTTTATAATAAACCAGTAATAGTAAGCATTTTCCTAAGTTCTGATGAGATCAAGCGTGTTCAGGGTGGTATGGCCATAAATGTATTTTCCCGAGTTCTGTGAGTTGTTCTAGCCAATCATCAAACTTGAGAAGGAAACTGTGGAAACCTCCTAATTTATAGCTGGTTGGTCAGACACACGCAGCCTCTGGGAATTGTGAATGGCATCTGAAGTGGGAGCTGTTCTGTGGGACTGAGCCCACAGAACTGTGGAGGTTGCCCTAATTCCAGATAGTTAGGGTCAGAATTAAATTCACTTGTTGAACATGTAGTTCAGGTAGGAAAATTGGAGAACTGCTTGGTATAGAGAAAACCCCAAATATCTGGAGTCAGAAGTGGTGTCAGAAAGAAGACACTGCACCTGGAAACACTCTACTTCACCACAGATGCTAGACGCTGCCTGCCCCATTCCTGCTGAGACACTCTCCGGGCCCTACTGCCATAGTGACACAAGAGGCCAGCGCTCATCAGGGTGGCTCTGCCCTCACCAACTCAGCGGCTGATTCAACTCTCCCTCTGGGTGTGGCAGCTAGAGGCGCTAAGGACCAGCCAGACACCACGCCCTGAGTCTGGCACGCTCATGTTCCTGCTCCTTGTCCTCAGGCTCAAAGGTCTAGAGGCAACAGGAGACTGGCCAGGGTACCCCTGCCACCTTGCCCCACTCCCCACCCGAGACAGTGGGCAGCCAGCCTGCACCAGTCATGTGCTGGAGAGACAGGCCCTCTCCTCCTATTGAACACCTACCTGTTGGTCACCCCAGGTCTCAGGTTGGGTTCCCCAAGAAGCCCAGCCTGGGAGGAGGAACAGAGTACAAGGAATTTATGTGGGAAGTGATCCCAACTAGATGAATGGGGAAATAAAACAGGGGCAGAAAGGAAGCCAACACTGGGTGTATTGCAGAGCAGGTTACCACTGAAGGTGGCCTGCGGGAGATGCTAGAGAACACTCCTCAGAGCTGTGCACCTGAGAGGCAGGATGAAGGAGTGTGTATTCTCCAACTCTGTTCCTTCCCTGGCTGAGGGCTGCTCCCAGAAAGTGAACTCCCAGCACTTCTGACCTGCCCTGCATGCAGCCTGAGCATGCCAAAGAAAGCCCCAGGAGCAGCAGCCAAGGGTGTGCAGGGTACAGGGAACCAGGGTGCAGCAAGGGGACCCAGGCCCTGCACCCAGGCCTCTGCATGCTTGTTCCTTGTCACTCTCCAGGTCTTATTCCACAGGGTCCCTCCTTCCTGACCACTCTCCTCCCACCCTAATCCCCATCTCTTCTTCTCCCTTTACCTGTGTTTATTTTCTTAAGGTACACACCATCAGAAATTACCTTGTTCATTAATATTATTTATTGATTTTATTGTCTCTCCCACTGTCCACTGAATCTCCAGCTTCCAGACCAATGCTCAGAAAAATACAAGGTGCATAATAAAGATGTGTTGAATAAGTAATAAGTAACTGCTCTGATAAAGGAGAAGCAGAGCAGAGAAGAAGGACCAAACTAATTCTGACACAGGCACTGTCATGTATTCTCATTTGTATCCCCAGCACACAGTGCTATCACCCAATAGATGCTTGTTCGAAAATGGAAAAGCAATCCCAGCACTTTGGGAAACTGAGGTGGGCAGATCACTTGAGGCCAGGAGTTTGAGACCAGCCTGGCCAACATGGTGAAACCTCGTTTCTATTAAAAATACAAAAATTAGCTGGGCATGGCGGCACACCTGTAATCCTAGCTACTCAGGAGGCTGAGGCAGGAGAATCGCTTGAACCTGGGAGGTGGAGGTTGCAGTGAGCCGAGATTGCACCACTGCACTTCAACCTGGGTGACAGAGCAAGACTGTCTCCAGAAAAAAAAGAAAAGAAAAGCAATTAATGATAGGAAAATGGGGTTGGAGGGGAGGGGTAAGCTTTCACTTTAGCCAGAGAAAGCTTCACTGAGGAGTGGGGTCTCAGGGGATGAATGGGCGTGTGCAGGGTGGATAAGGAAGTCCCAAAAGACAGAACAGCATGTGCAAAGGCACAGAGGCACAGAAGAGCATGTTATATGTTGCTATACACGCTCACGGTCTTCCCTCTCTCCTGGTTTCCCCTGTCTCAAAACAAGGACTTGCCAGGCTCTATTTGATCTTCTGCCTGGAAATGACATCTTACCTTCAATCTGGTCCCCATTCCCTTTTCGCCCAACCTCCCTGCAAGGCAGGTAGACTGCTCACTTCTCAGACTCCTCCCTCAAAGGGCTCCCCAGGCTCCAGCCCCTGGGAGGAGTGCTTCCTGCCTGGTAGCACATGCCTCCAGCCAGTGAGCGTGGGGTACATGTCTATGTCCCAGACTTTTTGTGGAAAAGAAACTCTTCACAGTGGACTAGAAGCCAGGAATGTGTAAGCACAGAACCAGTAGGGACCATCAAGGGGAGAAAGTCTGCCTGCAAATGAGGCCATCCAAGAGGACAGCAGAGCTCAAAGGATCTACTATGAACCAGGCACGGTGCAGAGGACCTACTACACACCATGCACCAGGTACAGAATGCTAAGCTCGCTTGTGAACTGCCTTGTTTGATCTTCACTGCAGTGGCGCGTGGGATCTGATATTATTCCCAGATGAGGAAATGAGGGTCACAGGGGTTAGTAGCTTATCCAAGGTCACACAGCAGGTAGATGTTAGATGGGGGATAATAATGTTTATTATGTTTATGTTTGTTTATCTTAATGTTTATGTATGTAGTATCACAACAGAAGACGGAGGCCTGACCACACCAGTGGCATCCCTGGATCCAGGAGAACCCTGAGGCCAGCACTAGCCTTGGATTTTTCTTTCTTTTCTACCACTCGACACTAAAAGATGCCTAACTGATACAGAAGAGCACCAGCCCATTTCTCCCACAGAGATGAAAGGACTTGCCCATGTCTCCCTCCCCAGCAGTCTGGGTGCCATAAGAAGGACCCAGGTCTCCTGGCTCCTTTCCAGAGCTGGTCACTTGCCCTTCCTATGGTTCGTGGTGAAGACTGCCCTTGGTGACACAGGTTACAGGTCACCTGAACTCTTATTCTAATGCCTGTATGGGGGAAGCCAGAGTCCTGTAGGATTAAATGTGCTACTGAGGTGACAAGTCAACATCCCACCCTTGCATGGCTCCAGGTCCTCTTTATAACCAAAGGAGATTATGGCAACCCAAGGAAAACAAGACCTGAGATGAGATGGAATGACCTCAAGTTACCAGCAGAGAAGGGCCTCTCTGATTAAAATAAAGCACAAACCACTTTCCCCTCCACCATAAGAGAGACCTGCTAGAAGGGGTTATTACACCTTTTCAGGTGCAACATCAAAGCTGTCATTGCTATGTAATTTACAGCCTGGTCTGCATGTAAGCATCCATTCTGTGTTAATATGTGCCACCCTCCCCCTCTTCTTACTCAGAGAACCCCACTGCTGGGCAGGACATTGGGAGCCAGAAGACGTGGGCTTCAGGGAGGATAGTGTCTTTTTTTCAGATGGAGTCTCACTTTGTCTCCCAGGCTGGAGTGCAATGGCACTATCTTGGCTCACTGCAACCTCTGCCTCTCCGGTTCAAGTGATTCTTGTGCCTTGGCCTCCCGAGTAGCTGGGATTACATAGGGCGCCCGCCACCGTACCCGGCTAATGTTTTGTATTTTTAGTAGAGATGGGGTTTCACCATGTTGCCCAGGTTGATCTTGAACTCCTGACCTCAAGTGATCCACTGATAATGTCTTTCATTATCTGGGGAACGTTGGGCAAGTCACCCTGTCACACTTCATATCCCTCAATGACTCCCCATTGCCCTGTCATTTGTTCATTCAACAAACATTTACTGACTGTCCACTATGTCCTCAAAGCTGTGCACTGTGGTGAGCAAACCTGATATGACCCCCCGCCCTCCTGGAGGTTATAATCTAGTGAGAAAGGCAGAGACTGAACATAAATAAAAGTGAGACAGTGTCCCACATACATACACACACCATGGCTCTATGGACGCCGGGGCTTGAGGGTCAAATACTATCTTTGATCCAACAGGATGAGCTTGAACAAGGAGCTACAAGAAGGGGATGGGAAACATCGCTGCCTCCTACTACACAGACATGGCCTGGAGCAATCCCAGAGGCAGAAGGCATGGTGGTTGCTTGAGGTTCATTTGAAAGAGCCAAGGCAGGCCGGGTGTGGTGGCTCACGCCTGTAATCCCAGCACTTTGGGAGGCCGAGGTGGGCAGATCACTTGAGGTCAGGAGTTCCAGACCAGCCTGGCCAACATGGTGAAACTCTGTGCTACTAAAATAAATAAATAAATAAATAAATAAATAAATAAATAAATAAAATAGAGCCAAAGCAGAACAGAGACTTCCGTGTGTCTAGTTCCCTCCACCCCAGAGTTGGTGAATTAAAAGCCAGCCGTGGAGCACCTTAGAGTTAGGGCGGTCTTTGTGAGTCCCAAAGCCTCCTCTCCATGGGGAGATGCTGCGTGCTGGGGATTCCTTTCCCAACTTTGTGGCTCAGCGTCTGAGGTGGGGGCGTGCCCAAGGGAGCCTCAGCTTTTCCAACCCATTATAAGGGGATGTTTTCTCAGTTACCAGGTGGGTAGGAGTCTCAACTAGTCTCTGACTCTCTCAGAGGGAACTGATTGGTGAATGGATGTTTTTGGTGTGTCCACGGGTGGAGGGAGAGTCAGGAGCTTCTCTTCCACCATGTTGCTGACATCACTCTCCGAACAGGCTCTTCAACACCCCTCTAAGGAAGCTGATTTGAACTTGAGCTACTAGCTCTCCCTACATCCAGTTACTTGGTTAAAGGAGTGGGCATTTATGGTTTTACTTCCCGAGCACCCAGTACCCTTTCTGGTGAATGCATTTCAAATTCCCACTGGGGAGGCCCCCCACATTCTTTGGTTCCTATGGGTCTCACTTTCAACCTCTCCCTGAAGTCTGGGAATGGGCAGGTGACATGGGCCTGTCCAGTCAGAATAGTCCATGGCCTTGTCCACAGTGATTGGTACAGGGCTGACCACGTGACCCAAGTTAGACCAACGGTAATCAATCCAAAGATTTTGCAAAGTCTTCTGGGAAGAAATGCTCTCTAGCTGGTAGGGTCTTTAAACTGGTGGCTGTAGTTTAAACTGGATGCTTCTGGAAACCACACTTGGAGAATCTCAGAATACAGCCAGTGGAGGAGAAAGCACTAGAGAGGAAGGGGGTGAGAGATTCAGTGGTGATGCAGAGAAAAGGGAGAGACCAAACCTAGGAATCCAGTCATTTCTGGGGCCAGGTTTTACCCCTGGACTCCTCTCTTACCTCAGCCGGTACATTCCCTTCTTGCTTAAGGCAATCTGAATTGAGTTTCTATCACCCAAAACTAAAACTGTGCTGACCACGTAGGTAACACGTTCCATTGCCGAGTCCATAGCTTGGAGCTCTGCCTGCCCCTACTCCCACACCCTGTCTTGATGAAAACAGAGCGGGGCACAGCAAATTCAGACCACGGCCTCGGCCCACAGGGCTGTCAACACAGGGCTGAGCGCTGCGCTCTCCACCCTGTAGATACACAATTGCTACGCGTCACTTTGTTTGGTGAAAACTCCATTTCCAGTCTCCTCTTACTAAACTCACACTGTTTGGGAACTTCTGACAACTGTACCTCACCCTGCAGAAATAGCTAGAAGCGGACTCACCTCTGCCGTGGTCTGTGGCTCGGGAGTCTAACAGTCAATTATCTCATTGCTGATGAAACAGCAGGAGCGATGAAGACTTAGGGAGCTCACTGCAGCCAGTCGTGCTAATGACCTGTCTGCAGTAACTTTGTAAACCTCCACTTTTAGGTTCATGGCTCAGCCAAAAACTGTCACTCCACACTTCAGCTTGGCAAGCATGTTTGCATGGTGGAAGTGACGTCCTTGTTGCCATGGTTATCAGCTCTCAAGAAAACTTTTGTAGTTGTTTACAGCACCAAACCCCAAATATTTGCAGAGAACCCCTTTCAGAAGCTTGTGGCACTATAGTAACACACAAAGTTATTCCACATTTTGTTCTTTATTTTCTTAAAAACAGAGAAAATTGTTCTCTACTCAAATCTGTAAAACGCATTAGTTCACAGTTTCCATTTTAAACCGAAATCAAACCTACTTTCATATGAATTGGGTATCCAAGGCTGCTGTTTTTCCTAAGAGAATCTCAGTAAATCCAAACACTCTGGATGACCCAGGAAGAAGAAATGTGAAAATGGAGACCAAGGCCCATTAAAAAGCCCAGGTTTGGCAAATGCGGTGGCTCACGCCTATAAACCCAGCACTTTGGGAGGCCAAGGTGGGCAGATCACTTGAGGTCAGGAGTTTGAGGCCAGGCTGGCTAACATGGCAAGACCTTGTCCCTACTCAAAATACAAAAATTAGCTGAGCATGGTGGCACGTGCCTATAATCCTACCTACTTGGGAGGCTGAGGCAGGAGAATCACTTGAACCCAGGAGGTAGAGGTTGCAGTGAGCCAAGATTGCGCCACTGCACTTCGGCCTGGGTGACAGAGCGAGACTCCATCTCAGAGAAAAAAAAAAAAGCCCAGGTCCCAACCAATTTTTTAACTACTTGTATACATATATCAAAATTGTCTAGTGTACCACTGCATTCCAGCCTGGGTGACAGAGTGAAACTCCATCTCAGAAAAAAAATTAAAAAAAAAAAAAAAAAGCCCAGGTGCCAACCAATTTTTTAACCACTTGCATACATATATGAAAACTGTCTAGTCCATGAAAGGATTCTACAAATAACAGGCCTAGAATTGGTATTTCATACTCATGGTTGACTTAGCAGCAGCCACTGATTTTATTTCAACAACAATACATATTTATTGAACATCTGTGTACCAGACTCTGTGCCTGGCATGGAGTAACTTTAGTGGATGAGCAGCCATCACTGACCTTGTCCACTGGGAGCTTATAGCCTGGTGGGGGTCGCAGACATACACAAGAGAAAAAACAATTCCAGATTGTTACAACTGCTAGGAAGAAAACATACAGGGAGCAACCAAAGAGAATAAAGGCTAGAGTGGCTCGGAAGATCTGTCTGAGGATACAGCATTTAAGCTGAGACTCCAGGATATGATGACCATGGAGTGGGGGACAGGAGGTACAGGGACAAGGCCCTGGAGGCAGAAGAAGAGCATGAAGCAGGATCCTGAGACAGGACAGCACTTGCTGAGTGTGAGGAACAGAAAGGAAGCCAATGTGCTAAAGCCTCTTGGGGAAATGGGGTGGGAGCACAGGAGGATACAGAGGTAGGCAGGGGCTAGATCATGCTAGTCTTTGTAGGCCATGGTGAGAAATCTGAATTTCATTCTAAGTAAAATGGGCAGTGAGCCAAGATTGCACCACTGCACTCCAGCCTGGGTGACAGAGTGAGATTCCAGGGGACTGGAGATCAGTGGTGGCTGTAAACAGGGGTGCAGCATGATCTCCTGCAGAAGGAGTGAGGAGAATAGTCCATGTTGGACACAGTAAGTTTGAGAGCCCCGTCCGACTTCCAAATGGGGATATTAATTAGGCATTTCAGATCATCAAGTCTGGAACTCAGAGGACAGATTCACCTGGAGATATAATTTGCAAGCATATAATATAATTTGCATGTCTGTATAATTTGCATACAGACATCTTCAAAAATATTTCCAGGTAAGTTGGAGCAAGGGGTGCCCAACTGAGAGACTGAGAGGGTAGAGTCACAAGAAGAAATCCAAGCCGGCTTGATGCCATGGAAGCCAAAAGAAAACCGTGTTTTTAGTGGGAGGGAGTTGATCAACTGGGTCAGATGCTTCGCGGAAGCTGAGTTGACTTACAGATTAATTCCAAAGCTTTGAGATTTAGAGCTAGGGCTTGGGGGAGGGGATGAAAGGATCATCTTAACAGGCTTTCCTTAGAGCCTGGGGATAATATAATAGCACAGGAAGTAAAAGTGAAAACTGCAGGCTCCAGGGCCAGATTCCCTGCAACCAAGTTCCACTTCCGCCACTGACCAATGTGGCCTTAAATAATTTTCCAAACCTCTATGAGCTTTAGCTTGTCTTTACAATGGACATAACAATACTATCTACTCACAGGATTGTTGTAAAGATTGAATGAGTTAATAAACAGCAAGTGCTTAGAAGAAAGGACCTGGCTCAAGCTAAATACTCTATGAGCATTAGCTATTGGTATTATTGATGTTGCTGCTGTTGTTGTTGTTGTTACAATAATGAATACTTAGTGCCAAGTGCTAGGTTTTACATGTATTGTCTCAGGTAGAAGCTACTGTTATATCCATTTTGCAGATGAGGAACTTGCCTAGGACTACCCAGTAAGCTCTAGGGTGGAGACTGCCTTCCTGTCCGGGTCAGACAGCCTGTGTTTTTAATCACTACTCTGCAGTTCCGCCATGTGACGCCAAGATGGCTGGTTAAAGTCCAGGACAAGGGAAAAAATGGCTGACTAATGCACTAATTGTGTTTCTGCTTCAACTTGCATTTCCAGAGGTGCCTATTGGTTTGTAATTGGTTCTGGCATGTTTATAGGTATTATAAAACCAAATCTTATTTTACATCTCACAGGATTTAAGATGAATAAAGTAATGTGGTTGTGCTAGTTTAGAGCTGTACAAATTATGCTCCAAGAAACCCCAGTTCCTTTCCAGAGAGGGTAGAGTGTGGTCCCCTAACCTGTATAAAGTTCTGGTACCAGCCAGACCTACCTAAGCTGGAACGACTCTATTCTCTGTTCTATTCACTGAGCTCTTTCTTTAGCTGTCTTTTTTTTCTTTTCTTTCTTTCTTTCTTTTTTTTTTTTCCTGAGACGGGGTCTCCTTCTGTTTCCTAGGCTGGAGTGCAGTGCCATAATCACGGCTCACTGCAGCCTCAACTTTCCAGGCTCAAGCAATCCTTCCACCTCAGCCTCCCAATTAACTGGGACTATAGGTGTGTGCTACTATGCCCAGCTAATATTTTTAAGGTTTTTGTTTGTTTGTTTGTAGAGACAGGGTCCCATTATTTTGCCCAGACTTTAAGCTTTCATTTTAAGAAAATATTCTGAGGATATAAAAGCTTGAAAACCACAAGATTTGGCATTTCTCAAACTACACCTGCATCAGAATCACCTATGGTGGTTGTTAAAATACAGGTTCCTTGACCCTACTACAACTTAAGGAATTAGCAACACTAAAGGGAGGGCCTGAGAATCTGCTTTTTAACAGCTCCCCAGCTGACCCACATGCATATTCAAGCAAGAGAATTCTCAGTATTACCTCGCTTTACCTCTTTGTCTTACACAGTAGCCACTACCTATAGCTAACTTCAATTTGAACATAAATTCACTAAAATGACATGAACTTTGTAACTCCAGTTTCTCAGTTGCACTAGGCACATTCTAAGTGCTCAAAAGCCACATGTGGCAGATACAGAACATTTCCAGTTCATAGAAAGTTCTATTGGAAAGTCTACAAGTCCCTTCCAGACTAAACATTCTAGGAATCTCAGACTGCCTGAATGATGTACTAATGTGTTTTATACTAAGGCACCAAACTCAGTCAAGATTTCCTGGAATCTTCAACTGCATTTAAGGCATAATATGCTATTAGGAATATATGATTACACCTACCATACTGGACTGAAATTACCTGTTAGATATCTATTTCCCCTGACATACTCTGAGTGCCTTGAAGGCAGGTACCATGCATGTATTATTTAAGTCTGTATTCTCAGTGCTTAGGGCTTAAATAAATGCTTGGAGACTGTTTAATTGGGCCACACAACCTAAGTGAAATACAAAGCTGAAAACAGAATGTCCTCACTAAAGGCATTCACCAGTTAAAAGCATTCATACCTACTAGGATGGCTACTATCACAAAAACAGAAAATAACAAGTGGTGGTGACGATATGGAGAAATGGGAACTCTCGTGCACTACTGGTGGGAATGTAAACTGGTGCAGAATGTAAAATGGAAAACAGTCTGGCAGTTCCTCAAAAAAGTAAACATGGAATTACTATATGATCCAGGAATTCCACTTCTGGGGATATATCCTTCCCTCCCCCCACAAATTGAAAGCAGAATCTGGAACTATTTGTATATCCATATTCATAGCAGCGTAATTCACAACAACCAAAAGGTAAAAGCACCCACGTATTCATCCATGGATGAATGGATAAACAAAATATGATATATACATACAATGGAATGTTATTTAGCCTCAAAAATGAAGGGAATTCTGATACATGCTATAATAGGGATGAACCTTGAGGACATTATACTAAGTAAGGCAGTAACAAAAAGACAAATACTGTATGATTCCACTTACATAAGATACCTAGAGTAGTCAAATTCATACAGACAGAAAGTAGAATGGTTATTTCCAGGGATGGGAGTGGGGAGGGGAGAGAAGGAGTTGGAATTTGACGGGTACAGAATTTCAGTTTTGCAAGATGAAAAGAATTCTGGAGATGGATTTGGCGGCAATGGTTGCACAACAATGTGAACATACTTAATGCCATTGAATTGTTCTTAAAAATAGTTAACGATAGTAATTTTTATGTTATGCATACTTCACCACAATTAAAATATTTTAAAATAAAGATTTTTTAAAAAGCATTCACTACTACCAACCAGAGAAAATATATCAGTCCTCATGGCTTTGAGAAAATGGCTTTGGAAAAACTTTGGTTCGGCATCTATCCTGCTGCACCTAGGCAGGTACTGGGGGTCAGGAGAGGTCAATGCCAAGATAAGACATGGAGGCACTATCACAAGGCTGACCAATGCATGCATGGTTCCCGCCTTCAAGGCACTCAGAGTATGTCAGGGGCAATAGATATCTAACAGGTCATTTCAGTCCAATATGGTAAATGTAATAATGCATTCTTAGATAGCATATTATACGTCTTTAGAGAGAGCTCCTGTGACAATCCCAGGCCAGAGAGACCCCCTGAGTTCTCTCAAACAGGAAGCACTCACAGTCCTCACCCATGGTCCCCTACCAGGCTGATCACCAGAACCCCCTGGAAAGGCTTCACCCTGTGGGTTCTGATTCCACATCTAGTGGTACAACAAAGACCATCTTTATTTTTGCAAAGTTGTGCAGGGGGAGAGCCAGACCTGGGAGCGCCTAATCTATACACTTACATTCTGCTTCATGACACTGCTTGTCCCATCTTCTCATCTGGTTTGCAGACTTCTTGAGGGAAAAGACTGTAACTTATATATCAACCTTGAGAGTCAAAATCATTTGTGGAATATTTTTTAAGACTGCAGATGCCTGGGACACACCACACATCTATTGCATCAGCATTTGTAAGCATCTGGGTTTTTTTTTAAAGCCCCCGAAAGGGATTCTCATACACACTCCTAAAGGGAGACCCACTGCCTTACAGACTCTCAGAGTGCTTGATACAGAGATGCTGTGCAATGTTTGCTGACAGACAGAAGGAAGTCCCTTTCAATAAGACATCTAATAGGGGAAAGGTATGTGTATTCATCTGTGTTACTTATTCTAATCTTTTCCTATGACTATTCTGCATACGGTTTAGACCACATGATAAATAACTAACAATAACAATTAGCATTTAGTGAGCACCTAATATGTGCCAAGTACTGTTCATGTGCTTTAGATGTACTATCCCATTTAATTCTCAAAACAATCCTATGTATGAGGAAAGTACCATTATCAGGAAGCTGAGTATTTCAGTCCATCTGTCCTGCTCTAACACAGTAACTGAGGCTGGGCAATTAATAAAGAAAAGAGATTTATTTGGCTCTTGGTTCTGCAGGTTATACAAGAAGCATGGTGCCAGCACCTGCTTCTGGTGAGGGCCTCAGGTTGCTTCCACTCGTGGCAGAAGGGGAAGGGGAGCCAGCATGTGCAGAGATCAGATGGTGAGAGAAGGAAGCAGGGGAGGGGCTAGGATCTTTTAAAGGAACAGCTGTCATGGGAACTAACAGAGTGAGAACTCATTCATGAGGGATCCGCCTCCATGACCCAAACATTTCCCATCAAGCCCCCCCCCACCTTCAACATTGGGGCTCATATTTCAATATGAGGTTTAGAGGAGTCAAATATCCAAACCATGGCACCGAGGCACAGAGAAATTAAGTCACTTCCTCAGAAATAAACCTTTCTTTTTTTTTAACATGACAGTTATAAGTGTTCTTATAACTTATCTTCTTTTTAATGGCTGCATTATATTACCCTAATTTGTTTTTCATCCTTCTACCCCTAATTCATTAACCCATTGCTCATTGTAGAGCAGGATTTTATCTTGTTTGTAACAGTTTACCATTTTAAATGACGCTCCAATGGACATCTTTGTGCAAGGGCTGTTTGCCATATTTCTGAAAAATTGTCCTTAGGAAAATCATGAGGAAATGTTCTGATGGTGAATGGGGCTAAACAGTGAGCACGAGTCTTTATGATGGGAATGTGCTGAATGGGCCAGGGAAGCCCTTCTCCCTGGAAGGTGTTAAATCTCAAAACAAACAAACAAACAAACAAACAAACTCCTAAGGGGTACAGATGAGATGCCTGGAGGCACAGAAAGGAGGAAATGTACCCAGGCTCACATGACCAGCAAACAGCAGAACCAGGAGAGGAACCTGGTTTAACCATTTTAACCATCAGGCCCAGCTTTCCAGTCAAGGTATTCTTCCCCCATGACTCCCTCATCAACCATCAGCATAAGAAACAAAAACTAATGACAGTAGCAAGAAAGAGCCTTTCTCATCAACCAGGGACCACACAAAAATGTACCTGCCGTGACACAAGAAAAACATCCGTCTCACTTCCCTGGCAAGAAATCTGGAAGCACTCACTCAGAGTAACACAGAGTTCCTGCCCTCAAGGTGCTCACCCTTTAGATGCTGAGATAAAGTGGAAACAAAGGGAAGGCAATAACAAGGCCCACCATGCACCAGGTACTGTGGGCGCTTTCTATCATTATATAAGTTTGAAATGGGTTGAACTGCATCCTCTTGCAAAAAGTGGAGATTTTAGCCACCCCCTCATCCATGAATGTGGATTTACTTGGAAACAGGGTCTTTGCAGATATAATTAAGGTGGTGATTAAGATGAGGTCACATGGGAGAAAGACAGTCCTGCAATCCAGTATGACTGCTGTCCTTATAAGAGAGAAGAGAGGCACCCAGGCAGAATGCCACAGGACAACACAGGCAGGAACTGGAGTGATGAGGCTGCAAGCCAAGGAACAACAAGGACTGCTGGTGACACCAGAAGCTAGGAAGAGGCAAGGAAGGATTCTCCTCTACAGGTTTCAGAGGGAGCACGACTCTGCCAACACCTTGATCTTGAACTTCTGGCCTCCAAACTGTGAGACAATACATTTCTTTCTTTCTTTTTTTTTTTTTTTTTTTTTTTTTTTTTGAGACAGAGTCTCACTCTGTCGCCCAGGCTGGAGGGCAGTGACGCGATCTCGGCTCACTGCAACCTCTACCTCGCAGGTTCAAGCAATTCTCCTGCTCAGCCTCCCAAGTAGCTGGGATTACAGGTACCCGCCACTAGGCCCAGCTAATTTTGTATTTTTAGTAGAGATGGGGTTTCACCATGTTAGCCAGGCTGGTCTCGAACTCCCGATCTTAGGTAATCCACCCAACTCAGTCTCCCAAAGTGCTGGGATTACAGGTGTGAGCCACCGCGCCCGGCCGTATTTCTGTTGTTTTAAGCCACCGAGTTTGTGGTACTTTGTCACGGCTGCCCTAGGAAACTAACGGAACATTTTCTAGTCTTTTAGCTCCATCAAAGCAGAAGCTGTTTTTGTTTCCCTTGTTATCCTGGCAGCTTGCACAGACCCTGGCACATAGTAGGTCGCCAGAAAAGTGATTAAAAACTAAAGTATACATGTAGTAAAAGGAGGAACCATGTTTTTTATCTCTACTGAGAGACTTGAGCAAATTAGGCGCTCAGGAAACATTTGTAGAATGAATATGTTTTCTAAAAACAAATGAAGGATAAGCTCAAGAAGGCTTTGCCATGAGTCTTATTCATGTATTTCCCCAGGACTGAGCACAGGACCTGGCACACAGTCGCTGCTTAATAAATTTTAAAGGCGGGGAGGGAAATATGAAATGAGGGAGGAAGACAAGACTAGGATCATCACTTCCCATCTCTCAGTTTAGCCAGAACCTTACTTTATGTATCTAACTGAGATACAGTCAATGCTGTGAAACAACCAGTTGAATTTTAAATAGACTCAATTATTTTGAAAGGGCTTTCGCAGCAGAACTTGAATACTGTTTTTCTGAAACGCGTTTCTTTTTCTTTTACATCCAGAAATCATAAGGCTTCCTAACCCTTCCAACTATGTTAGCAATGCAGAGTTGAGAGGTCAGCCTTCTGCGTTCCGCTCCAGGGACACGTTTCCCGTCCATGTGCAGCATGCATTCCTGACCCCTGCCCTGCAGCCAAAAAGGGACATCAGCTGGGCTCAGGGAAATTCAATTTGGGCTGACAGCCGGCGGCATGATTATGACAGGGCATCTGCTTGACATTTGGAAAGGCAAAAGAGAGAGGAGGAGTCACAGAGGTTTCTCATGGGCTTGGCTGAGGAGGGTCTAAAGTTTCGGTCACTTCTTTTCTACATATGGAGAAAAACCTGAACATAAGGCCAACTGATTTCTACTGCTGGCTCAAAATTTAGAATTCAATTCCACTTCTATGTGCCGTGCTCCTGTCTCTCTGATGGTATTTGGGGTGAATAAAGGAAACAGGTCTTGTTCTTTATTCCCTTGGACTTGAGTTTTCCCAAGGATGACAACTGCATGGCTGTGGACTGTGATTTTATTCATTCATTCATTCATTCACTTGTTTATGAGAATTTTGTTGTTTTTGTTGTTGTCATTGTTGTTGTTGAGAAAGAGTCCCACTTTGTCACCCAGGCTGGAGTGCAGTGGCACAATCTTAGCCCACTGCAACCTCTGTCTCCCAGGTTCAAGCAATTCTCCTGCCTCAGCCTCCCAAGGCGCACACCACCATGCCCGGCTAATTTTTGTATTTTGAGTAGAGACAGAGTTTCGCTGTGTTGGCCAGGCTGGTCTCAAACTCCTGGCCTAAGGTGATCCACCCACCTTGGCCTCCCAAAGTGCTAGGATTATAGGCGTGAGTCACCATGCCCAGCCCACATATTTATTTTAAATAAGAGGTCCCTGTCCACATGTCTTGGTAAGTGAAGTCTCTGTTCCTGCCATCCCCTTGTCTGCTATTGAACTCACAAGGGCGGCAACTGCCTACCCCATGGAACATCAGGTAGGTTCACAACTGTGACAGTGACAAGAAAAGCTGACCTCTTCTTAGTGCCAGTTAAGCAAGAGATGGGGAGAACTGCTTTATATTTCTCGATATAGCCCTCCTGTGGTCAGCTTACCCACTGATGTGGGAACTTTTCCCCCATCAAAGGAGTTGGTTGAGAGTCACATCTATGTTATTTTAGCAGATGAGCCTGTGGGGCTGGGTTAGCTTCCATGCCCCTCCTGTGGCCCCAGCGCATCCCACACTGAACCTAACCTGGTGGTTGCTAATCTGAATAGTATTTATCTCTTTCCTTTTCCTCCAGATAAGAAGCCTCAGGTTCCTGGCACATAAGTAATAAGCAGTTATCAATATAAGTTAGATGAATGAATGAATGAATCAATCAATCAGTCAGAGGAATAAAGGTGCTGGCCTTGTGTTATAGCTAAGAGCACAGGCTTTGGAAAATCAGGAGAGTGTAGTTTTCACTCATGCTCCACCACTTTCCAGCTACATGACATGTTTTTATTGACATATAAGATATATACACAAAATTATCTATGTCATAAGTATGTCATGCAAGGAATTTTTACACTAATGAAACATCACCCAGATCAGGAAACAGCACATTAGCAGAACCGCAGAAACCTGCGTTATGCTCCCTTCAAGTTGCTATCCCCTACCCACCCAACGGTAGACCATGGATGGCATCTGACAAGTTAGTATCCTCTCTGACTCTTATCTTCTATTGGGAAAAACTACTTACCACGCTATGAGAATACAATTTAAAAATAATAATGGCATAGTAGTAATAGTAGTAGAAGAGAAGTAGAAGTAGTCACAACAGTACTAGCAGCAGCAGAAGTGACAGTAGAAGCAGTAGTGGTAACATTAGTAGAAGCAGCAGACATGGTAAAAGTATTAATAGTAATAATGGTAACAGAAGTAGCAGTAGTCATAGCAGAAGTAGCAGTGGCAGTAGTAGTAGAAGTACTAGAGAGATACTAGTAGCAACAGTAGTAGTCATAATGGCTAAAACCTATATAGTACTTACCATGTACCAGGCACTGTTCCAAGTGCTTTACCTTAACTCAACTAGTGCTCAAAACAACCCTTGTAAGTCTGCATAAAATAGGAGAGAACAGGAAGAAGCCAAGGCAGAGAGAAGTTAAGTAGCTTTTACAAGGTCACAGAACTACAAAACCATGGATCCAGAATGCAAACTCCAGCAGGCTGGCTGCAGAGCCTATCCTGTCAGCAGAATCCTCTAAGAACAACAAGTAGCGTGGCAAGAAAAGATCTGTCCTCCAATATCTGCTCTCTTCTTCTATAATAACAACTCTCAATTTGATAAGCACACAGTCATGCAGAATAAAGATTATACTTCCCAGCCTTCACTGCCGCAAAATGTAGCCAGAGAACTAAATTCTGGACAGTAGAATATAAGTAGGAGCAGGAGGTGCAACTTCCAGGAAACATCCTTAAAGGATGGGATGTGCCTTTCTCCATCTCGTTCCTTCCTCCTGCTGTTAGATGTGATGGCTAGAGCAGAAGCAGCTAAAATGGGGCCATGAGGTGACCTTGGGAATAGAGGCTCATATGACAGACAAACGAGAGAAAAAGCCCAGGTCTCTCATAGATTGCTGTAGAAAATCTGTACTACTTGTACCTGAACTTTTAGGTAAGAGAGACACTTCTCTAAGCCAATGTTCTTTTAGATTTTATGTCATTGTCAGCAGAACCGGATTCTAATAATGCACTGAGTTATTGCAATTATAATTAATATCACCTAAAAAGATACCTGCAAAACGAATGCCATTTTGTGCTGGACTCGACTTAAAAAAAGAAAAAAACAAAATAAACATGACTTTGGATAATCCTATAATAGACAAATTTTGAAAATAAAAGTAAAGCTTAATTTACCCTGGAAGGCGATATCATGTCTGGATCATATCAAAAGCCTCTCAGGTTGGCCTCTCTGCCTCTAGCCTCTCACCTCGCCCACCCATTCAGGACACATTTGTTTATCTAATCATCCTTTAAAAACTATTTTCAACCTAAAAATTTAGGTAATTACAATGCCCTATGTGCCTACTTTATGTAAAACACTTTACTATACATTTTTTCTAAACTACACAAAAAAAATCTGAAACATAAATATTACCCCTTTTCCAAGGACAAGAAAACAAGAAACAGAGAAAGTCAATGTCTTTTTTTTTTTTCCCAGGCCGGAGTATAACGGCACCATCTCAGCTTATCACAACCTCTGCCTCCCGGGTTCAAGAGATTATCCTGCCTCAGCCTCCCAAGTAGCTGGGATTACAGGCACGCGCCACCACACCCAGCTAATTTTGTATTTTTAGTAGAGACGGGGTTTCTCCATGTTGGTCAGGCTGGTCTCGAACTCCCGACCTCAGGTGATCCACCCGTCTCGGCCTCCAAAAGTGCTGGGATTACAGGCGTGAGCCACTGCGCCCAGCCGAAAGTCAGTGTCTTGTGTGAGATCACACAGAAAGTCAGTGCCAGGGCCAGGATTCAACCACCCCTTCTAGCACCCACGCACTTTCCACCACGTGGACTTCTTAGAAACCCAGGCCCCAATAGGTCAACCCTGTGCCAGTCAGTCTGCCAGTTTTTTAAGATTCTCAGACTCTACAAGTTTTCCCGGCCTAGCTTTTCATGGTTCTTCCTGTCCAGTCTAATTTTTATCATCCTCTAACACAAACTTTCATCCACCGAGGCCAGGCTCCTTAGACTCTTCATCATGTGTCCCTACACCAGGCCTTAGTATTCCCAGCTGCAAAATGGAATAAGTCATACCTCTACCTCTCCCAAGAGGTAACACGGTATAGTAAAAAAAAAAAAAAAAAAAAATGCAAAGGTCCTGCAGTAAGGGAAAATTGACTTACATCTAGCTGGGCAAGTTCTTTATCAGTAAAATGAATGTAGAAATTCTTTTTTTGTTTTTAGATGAAGTCTTGTTCTTGAACCCCAGGCTGGGGTGCAGTGGCGTGATCTCAGCCCACTGCAACCTCTGCTTCTGGGGTTCAAGTGACTCTCCTTCCTCAGCCTCCCGAGTAGCTGGGATTACTGCCACCACGCCCGGCTAATTTTTTGTATTTTTAGTAGAGATGGGGTTTCACCATGTTGGCCAGGTTGGCTCGAACTACTGACCTCAGGTGATCCACCCGCCTTGGCCTCCCAAAGTGCTGGGGTTACAGGCGTGAGCCACTGCACCCAGCCGAAAGTAGAAATTCTTACTTGGCAGGATTGTTGGGTGGAGTAAATGAAATTTTATTTTATTGTATTTTAATTTTAATTTTAATTTTTATTTTTGAGAGGGAGTCTCACTATGTTGCCCAGGCTGGAGTGTAGTGGCGCAATTTTGGCTCACTGCAACCTTTGCCTCCCGGGTTCAAGCAATTCTCCTGCCTCAGCCTCCCAAGTAGCTGAGATTACAGTCAAATGCTACCACGCCCAGTGAATTTTTATATTTTAGTAGAGACAAGGTTTCACCATGTTGGTCAGGCTGGTTTTGAACTCCTGACCTCAAATGATCCACCCACCTCAGCCTCCCAAAGTGCTAGGATTACAGGCTTGAGCCACGACGTCCAGCCTGAAATGTTTTTAAATAACCTAAAACACAGTGGACTCCTATAGCACCTTATATTGTTGATGGTGTCACTGTTGTTGCTACTCTTGACTTCTTATTGGTACCACCACTCAGACAACTTTCCTTATAAATAAAGGCAATGGATAATGTGACAGAAAACATAGTAGACAGTCTACACCTGTACAAATGCTAGAGATCTGTTCTCTGATAACAATCGTGCCAACAGTCTCTGTTAGATTCCAGTGCTTGTGTTTGATAAAATTTTGCATTTCAACTCCCAAGAAGAATCCCACTGTATCTCCCAGGCCAGGTTTTCTGGACAGGGTGGGCTACAGATCACTCACCGATTCCATAGTGAATCTCTCGACGAAAAACTGGAGAGCCTGGAGGCTGAAGATCTCATGTCTCAGCCGTCACATCAGAAAATGACCTGGATGGGGCAGGACAAAAGGGGACAAGAGTCATCCAGTGAAAATGGGCAGAAGACATTGTCTCAGACCAACATGGGATTTCATTTGGAGGCTGCACCTTTGTCAGGAATGTTCTTGCACCACAGAGTGGCTGTCAGAAATATGAAGGAAACTACTATTTCAGCTTCCTACGGTGGGGCTGATACCTCCGTCATTGAATCTCTATGCAAGTAAGTGCTCAGGAATCCTTCCGGCATTCTATTTCTAGCTCTACGTTGGAGAGCAATTTACAAGTCATTAACTTCTCTAGACCTAGGCTCCTAAACATAAAATTAAAGGTGCTGATGGATGCAACAGACAGACAGACAGACGCCTGCAGCTGTGTGCCCACGAGAAAGCAAAAGTGTTCACCCAGCAAAGGAAATCAGTTCCAGGATGAAGGCAGATATAGATGAATGCACATATTTTAGGACAGCCCCTCTGAACCTGGGAGAGGATTTTAATTAATTCATGCATACCAAAGCTTAATTAATTGCTGAGTGCACAGAGCACAGGAAGTCTGGGATAAAAGCTGTTACATAAGGGAACAGCTTCAATATTTGCAGAATGGAGGGAAACAGAGGTGGGGATATAAAAATATATTGAGCCAAGGGACCTCCTTGGTTTTTATCCAGTGATTCCTAGCTCAGTGTGTCATCTCCATCCAGGGCCAAAAACCGAGGGACATCTCGGTTCCACCATCTCCTTCACCCCTATAACCAATCCATCCCCAATTCATGTCTACTTTACTTCCTAAAGATCTCTCCACTTATCTCTCCCCACCTCCACTGGTCCAGCTCTGGACCAAGCCTCCATCATTCTTACCTGGGCCACTGCCACTGGCTCCTAACTGATCTCCCCTCATCACCATTTCTCCCTCTGAAATCTAGTCTTCCATGCTGAAAGCAGAATAATCTTTTGTGTGTGTGTGTGTGTGTGTGTGTGTGTGTGTGTGTGTGTGTTTACCTTTTATTACAGGGAATTGTGTACAGACATAAAAACAGAGAAGTGTATCATATACCGTCTGAACCAACCACCTAGTCTAATCACATTAACCCATAATCACACCCACCCCATCCAAACCCTCATCCTTCCTGCCCGTGCATTATTATTTTGAGGAAATTTCCAGATATCTTATCATTTCGGTCATAAATATTACCGCATGGATTTCTAAGATAAGGTCTTTGGAAAAAATATCACTGTAAAACTACTACCATATCTTAAAAAGATAGCAATAATTCCTTGATATCATCAAATATTCACACAATGTTCAAATTCCTAATAGTCTCATAAATGTCAAACATGGTGTTTTTAACAAGTGTTTTTTTGAAAAAAAAAAAAAAAAAAAAAAACCAAATCTAAGTAAGACTGACACTTAACAATTGAGTGATATGAAGAATACAATTTTGAAAACACCAATTTGATTGTGTCATCCCTCAACTCTCCATCACTAGGTTAACATTCCTCAATAGCTTCTCAGTGCTTTAGAATAAAAATCCAAATCACTGAACATGTTCTGACTCTTGCTCACCTATCTGACCTTATCCTGTCTACCAGGCACAATGCTGCAACCATAGGACACTTTCTTTTTCTTTTTAAATTATTATTATTATTATTGTGTGTGAGTGTGTGTGTGTGTGTGTGTGTGTGTGTGTGTGTGTGTGATGGACTTTCGCTCTTGTTGCCCAGGCTGGAGTGCAGTGGTGCAATCTCGGCTCACGGCAACCTCTGCCTCCCAGGTTCAAGCAATTCTCCTCCCTCAGCCTCCCAAGTAGCTGGGATTACAGGAGCCTACCACCACGCCCGGTTAATTTTTTGTATTTTCAGTAGCGACAGGGTTCTGCCATGTTAAGCAGGCTGGTCTCGAACTCCTGACCTCAGGTGATCTGCCCGCTTTGGCCTCCCAAAGTGCTGGGATTACAGGTGTGGGCCACTGCGCCCGGCCTGTAGGACATTTTCTTAGATCCTGGAACGTGCTGCAGTTGTTCCACCACAGGTCCTTTGCCCATGCTGTTCTCTCTGCCTGGAAGGCTTCCTCTCTCATCTTCTGTGCCTAGGTAACTCCTGTTCTTCCTTAAATATTATATTCTCAGAGAAACTCTGCACCTTCAGATTAGATCGTGGAATTTATCTCAGTTTTTAATTATGTTTTAAAGTGAAGATTGATTAATATCTGCTAATTTTCTTCAATTATAAGCTACATGGGTACAAAGATTGTGTTTGCATTTGTTTATTGGTGTATGTTGCAGTACCAACTATACAATGCCTGGCACAACAATATTAATAGATATTTGTTGGATAAATGATCAAACTACTTCTTTCAAACTTAGATGCCAATAGCAATTGAATCTTCCTGAGCACTGAACCACAAATTTAAATTAGATGAGGAACTGACAAGCTTATCTTAAAATGCATATGGAAATGCAATGGACTCAGGATAGCCAAAACAATCTTGAAAATGAATAACAATGTTGGACTTCTATTTCCTGACTTTGAAACCCACAAAGCTAAAGAAATCAGGACAGTGTGGTACTGGCACAAGGATAAGCATATGCTATCCTTCAGAATCAAAGATCATGATCTTCCTATAATACTGACCTCTAGAACCCAACTTTACTAAGCACATGCTTATGAAAAATAAGTATGTGTTACTTGCATACATAGTCAATGCCTTTCCCAGCCCACCCCTCAGTTTGTTATTCCTTTGCTTTCCTTGCTTCACCCAAGCGTGGCAGCTGAGTTAGTATGGTAGACTGGATGAGTCTTCCCACTTCTTCACTTCCAACATGACTATGAACTACACATTTCTGCCCTTTGTCATGGGACTTTGTAGTACATCCCACTAGAGTCAATGGTGTTTACTTCCCTGTCTCACTGGATTCTAGACTGGATCACTGACTTGCTTTAGCCAATGGAATGTGGCTAGAAGTGACAGTGTGCTGGTCCCAAGTCTATCTCTTCTGCCCTCCTATGATGCACCACAAAAGGAGTATGTCTCCATAGCCACTGTCTGTTGCTGCCTTTTAGTCTGAACTCAGATCAAAGGAATGTGGAGCAGATCGGAATCAACCACAAGTCCGGCATGAACCAGCCATGCACAACCTAGATCAGCTAAACCACAACCAACCCCATAGATCCTTGAGCATGAAGATATATATCTGCTGTCAAACAAGCCTCTGAAATTCTGAGGTTTTTGCTACTCAGCAAAAACTGCCTAATTCACATCAGAATATTAATTTATGAACACCAAGTATCAACACAGGTCGGGAAAATGAAAGCCATGCATACAGACATCACAAGTATGATGACAGCTACTCTTGCAGAATTCCCACCTCCTTGGTGCCAACTGGACCCGCACAACAATCCTGCAAGGGAGACACTGGGCCAGATTTATAGATGAAAAAATCGTAACTCACAGGATATGAAATAATGTGTCCAAGACAGTGTGTGGCAGAACTAAGATCCTGACCCAGGTGGTCTAATAAACTCCAAGCCAGGCTTCTTCTGCATAAAACATAAAAGGGTCCTGCAGATGCTGTCCCATGAGTCTGTGATGCACCAACCTACCTCCACTCTTGTCCCATTCCTTCAGAGCATCTTCATGACAGGCTGCTGGGGTAGGGGGAAGGCCACTGGGCCTAATTATCAAAAGTTCCAGTCCCAGATCCACCCCTATGGAGAGCTTCACCCTTGTCAGTGAGCCTCTTTAGCCCTCAGGTTTATGAAATGAGGTCACTAATCCCGGCCTGGCCTATGTCACTAGAACGTCGTGAACCTCTGGGGAGATGGAGTGTGAAAGAGCTGTGTGAGGTGTGACACCAAAGTCAGTTCACATCCTGCTGCCTTGACTCTGAACTCACTCGAAGTAGGTTAGCAGCTACGTCTATGTCCATACCTCACCCACGGCACTTGGAGACCGATTAGATGCTCTGAGAATGATTTTTTATTCAAACAGAGATTATTTCTTTCCAGTTAAGAAAGTAATCCAGGTTCATCAGAAAAAATATTAAGGCATAAAATAAAAATCAATTATTATCCCAATACCTGAAGATAAATACTGTTCCTATATTAAGGCCATTTCATCTCTGGGACTCGTTTGTTTTTTTTTGTAAGGGTGAAACAAAGAATACATTTTGATTACCATAATTTTCTTAGAAGCAGGGAACTACCCTGTGCCAGGGACTGCTCTTGCTGCCTAAAGACAGAGCAAAGAACAAAACAAAAGAAAGTTTATGATCTTAAAGGACTAATATTCATTCATTCATTCATTCATTCATTCATTCTTTTTAAAATTCCATAATTATGGGTCACCCACTACATACTGGGCACTGGATGATGATGATGATAATGACGATGACAGCTTCCTTGCCAGATCCTGTACTCTAACAGTATGACTTATTAAAAGTTGCCCCTAGAACAAACGCATCCAGGTTAGAACGCAGATTATGCATCTCTAATGAGTCACTTATCCTTTCATACTTTAGTTCTCTCTTTTTTTTTTCTTTTTTTTGAGACAGTCTTGCTGTGTCACCCAGGCTGGAGTGCTGGAGTACAGTGGCACGATCTCAGCTCACTGCAACCTCTGTCTCCCAGGTTCAAGCGATTCTCCTGCCTCAGCCTCCCAAGTAGCTGGGATTACAGGCATGCGCCACCATGCCCAGCTAATTGTTTGTATTTTTGTAGGGACAGGGTTTCACCATGTTGGCCAGGATGATCTCGAACTCCTGACCTCAGGTGATCCACCCGTCTCGGCCTCCCAAAGTGCTGGGGTTACAGGCATGAGCCACTGTGCCCGGCCTAGTTCTCTCATCTTTAAAATTGGATTTCCTGTTCTGTGGAAGCTATACTTTGAAAATTAGGGACTTAAAAGAAAACAGATCAAACTTATTTTTATTTTTATGATGCTATTCCTCTTAAACTATCAGAAGCTCAACTTGTCTAGTCCGAGCTGAAATTCCACCTCTTCTAGGAAGCTTTCTCCAATGTTGCCAGCCCAACAATCTGTCCATTTCTGAACTCTTACAGCACAGCTAGTAAACATAAGGAAAGTACCTACCTCATGCAGTCATAGCAAGAATTAATAAGAGAACATGATTAAAGCACTAAGCAAAAAATGGTTGGCTCCCCGTAACTGATGAATGCCTGGGAGCTAGCTGTGGTGGTAGTGATATTACTGCCTCATTTAATCCCCACACCCATCCTAGAAGCAGCAAAAACTTAGATGTTGAAGAACTCGTCCAAGGTTATGTAGGTTACTGCTTGGGCACCTCAGGCTCAATCCCACTAGGGGACCTTCTGAGAGACTGTGGACAGCACACCTCAGAACTGCCCCGCCGAAGGGAAAGGAATCTGGGGCATTTACCCATCACCTTCCATCCCTCACTGCCCAAACATAACCAGGTCATGAGTCTCAGGCTCAGATGCAGGAAGCCCTCTGTGTGAACCAGCACTGTCTGCAGTGCCTTCCAGGGAGTGCTCAAAGATATGAGCAGAGGAGTGGCAGCATCTGTACACAGACGCTCAATAAATATCTGTCGAAGGAGTGAGTGAACAACGTCTATCAACCCCCACGGTCTTCTGTACAACCTCTCATTTCCCGCTACCACCAGCAACAGAAGATTTAAAGCACCTGCCTGCTGAAGTGCACCAGAATTCATTACCATCAAGCATCACATTTGTTACCACCCACGTTTCAGCTTTTCCACTGAAATTCTGTTCTATGACTTACAGTTTGTCAGTCAGGACAGCGATTCCTGATGCCATGCAGGATTCGGGGACATAAATCATTTGGTACATAAACCCTTCTTTATTGCCATTCCTCAAATAGGTGTTTTGTATTCAACAGAAGTGACTCCACGAATGCTAGGATTTGTATCCTTTTATAGAGGATGTAATAAACTCTTGAGTCATCTGCAGCTGGCTACAGCTTGGACAATTTTTTCCCCATAATATCACACCAAGCACTTTTCCTATTTACTGATGTAATTCTTTCCTGTTCTGTGGAAGCTGTACTTAGAAAATCAGGGACCTAAAGAAAATAGACCAAACATATTTTTGTGATACTATTCCTCTTAAGCGATCAGAAGCCCAACTTGTCTAGTCCCAGTTGAATTTCCACCTCTTCCAGGAAGCTTTCTCAAACTTTCCCAGCCCAACGATCTATCCACTTGTGAACTCTTACAGCACTGCTAATAACCACAGCAACCCCTTATTGTTGTTTTATGTGTCAACTTAACTGGGCTAAAGGATACCCAGATAGCTGGTAAAACAGTATTTCTGGTTGTGTCTGTGAGGCTGTTTCTGCAAGAGATTAGCATTTGAATCAGGAGACTGAGTAAGGAAGAGTACCCTTCCCAACGTGAGTGGGCATCATCCAATCCATTGAAGGCCTAATATTAACAGAATAGAAAATAGAAGGAAGGGTGAGTTTGCTCTCTACCTGAGCTGGGACATGCATCTTCTTCTGCCTTTGGACATTGGTGCTCCTGGTTCTCAGAACTGCAAACACAGACTGGGATTTACACCATCAGTTCCCCTGGTTTTTAGACCTTCAGGCTAGAACTGAATTACACCACTGGCTTTCCTGGTTGTCCAGCTTGCAGATGGCAGATCAGCCTCCATAATCAATTCCACTTATTATAGGGATGAGCCAATTCCCTATAATAAATCTCCCCTTACATATATCCTGTAAGTTCTGTTTCTCTGAAGAACCCTTTTACATATCAGACCCCATCCTAGGCACATTCATTAAATCCTACAAGGAACTCTGAAAGGAACTGTGATTGTCTGCATTTTAGCTAAGGAAACTGAGGCTCACAGAAATTATATAACATTTCCCAAGTCATACAGCTGGTTAGTGGTGGTGGATTCAGAACTCAAACTTGAAAGAGTTTGATTTCAAAGCTCAGAACTTTATCTGCTGTGCTAAGCAAGGCACTATGGAACATGACCAAATACACCCCATTTGGTATCATTTCCTGATTGTTCATAAAGGTAAGTCCAATCTCCTCTTCTGGCTGGATGTGGTGGCTCATGCTTGTAATCCCAGCACTTTGGGAGGCCAAGGTGGGTGGATCACCTGAGGTCAGGAGTTCGAGACCAGCCTGGCCAACATGGTGAAACCCCATCCCTACTAAAAATACAAAAATTAGCCAGACATGGTGGCGGGTGCCTGTAGTCCCAGCTGCTCGGGAGGTTGGGGGCAGGAAAATAGCTTGAACCCAGGAGGCGGAGGTTGCAGTGAGCCAAGATTGCACCACTGTACTCCAGCCTGGGTGACAGAGTGAGACTGCGTCTCAAAAAAAAAAAAAAAAAAAATCTCCTCTCCTGTGGTGATTCTTGAATGTAAATGCTGAGACCATCTGAGTTGGTCATGCGGATTTTGTACTAATTGCTACGTCTTTCAGTTTCCATATCTGCTGGCAAGCAACAAGTCCTGCCTCCCTACCAACCCTGATCAGCCCTGAGTTTGGTATCTGTAACCTCGGGCCAGGTAACTTTGGACTCCTGCTGTTTTTCCTAATCCCTCTTCTCCCTGGCTGGCATGCATGTGTTTGAGATGGGCCCTTCTGCTAACTGTCTTCCCAGGATTATCCAGTAGGCTATGGTTCAGAGAGATACAGAGGAGACCCTGCAGAAGCCCACTCCCTGACAATGCCGAGGCTGCTGGACCTTAGCTGTGGCCCTGCCCCCAACTGCCCGCCTCATTTGTTGGTTCAAATGATAACAATCAAAGATGGTTTGGGTCTTTCCTCTCCAAAGAAGAGGTCACTGTGAAGGACCCACAAGCCAAAAGACCAGAACCACTGTCTTGCTGGTTTATAAATTCATGACAACTGTGACTGTATGTCTTAGAGCCTACTCTGGGTATATTGCAGGCTCTGGGCCTGACAGTGAGGAGGGTGAGTTGAGTAACACAAGGTCATTGCCCATAGAGAGCTCACAGTCTGGTGGGGCAGGGACAGGTATAGAAACAGACAGGATGAACGGTTGTCAGTGATATCATCTGAGTGTGAACACAATGTCAAAGGACCTGCCTCCCAAACATCTCGTAAGTGCCTACTGCGTGCTTTTTTCCATTGGCTACAGCTTCCCACAGTGAGAATTATCTGCTGGGAAAATGCATCTATTCATCCACTAATATATTGAAAAAAAATATTAAGTTAAATATCAAAGAAGTATTGGTTAGCAAAACGGACATGGTCTCTGCTTAAGGAATAAGACTTTCATCAAATAACCTCACCGACAACAAGAAAAAGGACACGTACTGGTACCATAGGACCTACCTACTATAAGTGATTAATAAATCCTCAGCATTTAAAAAAGTTACATCCTAAGAATTCTGTGAATCTTAAAATAAGTGAATGCCAGAGAAACAGCCTCGGGACCCCAAGAAGAGAACAATGAAATCAACTTGAGAGTTCTCAAGTTTATTCTAAGCCCGGAAGCAGGCTAGGCTCACTCACTAGCCACGCAATCCACTCCTCATGCCAGCAGGAGCAGGCTCAACCCAGTCTGTGCCACCACAAACGACACATTTCTTTCAGGGTCCCCTGGGAAGAAGCGCAAGTGTGAAATGTGAAATCCAAGGGAGCCTAGAGTCTCTTGTGCTGCCCACTGTGTGATCATATCGTCCAGGTCATTTCAAACAATCTTGAGTTCACTCTCAGCAAGTATGCTGAGCGCAGAGCCATCTGGGAAGCTGCTCCCTTGTGCTGCAGCCCAGGGCTGGGAAAATTTCCCAAGCACTGCAAACAGGAGAGCCCTTGGGACAGAAAGACACATTCCAACACAGGCTCTCCCACCTAATTTCTGGCTGATCTTGAGTGACAAAAAATCACTTCTGGGAACCTATATCATCTTCTTTTTCTGTTTTTTGAGACAGTCTTGCTCTGTCGCCCAAGCTGGAGTACAGTGACGCAATCTCCACTCACTGCAACCTCCATCTCCCGGGTTCAAGAGATTCTTCTGCCTCAGTCTCCCAAGTAGCTGGGATTACAGGCATGCACCACCATGCCCAGCTAATTTTTGTATTTTGAGTAGAGATGGGGTTTCGCCATGTTGGCCAGGCTGTTCTCGAACTCCTGACCTCAGGTGATCCACCGTCCTTGGCCCCCCAAATTGCTGGGATTACAGGCATGAGCCACTGAGCCCAGCCCTGTGTCTTCTTCTGAAAAATAGAGATGTCTGCAGACTATGATGATGCCCACACACAATGCCTTGACTCTCACAGGTCATTACAGGCCAGGTGCATCTTACTGCAAGCAACACCTGCCACTCTGCCCCAAGAGTTTGCTCTCAGCCACCAAGGCGCAGGCTGGGAGTGCCAGGAAATGAACGCTTCTAGCTGTGGCCTTCAGATGAGGATGAGTGGAAATCAGGAAACAATATCCCCAGCTCCTTGCCCTTTGGTTCTGACAACCCTGAAAAGTCCCCAGAGGAATGAAAGCCCAACTGCCTGCCTTATAAATGCCTAATGCCCTTCATTGGCTCCTTCTCTTTTCTGTCTCCCTTCCTCATTCCTCCACCTGTGTTTCCCTGGATCACCTCCCTAAGAAACTATACATGCTCCAATATTTTATCAGTGTTGGCTTCTTGGGGAAACCACCCTAAGACAAGAATGATGATACTTTTAATAGAGTGTTGTTAGGAGGAAAAAAGGAGGTTGTATAAGTGTGAGAAATGCCAGCATAAAGCAGGTGTACAATGAACAACTGCCACTATTGTGACAACCCAAAACTAGAAATGATATCTGCAGCCCAGGGGCCTGACTCGGTGGCTTCCCAGCAAGGCCAGCGCCATAGGCATGTTTCATGTGGCTGGGCATCCTGTTGGCGTCCACTGACCACTGTCCCAGTGACAGAGAGAATACAACCAAGGCCTGGAAGTCACCTTCCAGGAGCAGCACCCCAGTGTCCCAGCCTCCACCCTGTCCAAAGAAAAGGGAACCAGGATGGAAAGGGGTCTGCATGGAATGGGGTTTACTCCCTCACAGGAAGCCCCTATTGTCCAGTGCTCACCAGGTACCACGCAGGCCCTGGATGGGTATCAGCCACATCGCCCCTTTCAATCACGCTGAGTCTTCACCAAGCCCGGAGCAGTGAGAGGCACAGCTAGGAATGTCATCCCACTTTACAAAGGAAACAGCAGCCCTCACAGAATAAATGACAATTGTAATAGAATAAATAATAACAGGTCTGACAGAGTTTGGATCTGTGTCCCACTGCAAATTTCATATTGAATTATAATCCTCAGTATTGGAGGTGGGGCCTGATGGGAGGTAACTGGATCATGGAGGTAGATTTCTCATTAATGATTAGCACCATCCCCTTGTTGCTGTCCTTGCCACAGTGAGTGAGTGACTTTCCATGAGATCTGTCATTTAAAACTGTGTGGTGCCTTGGTCTCTCTCTTTCTCCTGCTTTGGGCCATGTGATGGCCTGTTCCCCCTTCACCTTCTACCATGATTGTAAGTTTTTTGAGGCCCCCCAGAAGCGGAGCAGATGCCAGCATCATACTTCCTGTACAGCCTGTAGAGCCATGAGCCAATTAAACCTCTTTTCTTTATAAATTACCCAGTCTCTGATATTTCTTTATAACAATGCAAGAATGACCTAATACAAGCCTAGCAGAATAAATAACAATTTTTTTTTTTTTTTTTTGAAATGGAGTCTTGCCTTGTCACCCAGGCTAGAGTGCAGCGGTGCGAACTTGGCTCACTGCAACCTCCACATCCCAGGTTCAAGTGATTCTCCTGCCTCAGCCTCCTGAGTAGCTGGGATTATAGGCACGCGCCACTACACCCAGCCAATTTTTGTATTTTTAATAGAGATGAGATTTCACATGTTGGCCAGTCTGGTCTCGAACTCCTGACCTTAGGTGATCCACCCACCTTGGCCTCCTAAAGTGTGAGGATTACAGGCATGAGCCAGCGTGTCCGGCCACAATTTTTAAAAATAATAAAGCTAGCATATATTGCATGGTTATTATGTGTATCTGACACTAACTACACAAGCAATAACTATTTTAACCTTCATAACAAACCCAGGAGACAGGTATTGCTGTCTGATTTTACAGAGAAGGAAACTGAGGCAAATACAGGATGAGTATCTTGCCAGAGTTTTTATAGCTAATAAATGAAACCTAGATCTGTCTGATTACAAAGACTTATCTTTCCTTTAAATCTCTCCAGCCTTTCAGAGCAGGGCCAGCCTCAGGAGAGGTCTCTGCTGCATGTATTTCCCTTCTAGTTTTAGAACTATAAAAAGATCTTTAACACACTAACAAGACCAGCCTCGCTCGAGCTCATTCCTAACACCTAGGAGTAGGTCCAATTAACATCAACCCCACTTGACCACACTCGTTGTAATTACTTTATTTCCGCCATTTCATGATGATCACATTTTCACATTTTAGCATTTCTGAAACAGGACGTGTCTTCCTATCAATAAAATATAACGTGGCAGGACTATTTTCTCTCCCAACACTGTTATGATATCAATAATGCATCTTGAAATCAAAGGCATCTCAGAATCAAAGGAAATAAAGTATATCTAAGAAATGTTCAAACCTCATCAAGATAAAGCCCACATCAGGCCTTAGAAGACTGCAAGTCTGAAAAATGAGGAGCCTGAATCATCTCCTTCAGACCTCCCAAAAAATCCATCAAAGCGTATCTGTCCCTGCATAAAGTGTCACCCCACACAGGAGCCCACTACCATCTGTCTGGGACTCAGATATCTCATAGAATCCCTATATATCTGCATTTTTAATTAAAAGAAAAGGAAATCAATTCCTCACTTGTCAGTCCACAGATAACATCTAACGAGTGCCCATTATGTTGTAAAAATATGAAATATATATTTGACTGCATCTTCTATTTTGCCAGATTCATTCATCCATTCATTCATTTATGTAACACTCCAACAGTTGCCTACTAGGAGCCCATCCAAGTGGGGCACTTTCCTCTGGTGTAAGGCAGACAGGTGAATCAATGATTGCTAGTACCTGCAAGAACAGAATTTGCTACAAAGTGGAGAAAATAATGCAGAGGACTGGATAATGAGTGGCTTCATGGGGGAAGTAGTAGCAGCATCTAGTTTTGAGGATGAACAGGAGGACACCAGGCAGAAAGGTAGGAAGAGGGAATTCTGATTGGACAGAATAGTAAGTTCAAAGGTACAGTCTAAGAAAGACCTTTCATTGGATGAATGTTTGCTGACCCATCTGCCATGTCCAGGGCACAATGACGATACTTCCAGAATGTTAAGATAATAATTGTGTGTTGTTTCAAGCCATTAAGTCTGTGCTTTCATCTAAAATCTTGTTACCACCCATACAAATAGGCAGATTTGCATTTAGAAGGTTCTCGACCTGAAAGGTGCACGTGAAGCAGAAGGAAAAAGCCAAGATTTTAGAATTTGGGGGCTAGAGATTAAGAGTCCTGGTTCTTCCCTCTACCAGCCTTGGGCAAGCCACCTTACCTCTCTGAACCTGTTTTCTCATCTGTAAAACTGGCATAATAATATTAAACTCAGGTGCCTGCTGTGAATCAGGCCTTGTGATTTCCATCCAGAAATACACACATAACTCATGCTTCTCTTGCCAATTATTTGGCCCTCTAGCCTCAAAATATTGCAAATGTATCAGCCAAAGTACATGATCTATTTAACAATGAAATTTTTTTCTTTCTTGATAATACATCAGAATGTCATATTTATCAGGGTGGGAATACTGCTTGTTCACTTCCATAACTCCTCTTTTTTTTTTTTCGAGACAGGGTTTTCCTTTGTCACCCAGGCAGGAGTGCAGTGGCGCGATCTCGGTTCACTGTAACCTCCGCCTCCCAGGTTCAAGCAATTCTCCTGCCTCAGCCTCCTGAGTAACCACGATTATGGGCACACGTCACCACAGCCCAGCTAATTTTTGTATTTTTAGTAGAGACAGGGTTTCACCATATTGGTCAGGCTGGTCATGAACTCCTGACCTCAGGCGATCCCCGCCACCTTGGCCTCCCAAAGTGCTGGGATTACAGGCGTGAGCCACCGTGCCTGGCATACTTCCATAACTCTTAAAATGCCTACTGTACAACAGGTGCTCAATAAATTATCTGTTGATGAATACATTAACAGAATTAGACAAAAACAAATAAGGGGAGCATCAGGAAGACTTCTATACGCATTGTCAGAATGGGAAACTGGGGATGCCTTTTAAACTATAGGGAAATTCAGGCTGAGGTAGAAGGATAGCTTGAAGCCAGGAGTTCAAGGCCAGCCTAGGCAATATAGTGAGACCTCATCTCTAAAAAAATTTAAAAACTAGTGGGGTGTGGTGGTGTATACCTATAGTCGCAACTACTCTGGAGGCTGAAGCAGGAGGATCACTTGAGCCCTGGAGTTTGAGGCTACAGTGAGCTGACTGTGCCACTGCACTCCAGCCTGGGCAACACAGCAAGACCCCATCTCTTAAAAAAACAAAACAAAACAGCCGGGTGTGGTGGCTGACGCCTATAATCCCAGACTTTGGAAGGCCGAGGCGGGTGGATCACCTGAGTTCAGGAGTTCAAGACCAGCCTGGCCAACATGGTGAAACCCCATTTCTACTAGAAATATAAAAATTAGCCGGGCATGGTGGCGAGTGCCTGTAGTCCCAGCTACTGAGGAGGCTTAGGCAGGAGAATCGCTTGAACCCGGGAGGCGGAGGTTGCAGTCAGCCAAGATTACACTCCAGCCTGGGCAACAAGAGCAAAACTCCGTCTCAAAAAAAAAAAAAAAAAAAAAAATTACAGGGAAATATTCATGCGACCTAAAATTGGCCCTTCCACTGAAAGTCCTACAACAAATTACTTTTCAGCCAACCCTGACAAAGTCCTGTGACTGAGGAATACCACTGTTCCAGTCCTCAAACATCTTTCTGAAAATCCATCTCCGTTTCTTAGAAATTTTACTGCCTGTAAACTTAGAAGGATCAGCCAATTTCCACAAGACTCCTTTTCAAAATGAAGTTTCCCCAGAGTCTAGACTCTCCTTTTAATGAGGTTTTAAATATTTTCTATTTCAACAGCTGCTTGTCTCCCAGGCACAGCGGGCCACACCTGGACAGGATGCTAAGCCTGGATGCAGCTGACTCACCACAGACCCGACGCCCCTGCCCCACTAGTGTCACCGACTCTGGAGGACAAGTCGCTGACGTCAGGGTGCCCATTAGAATGGAAGGCCCTTGAAAAATCCCCAAGTAGGCAAAAGAGCATTGTAAGCAAAGCAACCCCACACTCCATCTCTTCCTCCTCTCCAGAGAAAACTTCAGGGAAACAAGACGCTGCAGCTAGCACAGTGCCTGGCCTAGTAAATGTTTATTGAATGAATTAATTAATGAATGCCTAAACAAACACCCTCATGCCAAGACTTTCTGGGCACACACGGTCATTTCCCATCAGAGTCAGTTCCCAGCTGCCGACCAGTCAACACCATCTAATCAGAGCCACGGATGTCCTGCAAGTCACTTGCTTTGCAACTATCTCCAAAATAGGTGACCCTGACCGTCATCTTCTGGGGATTTCTGTAAACTAGATTTCTCCTAGAAATCAATCAAGGCTTCTCACCTTTCCGAACCCTATTTCCCCTGAATGACAGACAACTACAAGGAATTAGTCTGAGGCAGAATGCATCAGTGCCCCAAAAAGGGGCAGGTGATTTGGCTCAGCTACCTGCTTTGGCTACCACCTAATGGAGAGCCCATTGGCTCCTGGGAGACTCAGATGCCACAGTGGTAAAACAGAAATCATAATGCCCACATCCCACAACCACTGTGGGAAAGAGCATCAGACTTCCCATCTAGTATCACGGCAGCCTGAGCTGGTGGGTCCACCTTCCCTCTTCTGTTATAAACACATCAAATCTTGAATGACTATGACCCAAATGGGACAATACATAGCCAAATGGAAGAAATAAAGGCCACAGCTCCCAGTACACACATCTGTGTACGTTTGCATACACACATATGGACAGGCAGAAGTGCAACCCACGTCCAACTGCGTGCACACATACACACATGCAAAAGTGCAACCCACATACAACTGCACACAAACACACAGAAATACAACCCACGCACAACTGCACACAAACACAGAGAAGTGCAATCCACGTACTACTGCACATAAACACACAGAAAACAACCCACGTACAACTGCACACATACAAACACACAGATATATAACCCACGTCCAACTGCATGCACACATACACACATGCAGAAATGCAATGGAATGTGTGCAGCAGCAGCAGGGCTGTTCCCTGTGGGCCCATGGAAAGGATGCTGGGCGGTTCCCAGATGCCCTTCCAGGGTCCCTTCCAAAGAACTTCATGTGCTGGGTTGGGACATTCCATTGTCAGCCTGTTTCCTCTGTGGAAGCAGTTTTCTTGGCTCGCTCTGGCACAAGTGATACAGGCGGAAAGAGCAGTCCCTTCTCACAGTCCAGAGATTGTTGTGAAAAGGAGTCAGGCCTGAGGGTCCGAGTTTGCAGAACCCATACCTAGACATGTTTCATGAGACAGAAAACCCCACAAGTCCTGGCTTCAGGGAAAAAAAAAAAAAAGGAGAGGGAAATGTATAGGCTGACAAAACTGACAAGTCCAGGAAGGATGGAAATTCAGGCCTGGCTAAATTCAAGGGCTCAAAGGATGTGGTCAGGGAGAGGTTAGTCTTCATCTGTTGGCTCTGCATTTCTGTTCAGGGAAAGGGTGGCATTTTCAGGGAGGCTTTGACCAAAGGGGCCACTGGCCTTCAGGCTTACATCCAGACACAATTCAGCAATCCCTGCAGGAAAGCCTCGCTGTGCTGCTGGTTCTAATACAAGTCTCAGGATTGACTCTAACTGTTCATCCATCCTCGAACTAATTTCTGTGGCCAGGGGCTGGAACACTCACTGGACTAGCCGGGTATTGCTTATGTGCCCAGATGGACACGGGGAGCCAGTCAGCTCCATAGGAGACCCACAGACCAAGGGAGGGGAGGAGAACTTGCCCCAAGGCCACAAGGACAGAAGAAAGAGGAGAGGAAAGGAGATAGTGTAAACCATAATTTTTATTAGAGAATAAGGTAGCAATCAACTTCAGCCTTAAATACAACAAAGAGAATAGGAGTGTAAGTCTTTCTTTGATATTTTTTTTTCCAATAGCTTTTTTGACTTATAATTCACATACAATTCATCACAATTTAAAGTATAAATTTCAGGCTTGGCGCAGTGGCTCACGCCTGTAATCTCAGCACTTTGGGAGGCTGAGGCGAGTAGATCATGAGGTCAGGAGTTTTAGACCAGCCTGCCCAACATGGTGAAACCTCATCTCTACTAAAAATACAAAAATTAGCCGGGCTTGGTGGCGCATGCCTGTAAACCCAGCTACTCGGGAGGCTGAGACAGGAGGATCACTTGAACTCAGGAGGCGGAGGTTGCAGTGAGCCGAGATAGCGCCACTGCACTCCAGCCTGGGTGAGAGAGCGAGACTCTGTCTCAAAATAAATAAATAAATAAATAAATACATACATAAAGTATACAGTTCAATGGTTTTTAGCAAAATTCACAGAACTGTGCAACCATCACCACAATCCATCTTCATCACCTCAAAATGAAACCCCGAACCCATAAGCAGTCACTCCCCATTCCACCCTCTACACACCCCAGGCAAAAATAACAATATAACCTTCGTCTCTATAGCTTTGCCGATTTGGACAGAATCATACAATAGTTGCCATGGAGTGTTTTTTTTTTTTAATTATTCTTTCTTTTGTGGTAAATTCTACAAAAAGATCTCCTTCCCTAAACTCCTAGCTGAACTCTGCCCTTGTGGCTCTGACAGGGTAAAGTCTCACTGCCTGGAATCACAGCCGTGGAAGGGGCTTCAGTTCATCCCTTCAGTGACATGGGCCACAGAAGGAATGAGAGGCTTAGGAGACCCTCCCTAAGAGGCCTGGGAAAAGGCAGAAGCTGGGAATGGTGCTGCCCAGCAGGCCTGAGCCGAACATGGCACATTGGACCCTGCAGCCAGGGCAGGGACCCTTCCTGGAGGCCTGGGTCCCGCACGCGTTGTCTCACCCCAGCCGGCGCGTGGTGGAGCAGAAAAAAGCCAGGCTTTAGTCAAACAGATGGTCCAAGGACTCCCCAAGGACATGGCACTATGGGTTTTCTGCCCAGCATCCCTCCTCATTCCTGATTTCAACTGGGATCTCCCTTCCCATGAAGCACATGTGCCTGCAGTCCCAGGTGTGGGCCTCACTGACTTAAAACCATCCCCATCGTCTGCCACTAATTAGTTTAGAAAGAATATGTAACCCAATTGGGGTCAATAAGACGTAAGGCTGGAGGTTTCTGAGAAAGCTCTTTTTCTTTTGCCCAGAAGTTTTTGAAATGGTGTTTTCTGTCTTCTTTTGGATGTTATAAGAAAGATGTGAAGCTAAAAATGGCTGCAGCCGATCTCACTACCAGTCTTGGGGAGACGCCAACATAGGAAGGATGAACCCAAAGAACAACGGGAAAAGGAAGCTGCGCTGCCACTGTGCCAGCGCCTCTCCACTGGTCCTCCCTTTTCCGTCCTACTCTGCACCCCAAATTGACCTCAGGGACTACTGCAAGGGTTTGCTCCCCCTCTGCTACAGGATGGTTTTAGCAACAGGGAGCCCCAGCAGAAGACAGGAGGGAGGGAGAGGGAAGCTGAGGCATTCGATCTCCTCCCTGGGGCTCCCTCTCTAGCAGTCACTGTGAAACGGCTGCTGGCCTCAACCCAAATTTCAGCTCTGGCCAGGGCTCCTTCGCACAGCCCTCGCTGTCTCCAATTTCCAATAACTCTTCCTCCTTGCTCCTCAAAACTAGGCACACACAGGAGCCTCAGGGCTTTGCTATCCCTGGAGCTTCCCTATACCTGCCTGAACCACCTTCTTTTTTTTTTTTTTTTTTTTTTTTTTGAATAGAGATGGGTGTCTTGCTATGTTTACCAGGCTGGTGTTGAACTCCTGGTCTCAAGCAGTCCTCCCATCTCTGCTCCGCAAAGTGCTGAGATTACAGGTGTGAGCCACGGCACCCAGCCAACCTGCCTACACCTTCTTAAAGATCTCTTTATGTGGCCAAAAAGCAGGTGAGAAGATGTTTAAAGGCATTAGTCATTAGGGAAATGCAAATCAAAACCACAGTGAGATAAAACCTCACACCCACTAGGTTGGCCATAATGAAATACACACACACACACACACACACACACACACACACAAAATAGCAATAGCAAGTCTTGGGGAGGATGTGGAGAAAGTGGAACCCTCATACATTGCTGGTAGGAGTATAAAATGGTTCAGCTGCTTTGGAAAAGTCAAAAAATGGGTTATCAGATGACCCAGCACCTCCACTCCTAGCTGTATACCTAAAAGAAGTCAAAATGTACATTCAAATAAATACTTGTAAATGAATGTTCATAGCAGCACTATTCACGATGGCCAGGAGGTAGAAACAACCCAAAGTCTATCAGCCAAGGAATGGAATGGATAAACCAAGTGTGGTAGAGCCATACGATGCAATTATTCAGCCATAAAAATAAATGAAGTACTGAGACCGGGTGCGGTGGCTCACGCCTGTAATCCCAGCACTTTGGGAGGCCGAGGCGGAGGGATCACTCGAAGTCAGGAGTTCAAGACCAGCCTGGCCAATATGGAGAAACCCCGTCTCTACTAAAAATACAAAAATTAGCCGGGCATAGTGGTGCGCACCTGTAATCCCAACTACTTGGAAGGCGGAGGCAAGACAATCACTTGAACTTGGGAGGCAGAGGTTGCAGTGAGCTGAGATCGCACCACTGCACTCCAGCCTGGGCAAAAAGAGCAAAACTCCNAAGGTTGTTTCATTCATTCCTCTTAACACCAAATTATAAGCCTTCCCTCATTGGCAGTAATAATATCTACTTGGTAAAATGGGTATCGGGTTCAAATGAGGAACATACAATGTAGCCACTAAGCAGGCAGGTTCTGTCACCAGCTTGTTGGGCCCGAATCTCAGCTCCATCCTTTACTAGCTGTGTGACCTTGGGCAAATTACTTCAAGCTTGCTTGTCCTCTGCCTCTCTCCTCCTCTCCTACCAGCAACCGTCTTAGTGTTCCGCATACGCTGGGTACATCATCATCATCATCATCATCATCATCATCATCATAAAAATTACAGTGTCTAGATCTTGGATCTCTCCAAACTAGGGGTGGGTAAATTATAGTCCTGGTCACAAATATCACTTTATCAGGAGTTTTGCTTCTCCAAGCCAAACATTCCCCAACCCTTCAACCAAGCCTCAGAGGACAAGGTGTTGAGCTCCACTCACCATCTGTGGCAGCACTGCTAGTTCACCAAAACTCTGTTTCCTCTTCCTCCTGGGTGCATGGCTAGACTACACTTCCCAGACTCCCTTGCAGCTGGGTGTGACCATGTGTCAGAGTTCTAGCCAAGGAAAGAGACAGAAATGCTGCATGCCATTTTTCAGGCCAAGGTTTTTAAGAAGTGGGTGTGCTTTCTCCAGGCTCCTTCCCCCTTCTGCCAGTGGACGCTGACAGCAACAAAGCTCCAGGGGGCAGCAGGGCCACAGAATGTAGCAGAGGCCTAGGTCTATGAGCCACCACATGGAGGAGAGCCTCCCACCGAATTAGAAAAACACATTTTGGGCTTTTACACAAAGAAGAAAAAATATTTCTTGTGTTTGAGCCAATACACATCGTGGGGACTATTTGTTATTGCAGTTATTATCACTGTATTACTAACTAATACACCATCCAGTCTCCTTAATATGCATCTACTGAATTGAATTACAGAAGGTTTCTTTAATTCTTCCAAAAAAGGTTTCACCTGAATACCTACTATATGAGAAATCCTGGGGGTTCCCAATAACATAATGTAAGAATATCTGCTCTCAGAAAGCCACAAAATAATGGAGGAGACAGAGGTATGAACAAAGCAGACACTGAAATGTACAAGGTAGAGGGGGTGGGCACAAACAAGAAGGTAGTCAATTCTACCTGGAATCAGACTAGTCAGGAACAGCCTCCTGGAAGAGGGGAATACTCCAGCTCAGGATAAGGAGCTCATCATATAGACAAACCTTTCAGGCCTTCAGAGACCAACCTGAGCCACAATCTGGAGGCCTGAGGGGGATGGGCACATCTTCAACAACAGCTGCACGTGGAGGAAGGGGAGGAAAGGGAAGAAGGGGGCGTGGAGATGAAGCTGATGAGGACTGTGAAGCCAGACCATCACAGGCGCCTGGTTGAGGGTCCAGGAGCGTACAAACTGTGGCTACAGAGAAACACTGATTTAATCTAATCTATCCCTTTCCAGATGAGGCCTGACTTTCTAATTCCTTGATAGAAAAATAAATTCCCAGGTTCGGATCACCCACGCTTCCTGGCTCCTGCTCCCTGGCCTGTGCTTGTCTCTTACACAGTGTACTTTCCGGCCTTCTCACTTGCCTCGGGCTTCTCTACGGTTCCTCCTAAACTGTCTCTGTCAAGATTCCATTGTCCTTAGAAATCCAGATATTTTTCCGATAATCTCTACCCTTTCTTCCCTATGTTCCCAAAATTCTCTCCCATGGATCAGCCTCTTGGAGGGGATTCACACTTCTTGAAGTAGGCCTGGAGATTAACACCCATCTTGGCAAATCTTGGTTCATTTCCCATAACGGGGACTGGAGCCAGGGGAAGAGCAAGAGGCTTGGTTCTGGGTTCAGAGCAAGTTCTGGGTTCAAATCTCCACTGTCATTTGTGAATTCTGGGACTTCGAGTAATCCAGTAAACAGGCTGAAGCCTCAGTTTCCTCACCACTGCTGCCTTCTAACATGAAAGGATAAAGATGGATCCGGAAACAACCTCAAATATCCAATGGCTTCACCTCCAACACTTTACAGAATAGGAAATTGAGGCCCTCAGAGGTTGAGCAGCCTGAGGTCACAGTTGGTGGCGAAGTCAGGTCTAGAATCCAAATCTATGTAAAAGGACAGTACCAAGTAATAGAACTAAATTGCACCAATTAGCTTCGGTCAGTTTACAACAACTATTACAATCCATATTTATACCTTTTTTTTTTGGCTGGAGTGCAGTGGCATAATCTCGGCTCACTCCAACCTCCACCTCCCAGGTTCAAGCGATTCTCCTACCTCAGTCACCTGAGTAGCTGAGAAATATGTTCAACTTTAGCATTAAATTTTAAAATGCAAATAAAGAACATTTATCTTTGGTCCATCAGTTATGCAAAAATTAACATAACTGATAATGTCTGAGGCAGGTAAGAAATGTATACTTGCAAAATTGCTCATAGAAATACAGATTGGTAAACCTTTCTGGAGGGTGACTTGGTAACATGTACAACACTTGAAAATGTGCCTACCCTTTGTCCCAGAAATTCCAACCTCTGGGAATTTGTCAAAAGTAAATATTTGGACAAGTATGTACATTCAAAAACTAGAAACAACCTAAATGTCCATTAAAAAAGAACCAGTCGGCCGGGTGCGGTGGCTCAAGCCTGTAATCCCAGCACTTTGGGAGGCCGAGACGGGCGGATCACGAGGTCAGGAGATCGAGACCATCCTGGCTA
>NW_016803233.1:372569-393493 GCF_001698545.2 Rhinopithecus bieti | reverse complement strand
AACCAGTCAAATAAATTATGATCTACCCATGGCCAGCCAAAATGATCATGTAAATCTGTATTTATTCAACATGGAAAGAGAGTCCCTATATATTAAATGAAGGCATAAGTTGAAAAGAATGTGTAAGATGTCACTGTTCACAAAAACTATGTGTCTGTGAGTGTATCAGCATAGATAGACAAAAGTGGTCAGCTCTCAGTGGCTGGATAATTATGGATGATCATTATCTGCCTCTTTATCTTTTCTTGTTCTTTCTAAATTTTCTGTTGGAGTGTTTATTATGTTTACATTTTGGGGGAAAAAAAGGAATTGTGCAGAAAGTAGATTAAAGGTTACCTAGGGCTGGGGGAGGAGAATTGGGAAAATGGGGAGTGACTGCTAATGGGTATGGACAGAGTTTTTTTGAGGAGGGGGTGATGAAAATGTTCTAAAATTGACTGCAACAATGGTTGCACAACTCTGTGAATATACTAAAAACCACTGAATTCTGCAATTTAAATGGTGATTTGCATGGTATGTGAATTGTATGTCAATAAAGCTATTACAAAAATATAATTTAAAAATGGATAACGAAATTGTCAAAGGCCTTGAGGTGAAAAAAAATCAATAAATGTGAGCTGAGCTTGAAAATGGGAAAGTGGCATAATATCTTCACATGAGACTGTGGCTGCCCATTCTCTGTTCTATACAGGCAAACTCAGTCAACCAGAATTTCTGGAAACACTGTCTGGGATCTCCTAGCCCAGGAGGACTCTGGCCCATCTCCCGCCTATCAGTCTGGCGGTCAAGCACCCCCCACTCTCCTGATGCAATTATCCACATGCCTCTGCCGTGTAGACAAGCCTCGGAGAGCACTCCACTTCCCAAGAGCCCTTCAGCACTGCTGATTCAAACAGTAACAGCTCTCTGACTTTGCTCTTCCCTTCAAAAAGCCCAGAGGCTATCTTGTAGGCTCAGGGCTTTTTTTTTTTTTTTTTTTTTTTTTTTTTTTTTTTTTTTAACAATTTAATCTTCCCCATGACATGCTGGGATTGGAAGACACACTGGCGGGAACCAGTGACCTTCTCAGCAGGTGATAAAAGGGACCAGGTGCATTCATTCATTTAAAAGAGCACTTCCTGAGCACCTACCAGGTAGCAGGCCCAGAGACAGGTACTGCACTTACAAGAGTGGACAAAACAGGCCGGGCACGGTGGCTCACACCTATAATCCCAGCACTTTGGAAGGTCGAGGCAGGGGGATCACACGGTCAGGAGATCGAGACCATCCTGGCTAACACGACGAAACTTCCTCTCTACTGAAAATACAAAACATTAGCTGGGCGAAGTGGCATGCACCTGCAGTCCCAGCTACTCGGGAGGCTGAGGCAGGAGAATCGCTTGAACCCGGGAGGCAGAGGTTGCAGTGAGCCGAGGTCTCACCACTGCACTCCAGCCTGGGTGACAGAGCAAGACTCCATCTCAATTAAACAAAAAAAAAAAAAAGTGGACAAAACAGTGTGGGTCAGGCCGGACGCAATGGCTTATCTCTGTAATCCTAACACTTTGAGAGGCCAAAGTGGGCGAATCACTTGAGATCAGGAGTTCAAGACCAACCTGGCCAATATGGCCAAACCCCATCTCTACTAAAAATACAAAAATTAGCTGGGTATGGTAGTGGGCACCTGTAATCCCAGCTACTTGGGAGGCTGAGGCAGGAGAATCATTTGAACCCGGGAGGCAGAGGTTACAGTGAGGTGAGATTATGCCACTGCACTCCAGCCTGTGTGACAGAGTGAGACTCCATCTCAAAATATATAGGTAAATAAAAATACAAAAATAAGCCGGGCATGGTGGTGCACAGCTATAGTCCCAACTGCTTGGAAGGCTGAGGTATAAGAATCCTTTGAAACCGTGAGGCAGAGGTTGCAGTGAGCCGAGATTTCACCACTGAACTCGAGCCTGGGCGACAGAGTGAGACTCTGTCTCAAAAAACACAAAGAGCAAAAAACAGCATGGGTCTCATGAAGCTCATGGACCAGCAGAGGGAACAGACAGACAATGAAAGATCAGAGTGACAGATGTTTTGAAAAGGTTAAGTACAAGGGGATCCTGGGAGCACTGAAGATGGCTCCAAATTCAGTCTTAGGGATCAGATAATGACAGGCTAATCATCATAAGCATTTAAAATGCCTACACTTATGCCAGGCACTGGGCTAGGTTTTAAGGACACTTAAGAAAGAAGACACATTCCTGTTCTAAAAGGGCTGACAGACTGACAGACTTGATGTGTAGTATCTCCAAAGTCCTCCCAGTCTCCCTACAATGGCCAAGGTAGAACTGATTCAGTTTGGCCATGGTTTGGATGAGTTGAGGGAGGGAGAAGAAATCCCTAATTCCAGAGTTCAACCATCCCCATCACTGCCGCTGCTTCCACTCTCACCAGCATTAAGCATTTGCAGACAGCAGATACTGCTTGATATGGTTTGGAGCTGTGTCCTCACCCAAATCTCAGGTAGAATTATAATCCCCAGTGTTGGAGGAGGGGCCTGGTAGGAGGTGATTGAATCACACAGGTGTTTCTAATGGTTTAGCACCATCCCTCTAGTGCTGTCTCGTGATAGAGCTCTCCCGAGATCAGCTTGTTGAAAAGTGTGTGGCACCTCCCTCCTCTCTCTCTCTCTTTCTCACGCTCCACCATGTAAGAGGCACCTGCTTCCCCCTTCGCCTTCCACCATGACTGTAAGTTTCCTGAGGCCTCCCCAGAAGCAGAAGCCTGTACAGCCTGCAGAACCGTGTGCTGATTAAAACTCTTCTTTATAAATTATCCAGTCTCGAGTAGTTCTTTATAGCAGTGCGAGCATAAACAATACACTGGTTAGAAAAAAAAGGTAAGCCAAGCCCATATCATTCTTCCGCTCACAACCCTCCGAGAGCTGCTTTTGTTATTCAGGGTAAAAGCTACAGTCCTCAAAATGCCCAGCAAGGTTGAGCCCTCATCCCCACCCCATCAACTTTTTCCTGCACCGACTTTCTTGTCACTCACTCCACTCCAGCCACACTGGCCTCCTTGAGGTTCCTTTAATGTGCCATGCATGCAGCTATCAGGGTCTCTGCACAGGGCAGGCCCTGTGCTTAGGAATAGTTTCTCCCCAAACTGCCATGTGCTCACTCCCTCAGCTCCTTTGGGTCTTTGCTTAGTGTCACGTTCTCAGGGAGAGCTTCTCTGAACACCCCATTTAACAATGCACACCCTCCCCAGCACGTCCCAGCCTCCTCCTCCAGATGATTTTTCTTCCATAAGGACTATTTGTCATCTCATACACCATCTATTTCATGTTTGTTTGCTATCTGTTGCCCCACTGGAATGTAAGGTCCACGAGGATAGGGATTTTTCTGTCATGCTTGCTACTGTTATCCAGCCCCTAGAATACCACCGGCATGCAATGTAAATGCAAACAAATATGCGTGGAATAAGTATCAAGGTTCCCAGCTGAGTGTCTGGGATGAGGATACATGAGGAGTCATTACTGGGCAGAGACGGCAGAGCAGGAGTGGGTGGGGAAGGGGCACTTCATGTGCCAGGTCATGGGGAAAATGGCTTGGCCACTCTGTTCAGTGGCTATTTTTAAGACATCCAGAGCTGAGGAGCCTTTACCTGCTTTTCTTGATATTTTAAAGAAATGGAGAGCAATGGGGACTTCATAGTTACACCTGCCAGTAAGAGTTATCATGACCCCCCAGGAGCCACCATGTCTTGCCCCTTCCTCCCCGGGACTCAGGGACTCCTTTTGTTATTGACAATGTATTTACTCCTATGAAAAGTAAGCCCTTCCAGAGGCCAGCTCTCTCTTCCCACCTCTGATTAATTAGATTTCACAAGCACCAATAAGCCCCTGTGGGGCTTATCCCACATGTGGACAGGGTTCAGTGTAGAACAACCAACGTTTATTCAGGGCCTCTCAGGTGCCACATACTTGGCCTATTAAGATCCCAATTGAATCTCCACCATACTCTACAGGGGGTATTGGCAGCGCAAGTGGAAAGGAGAGGAAACTGAGGTTCAGAGAAAAGAAGGTACCAAAGGTCACCAAGCACGGGACAGAGCCAGATTCCACGAAGGACTCCAATCCAGGACTATGTGATACCAGAGTTTACACTCTCTCTGTCATACCACACTATCTCTAAGACATGGAATAACTCACATTGTTCCTTTTTCATCCTTCAAAATCAGTGCTTCTCCCCTTTAATTTGAATATCCTCTCAATGCAGTGCACAAGGAGGCCAACACAACCTGGAGATGAAGGAGTTACAGTTAAGCCCCAACAGAAGGATGTTTCTAAAGCACAACTCACAAATCTCATCTTCCTGGCGGCAACATTAAGACCTACCTTATTCTCAATTTCAATCTAGTTCCTGCTCACTGTGACGCTGTATCTTAAGCCTCCGGTTCCCATCTCTTCCACATCCCACCACATCAACCTCTTCTCCAATCCCTGACACACACTAGTCGTGGTCACCGTCCTGTTGCCTGTTCAGTCTCCGCACTTGGCTACAAAGCACCTGCCCCACCACTGACTATATGGTGACTCATAGGCCACGATCTGAGAGAACTTTGGGGATTCCCTTTTCCAACACAGTCATGCAGTGGATCAAAAGTCACTTCACCTCTAGAGGAACTGTGCCCGTTCAGTTTCCATCTCACTCTCTAGACCGGGAATATTTACTTTGAATCACCTGCTCCTAGTATAATACCAATGAAGTTCCCCAAAAATGCCACTGGAGGCATGTCTAAAATATAAAATTGGAAGGAACATTCATGCCAGTGCTCGCTAAATTAAAGCCACAGGACTATCTATAGTCAGACACATGTGGCCACCTTCTGGGTCAGTCTTTAGGCCAAATGCCAAATCATCACCATCACCACCATCATCATCATCATCATCACCATCACCACCATCATCATCATCACCATCATTACCATCACCACTAACACCATCATCATCACCACCATCATCATCACCACTATCATTACCATCATCACCACCACCACTGTCATCAGCGCCACTGTCATCACCATCATCACCATCACCACCATCATCATCACCATCATCATCACCACCACCACCACTACCATCATCACCACCACTATCACCGCCACCACCACTATCATCATCACCACCATCATCATCACTATAACCACCACCACCATCATCCTCATCATCATTATCACCATCAGTATCACTACCATCATTATCACCATCATCATCACCACCACCATCATCACCACCACCACCATCTTAATCACCATCACCACTATCTTCATCACCATCACCACCATCAGCAGTGGCAGCAGCACCATTATCATCACCACCACCACCATCATCATCACCATCATATAACTACCACCATCATATAACTACCACCATCATCACCAACATCATCATCACCATCATCATCACCATCATATAACTACCACCATCATCACCAACACCATCATCACCACCATCATCATCACCATCATCATATAACTACCACCATCATCACCACTATCACCATCATCACCACTATCACCATCATCATCACCACCACCACCACTGTCATCATCACCACCATTATCACCATCCCCCTACCATCATCATCACCATCAGAACTACTACCATCATCATCATCACTACCATCACCACCATCAGCACCATTATCATCTCCATCACCACCATCATCATCACCACCACCACCATCATCACCATAATAACTACAACCATCATTACCAACCACCATCACCACCACCACCACCACCACCATCACCACCATCACCACCATCAGCAGCAGTAGCACCATTATCATCACCATCACCACCATCACCAAAACCATCATCATCATCATCACCACCGCCACCATCATTATCATTGTATTAATTTGCTAGGGCTGTCATTAAAAAGTACCAACATTGGATGGCACAGAAACTTATTCTGTCACTATTCAGGAGGCTAGAATTCCAAAATCAATGTATCAGCAGGGCCATACCCTCTCTCGTTCTTCTCAGAGAGAATCCTTCCTTGCCTCTTCCTGGCTTGTGGTGGTTGCCAGAAATACTTTATGTTCCCTGACTTGTAGCTGCATCACTGCAGTCACAGGGGTGTCTTTTCCCTGTGTGCCTTGACATTGTCTTCCCTCTGTGCATATCTGCCTCTAGGTCCTAATTTCCTTCATAAGGACACCAGTCATTTTGGATCCAGGCCTGCCCCAGTGACTTCATTTTAATTTTTATTTCCTCTGTGGAGAGCTTACTTGTAAATAAAAACACAATGTGAGGTTTTGGGGGTTAGGACTTCAAGATACCTTTTGGAGTGACACAATTCAACCTGTAACAGTCATCTTCATCACCCCCGTCATCAGGATAGCTAACATTTCCTCTCCTGCTAGTTCCATGTGCCAGACACCACTCCCACTGTTCTCCATGTCTCACTTTAGATAGTTCTCTTGACAAAACCCATGAAGCAGAAGTCTTATTCTCTCCATTTGACAGGTAACAAAACTAAGGCTCAAAGAGGTTTGAAACTTGCTTGCGGTCAGCAAGTAGCCAGTAAAAAGCCAAGTTAGGACCCACACCTAAGTCCAGGGTTCAAACTCTTACCAGCCACCCATACCACAGAAGCAGCGTTGTTTCTGGTGTATGATTACCCTCTGTAGACTCTGTTTCAGGTCCCATGTGATTACCATCTGCAAACACTTAACACTATTACTTCCTTCAAGCTGGAAGTTTAAAATATCATTACTGAACTTAAATTACCCCAACCAACTTTCAAGGAGGAGAACACCCTCATCCCTCCCCCCCCCCATACCCCCCCCCCCACACACACACATGTTCTGTCCATTAAGATTCTTTGGGAAAAATGAGTTTTGAAGAATAACGCATGTATACTTCGCTGACTAATTCATGTGGCCCTGCTTATGCAAACTCCTCAATTTGCTGTTCTCTATAATAGCTGCCTGGAGGGCCTCCACTCATTTCATGATGATACATCCCAGGGTCTGGGCAACGTGCCCCAGTAGATGGCTCCTGATTGCCCAGGAAGTTACAGGGTGGCCAATGGAAAGATCACCGGCTTGAAGTCAGGAAGCCTGAGACTAAGTCTTGGCTTCCATTTCCTCCTCCAAATGAACTCCTCTGAGCACCAGGGCCCCGATCCTTCTGGACCTCAAAGACAACTCAAAAAAGCTTCTCAAATTTAGCAAAAGAGAGACTGTCAAATTCTCAGCTAAAAAGGAACGAAGGAATAATTTATTCATCAAACACGAATTAAGCATCTGGTCTCCTACAGGATGGGCAGTTTGCTAAGTGGATATGAAGGACTCACCAAGATAAATAAAACAGCAAGAAGAAAAGAAAACCTGTGTGTGTGTGTGTGTGTGTGTGTGTGTGTGTGTGTTAGGATGGCACTTTAATGTATTTTTTTACTCACTCATTCCTCAGTAAGGCAAGTTATCTCCATTTCACAGCTGAAGAAATGAAGGTTTGGCAAGTTGGGTGACTTGTCTAAAGGCGTTCAGTGAGTAAAGCAGAGAGCCAGGGCTGACCCTGGGTCTGAGCAGTTGAAACGTCCAGCTGCTTTCCTCTGTTCCTGACCACCTGGGCACAGGGATGGAGACTGAAGCTTGTTAAGCAGGAAGGCAACCCAATCTGAAGTTTTAAGGAGATTTCCCTGAAGCAGCTCAGACGATGGGCTGAGGGCAGTGAGGTAGGAGAGGGCTGGATGATTCTGGAGAAACCACCCAGAACACTGGCCGGAGGCAGGAACTATGGGATGGACAGAAGGGGCTGGACTGCAGACACTGGGAAGGTGTATTCAGAATTGGTTTGGGTTGGAAGAAGAGCAAGAAGGAAAGACAATGAGCGACAGGCATGAAGGAAGTCTTCTCTCTTCTCAAGCTCAGATCTAGAAAGCAAGGGTGTAGGGAAAACCATGTCACAGCTCCACTTCCTGTTCCACTTAAGCAGCAGCCAAAGTGCTGCAGCTGTGGGAGGAGAAGACAGGAGGAAGCGAGGACACAGACTTGCGTCTCCCTCAGCCCGTTTTCCAATGAAGCCAGGAACTGACCACTCCAAGGGACACACACACTGGAAGGACTAGGAGGCTGAGGAGGTGACTATATTTTGAGACACAGACATGACTCAGCCTTGCCAACTGGCCAGAAATCAGTGTCATGGCTCTCTCTCTTGCCCATCCCCCTCCAAATGATCCCCATGCCAACCAATCCCACTGCCTCCCCATCTTCCCTCTCAGACTCCTATAAGAGCATCAGAGCTGGTCTTCCTGCTCCCAGACCCTGCCCTCAACCACCTAATCTATTCAGTCCAATGCAGCCAGAGTCACCTTTCCAACAGGCAAGTATCACATCACCCTCCTGCCTTAAGCCTTCAGTGTTTCCTCAGTGACTTCAAGATAAAGTTCAAGCTCCAGGATATGGCTCCTGCCTCCTCCTCTGACCTCAACACATCCTACCTCAAACGTTAGGTTCCAACCATATCGAACCACTTGTAATTCCCAGCACATACTGTGCTACTGGTACCATTCACATCCTTGCTGAGGTTCCCTACACCTAGAATTTCCTTCCCTTCCTTCCATTCTTTACTGGCTGGTTCCTATTCATTATTTAAGATTTGGCTCAAGGATCACACCCTGTAACAAGTCTTCTCTAACTCTCCCTGCAAGGTGAAGTCAGGCACCTCTTCCTAAGCGCCCATTACATGTTATGCTCCTGCAGGACCACACTAAACATGCTGGCTCATAATTATCTGGGTATGTCTGGCTCCCATTCATATGAGAGGTTCCAGGTTCCAGGTTCCAGGACAGCACAGTATGCAGCACAACAGCTGGCATGTGGTGGGCGCTTAATACAGAAAGACAGAGACAGAAGGGGAAGAGTAGGGAGAGGTGGAGGAGGAAGAAGAGGAGGAAAGGAGGAGAGGGAGGAGTAGGAGAGGGAAAAGGGGGAGGATGAGGAGGGGGAAAATGGCGAGGAGGAAGAGAAGAAGGGAGAAGAGGAAGAAAGGAGGAGTGGGGAGAGAAGGAGGAGGAAGAGGAAGAAGCGGGGAGGAAAGAAGGAGTGGGAGGAGAAAGGAGAAAATGGGGAGGAGAAGGAGGGGGAAAAAGAGGGGGAGGAAGAGGGGAAGAGAGAGGAGGAAAGGAGGAGGGGAGAGGGGAAGGGGAGGAAAGGGAAGAGGGGAGGGGGAAAAGGAGGAAAGGAGGAAGAGGGATGGGGGAAGAGAGGCGGGAGGAAGGGAAAGACGGGGAGAAGGGAGTGAGGGAGGAACGGAGGTTGAGAAGAGGACGACAAATGTTATGGGTACTCAAAGAAGAAAATAATCACAATAGCAAAGATCAGGAAAGGCTTTTCAGAGATGGTGCACCTGAGCCATGCTTTAAATAATAAGTTGGGTTTTTGGCAGATGGGGAGGGTAGGGAAAGGGCATTTCGGATGATGGGAACAGCAAGACTGTAAAAGTATAAAGGTTCTTCGTTTGGGAAAAGAGTTGAAGCAGGGTGGTGGGCTAAAGCCTAGGGTGAATGAGGAAAGTGTAGTGAACCCAGAACCTTCTAGGTGCCATGTGAGTTGTCCATCCCACTGTGCATTCATTAAGGCATTTTTTAGTTACAAATAACAGAAAACTCACATCAGAATAGTCTAAAGGCAGTTGTTTGATGTCTCATTCCTTCCATTTTTCTGCTCTGACACCCTCAATACATCCTCCCTAAGCTAGGCTCCCTCACGGTCCCAAGATGGCTACCATGGTTCCAGGTATCACACGCTAACTCCAGTATGTCCTACAAAGGAAGAGGGGCTTTTTCTTCCTACATGTCTCTTTTAAGATGCAGAAAATCTTTCTTCACCCCCACCGCCAGCCAATTTCCCTTCATATTTCATTGGCCAGAGCTCTGTCAGTTGCCCACACCTAACCCAATCACTGCCAAGGGGAACGGGACCCAGTGATTCATCCGCTGGAGGGTGGACATCTGAAGATCAACGTACTGCCAGCGAAACAGAAGGGGAAAGGATGTTGGGTAAGCAACCACTGTCTGCTACACCTGGTGGCTCACTCGCCCCCACAGTATGCTGCTCAACGGAGTGTAGACTGCAAATATCCCACATCTCCGCCCTGCTGCCATTCTATTTTAGGGCTGAGGAAGTAACTGTCCTAGGAGAGGAAACTTGCTAACGGCTATTATCGGAAGGTCTATAAACGACACCGTAGTTTGCTTTTCTGGATCAGGAGTTCTGTAACAGTGGAGGCATAGGAAGTAGCAAGGATGACTGCATTTCAGAGAGACGCCCCAAATGCCATTTTTTATTTTAACTAAGAGTTTCACCTTTCTCCTTGAAGACATTTTCCTTAGACCGCCCCAAAAATAGCCAGTACATTCCTACCACAAAGACTTTGATCCAGCTATTCTCAATCTTGAATACCCTTCTCTCCCTACTTAGGGAAATCCTGCCTATCTTGGAAGAGTAAAGCTCAGACACTTCTTTCACAAAGCTTTCTCTGACCACCCCGCTGGGAGGACTCTCTCCCTTCCCTATACACCTATGACTGTTCTTGGTAACTCTCCCATGCTGTTGAGTGACACTGGTGCCAAATTATTAACAGTTACATATCTTTCTCTTCTATTCAACTGGAAGGTATTCTAGCAAGTGGACTCTGATTTTTCATCTTCATATCCTAAGTGCTTGGCATATAGCAAGATATGCAGGAAAGTTTGTGCAATGAAAACTCTTAAAATTTAATTCACTCTTTCATGCTTCTTCTCCCTACTGATCATGCAAATGAGAACTCTTATCTCATTTTGAAACCCACTCATTTTTGTTTAGTACCAGTTATGTGCCAGGCACTCACTTAGCCACTTTCCTTATGTATTGCTTTATTTGACACCCTGAAAAAACTGTGAGAGTTTTCAAAATTTACAGAATAGAAAATTAAAGCTCAGGCAGGCTAAGAGAAAGGCTAAAAGCAGACTCTTCCAAGGCCACATGAAAAATTAGGGCGTGGAATTAAAATTCAAGTCTGTAGAGGCAATATTGTATCACAGTCAAGAATATGGGTATTGAACACAGATCGCCTTGCTTAAAATCTTGCCACTTACAAGGGCCGAGCATGGTGGCTCATGTCTGCAATTCCAGCACTATGGAAGGCCAAGGCAGGTGGATCACTTGAGCCCAGGAGTTTGAGACCAACCTGGGCAACATAGCAAAACCCCATATCTACTAAAAATACAAAAATTAACTGTGCCTGGTGACGCACACCTGTGGCCCCAGCTATTAGGGAGGCTGAGGTGGGAGGATCACTTGAACCTGGGAGGATTACTTGAACCTGGGATTGCAAGGATGCAGTGAGCTGTGATAGCGCCATTGCACTCCAGCCTGGGAGACAAGAGTGAGACCTTGTCTCAAAAAAAAAAAAAAAAAATCGTGCCACTTACTAGCTATATGACCTCAGGGAAGTTAGCTAGGCTCTGTGTATTTCGGGTTCCTCATATATAAAATGGGAGTTAGAAATAGCGCCTATTTCATAGGGTTACTATGAGGATTAAATGAGCTCATAGAGGAAAACTGCTTACAACAGTAATGACATATATTAACAAGCAATACATAATAGCGATCATTATTGATTCCAAGTCCAGTGGTTTTCCCACAGTATCATAACAAATGCTCCGACCCTCCACCCGCCAAGTCACCTTAGGCAGGAAAGAATGATCTAGCCAAAGGACAGCCCACTGGAGGGGTCATGAGAATCACTGTCCAGAGGAGGAGCCGCAAGGAACAGTGGGTCAAAGATCACAAAGGCAATGACGTGCAAAAATTCCATCCAGGAATGGCTCTCTGCGACAGCTTGGCCCATATTGATGGCATCCTGAAGGAACTTCTAGGGGAAAGGCACATGAGACAGGAAGCAGATCAGCTCCCCAGTGCCCAAATACTGACCATACACCAAAGAATAGCCCCTTAGCTCAAACAAGCTTTGAAGACCTGAAATGCTTACAGCCCATCCCCTGAAAACCCAGTGCCCACAGAAGGGAGTTCCCAAGGCAAGATGGCTGCTGGAAGGCACGTTGTCCCATTGGCCTTGAAGACAAGACTGACCCTTTACCCCTCCGAGGCTCCTACACTGCCATACCTATTATCGCACTGTAACCTGGCGGGGAGGGTGACACAGGACAGGAGCTACCATCCCCTTTACGCAGGTGGGGAACTGAGGTCCAAAGAGGATAAATGGCTACTATGTGAGGTCACATAACTAGTCAGTATCCATTCCAGACTAGAACTCAGGACTTCTGAGTCTCGATTCAGTGATATTCTTCATTATGTTAGTACGTCTTTTGCATCAGCATTTGTCTTCTTCAAGCACATGCGTTTCCTTTCTTTCTTCTGAAATGTTTGTCTTGCCTAGGTTTGGTGCTAGGCACTAGGGGTTACAGAAATGATCATGGCCCTACCACCCCCCTTGTACCTCCAGTAGGCACTGCGGCAGGTGAATGCACAGGACGCGCTCAGTAAGTGCTTGCTGATATGAATCCGATCGTCTCATTACTAATGTTCCGTTACAGATTTCAGTTCTTTCCCCAAAATGGCAATTTTCACATTTTTATAAATGTTCTTTCTTTTCCTGGTCTGAAAAAGACTGAACATTAAGCTAGCTGGTTGCAACTTGGTGTCTCCCAGGATGACAGGAGAACTGAGACCCCTTTATAAAATCAGGACCCCCAAAGAGATCAAAGTCGCCTCTAAAATGAGTGCCTGAATTATTCCTCTCATCAGCCCAGAGAAATGGCAAGAAAGCAGGATCTGAGTAAGGAAAAAAGGCTTCCGTGCAGGTTTTACAGCCTCCGGGTGTGACTGTGGAATCCACCATATGCCATTGGTCTGGGGTCAAAATCATGGCCCCAGAAGTTCCCACAGAAACTTTTCCAGGACCCAGGAAACACTTAGAGCCTTTGCTGAAGCATAACACTGCTCTGTGGAGACACCTCTGCTACCCAAGATAGGTGGGGCTCTCCTGAGGCATGAGCCACTTGGCCCCCAAACCAGAAGACACAACAAATGGGAGGACTGGCTCCTCTAGAACAAACCCAGAGCAATCTGAAAGAGAACATCAATATATTTAAAATGAAGATATAAAACATGAAACAGAAACCCTAAGGAAAGAACAGGACCCAAGGATGGAAGGGCAGGATGAACTGAAAAAGAACTAAGAATTTCTAAAAGTAAACTGTATAGTCACTAAAATTATAAGCTCTCGCCTGTAATCCTAGTACTTTGGGAGGCTGAGACAGGAGGATCGCCTGGAGCTAGGAGTTTGGTTTCTTTTGAGACAGGGTCTCGTTCTGCCACCCAGGCTGTAGTGCAGTGGCACCATGTTGGTTCAGCGCAGGGTGTCGACCGTCGCCCTGGGCTCAAACATTAATCCTCCCGATTGTCAGCCTCCGAGTAGCTGGGACTACAGGAGTGCAGTCACCATGTACTGGCTAATTTTTGTTGAGACAGGGGTCTCGTTCTGCCACCCAGTCTGTAGGTGCAGTGGCACATGTGGTTCAGCTGGCGACGGCTCGACCTCCCGCTGGGCGCAAGATAAGCCTCCCATGTCAGACCTCCCGAGTAGGAACTACAGGAGTGCAGTCACCATGTCTGGCTAATTTTTTTGAGACAGGTCTCGTTCTGCCACCAGGCTGTAGGTGCAGTGCACCATGTTGGTTTCACTGGCAGGCTCGACCTCTTGGAAATAGATCCTCCCAGTGTCAGCCTCGCCGAGGTAGCTGGACTACAGGAGTGCATCACCATGTCTGGCTAATTTTTGTTGAGACAGGGTCTCGTTCTGCCACCCAGGCTGTAGTGCAGTGGCACCATGTTGGTTCACTGCAGGCTCGACCTCCCTGGGCTCAAATAATCCTCCCATGTCAGCCTCCCGAGTAGCTGGGACTACAGGAGTGCATCACCATGTCTGGCTAATTTTTGTTAATTTTTTTTTGTTGTTGTTATTTTTGGAGAGATGAGGTCTCACCATGTTGCCAAAGCTGGTCTCGAACCCCTAAGGCTCAAGCAATCCATCTGCCTTGGCCTCCCAAAGTGTTGGGCTTGCATGCATGAGCCACTGCACCTGGCCATTGAAGCCAATCCAAAAATAAAAAATAAATAACCAGGCAAGGTGGCTCACGCTGGTAGTCCCAGCACCTTGGGCGGCTAAGGCAGAAAGATCACTTGAGCCCTGGATTAGAGGCTGCAGTGTGTTATATTGGCACCACGGCACTCCAGCCTGGGCAACAGAGCAAGATCCTATCACTTAAAATAATAATAATACAAAAAATTAGGCTGGGAGTGGTGGTTCACTGTAATTCCAGCACTCTGGGAGGCCGAGGCAGACGGATTACCTAAGGTCAGGAGTTCAGGACCAGCCTGGCCAACATGGTGAAACCCCATCTCTACAAAATACAAAAATTAGCCAGGCATGGTGGCACGCGCCTGTAATCTCAGCTACTCAGGAGGCTGAGGCAGGAGAATCACTTGAACTCAGGAGGCAGCAGTGGCAGTGAGCCAAAATCGCACCACTGCACTCCAGCCTGGGTGACAGAGCAAGACTCCATCTCAAAAAAAAAATAAAAATTAAAACCCAATGATGAAAAAAGTTCAACAAATGTGGTAACACAGCTAAGCAACTGAAGCCAATACACCTGACTCAGCCTCCTTGCTCAGTGCCTGTTAGTTGCTGGGCACTGTGCTGGGCACAAAGGGCCAAGAGGAATAACATAGAGTCCCACTTCCCAATCCCGCTCAAGATGCCCCAGCACACACGTGAGGAACTACATGAGCAAACACATTTCCCTGCAAGACAGCTGTAATAACGGTACCATCTACGGGCCCCTTGTGCTGCCTGCTTTTCTTATATTATCTCAGTTAAGTCAGTACGGTCAGTGCAGAAGACAAGGAAAGGCGGTAACTATAGTAGACCCCAGAATCTTCTGGTTTTCCCACCCACCGACCATTCCACTGAGTCATCCTGCATCCCCCAAGGTCACAGATCTCAGGAGAGAACAACTATAATGGAATGCCTGGGCACCCTTTTTACATTTCTACTCAAAAGGAAATTATTTGGATAGAAAACTACAATGAAATAGGCACACAGTATTGTTACACACAGGCTGAGTTTTTACAAAGGCAGAAGCCTTGACCAAAAATTCATGATTGGCTTTGAAAGGGGAAATGCCAGCATCCCCCAGAAGCCGCGGGTGGGTGCTGTCTTGACTCCCCTCTTCCTGTTCTGCCCACGGCTGATCCTCCCCGGCTGGCTTCTACGTAACTCCCACCACAGCTGGGGAAGTACTGACAGGCACTCTTCTCTATCCCAAACCAGGCTGCAACCGGGATCCCGCCCCTGGAGGGACATACTTACTTTTGTTTTCCTAACTCTGTGCACCTTCGCACTTCCTGACTTAGGCCAGTGAAGGAAGAGGAAACATCAAAACTATTACAAGACAAGCTTCGTTTCTGGCGTTTCCAAGGGATGGGAGCTGAAGGGGCTGGCAGGGTGACTCCAGGCAGCAGATGCCCTCAGTCGCTTTGCAACTCAGCACCCCGGTGGCCAAGAGAGCTCATATGTCTCTCCAAAGTGCTTAAGGTCTCGAGAAACCGTCTGTTTCTGGGGAGGATCTGGGACAGGAGCCCATTTTCTCTAAATAACTGAGAGGACTTCAGAAATCTGGTCTTAATTACCCCCTCACAGCGACGTGGCTACACAGCACATCATGGTGTGTTTCCTTTACTCTCAGAAGATGGGGCCACCAGTGGGCCAGGCCCTCCAGTTGCTTCTTCTCCTAAGGACTCAGACGGATCTGTCCTAAGCGAACCACACACTCCCTCCTGACCTCTCTTGGGGGCAATGGCCTGCTCGGGGAACAGGGCTGGCTGAGGTTAGGGACCTGGTTGTAGCTTTGGAACCAAGGTTTTAGCCGTACAAAAGGAACAATTGTAGGGATGCGTGCTGTGCTGGGACATGAACTGGGAGTCGACTCTGAAGTCAAAGGACCCAGCCCACACCCTGCCCATCCCTTCCTGGGAGAGGACTTGGGGTGCGGAGGGGGAGCGGGTAGAGGGTTTGCACGGGTTAGTAAATTTAATTTTTTCAAGAGGCCAGGTGAGAAGTTAGTGTCCCTGGGTTGAAAGTGAACAATCGGGCCGACAGCTGGAGAATGCACAGTGAAATGAATCCTCAACTCCAACTCTTCACGGAGGCCTGGCACAGAGAAGAGCTCTGACGAAGGAGTGACTGTGAGGACACAGTGGAGGCTGACTCCCACCCGTGCATCACTGCAGCCACGGTAAGATGTCTCTGACCTTCTCTTCCCCATGGGTTAGGAACCTCTCCCCAGAGCTCCCATAACACCCTCCTTTCCCAGGCTGCAAAGACATCCACATCCTAACCCCCAAGACCTGTGAATACATTAGGTTACATGAGTTACACGGCAATGGAAAATGAAGGTTGCAGATGGAATCAAGGTTGCCAAGCTGTTGACCTTAAAATAGGGAGAATAGCCTAGATTATACAAGTAGCCCAGTGGGATCACTTTAAGGGCCCTTCAAGGTAGAAGAAGATGCCAGAAGGGAGAACCAGAGAGATGGAAGCTTGAGAAGGATGAAGACCAACATTGCCGGCTTTGGAGGTGGAAGAAGGAAACTATAAGCCAAGATATGCAAGGGGCCTCCTGATACTGGAAAAGACAAGGAAACAAATTCTTCCCAGCGCTGCCAGGAGTAACACACTCTGCTAACACCTTGATTTCAGTCAGTGAGATCCATTCTAGACTTCTGACCTCCAGAACTGTAAGACAGTAAATTTGCATGATGTAAACCACTAAAGCTTGGGGCAATTTGTTACAGCAGCAATAAGAAACTAATACACTATCATTATGCTTATCCTAATATAATGCAATTTTTATTTATATGTCTATCGCCCTCATCAATAATAATAATAGCAGCTAACATTTGTTGAATTTACCCTTACTGTGAGCACTTACTATTTGGTAAGGCCAGCACCAAGCATTTCATTCACATAAGATACTGAAAAAAAAAACAGGTAATTTCAATTGAACACACGATGAAGGTAAAGACAGGGGTCTAAGAGTAGAGGAGGGAGTTAAATGCATCTTCGAGGAGGTAAAGACACAGGTGCTTTTTAAAGATGAGTAGCAATTAGTCTAGGAGAGAGGAAGAGCATCCCCGGCAGGGGGAAGAACGTCAGCAGACACTCAAGCACTCTGGCAGCTCCACAGCAGGCTGGTAATAATGTTTCTAGCCTGTAAGTCTCCTCAGAGATCCAGGCCTCCTGCCTGCCTGAAATCTCCACAGGATGCCTCCTAGACATCTCAAATTTAGGATGGCTGACACAGAACCTGATTTTCTCCATAAGCATACTCCTCCTAGTCTTCCTGTCTCCCATAACACCACTATACACCCAGCTGTTCAAGCCAGAACCCCAGGAGTCACCCTTGAGTCCTTCCCCTTGCCTCATTCCAATGTAATCTATCACCAGATCTCATCAATGCTATCTCTAAGATCTAAGTAGCCTCCACCCACTTCTTTCTACCTCCATTGCTGCTGTCCAGTTCTAAGCCACCATCCTCTTTCCTCCTAAGTGGTCTTCCTGCTTCTACACCTAGCACCCTATGATCCATCCACTCTTCATAAAAGCAGTCAAAACTATCTCAAAAATGTCAATCAGGCTGGCCGTGGCCGCTCACCTGAGGTCAGGAGTTCAAGACCATCCTGATCAACATGGCGAAACTCTGTCTCTATTAAAAATACAAACATTAGCCAGATGTGGTGGTGCATGCCTATCATCCTAGCTACTCAGGAGGCTGAGGCAGGAGAATCACTTGAACCCAGTAAGGCAGAGGTTGCAGTGAGCTGAGATCATGCCACTGCACTCCAGACTGGGCAACACAGCTAGACTCTGTCTCCAGAAAAAAAAAGGCAATCAGATCTCACTGCTGAGCTTAAACTCACCAAAGTTTCTCTTTGTACTGGGTGGAGGGACTCTCCCCAGCATGGCTTAGAATCAATCGGCTGTGTGATCTCGCCCCTGCCTCCCTCTCAAACTTCACCTTGTGCCCATTCCCCCCATCTCTCCCTTACACTCTAGCCCTGCCTTCCCTCACTCCTTGGAATACACCAAGCTCTTTTGTGCATAGTCAACTTTGCACATTCCCATCCCTCTGCCTGGAATGCACTCCCCCGCAATCTCTCTGCCTGGCCAGTTCCTTCTCCATTTTCCAGTCTCAGAAAAGCTTTCCCTTGCAAAACTAGGACCAACTTTGTGCCACCAGCCCCTACTTTGGTCCCAGGTTTGTTTCCTTGAAAACAAGGAATCATTCATTTGTTAGAGGTTGTTTCTTCTGCTTCTTCCTTGTTGCCCATCTCCTCCAGAGGAATGCAAGTTCCAGAAGGGCGGTGATGGTCTTTTTCGTCCACCATTGTATCATCAGGACTCCACACAGGGCTTAGCATGGCACAGGTGCTCAATACATGGTTGTTCAATTGATGAATTAAAAGAGAAAGTGTGAGGCTGACATTGAAAGATAAGGCTGGAAATAGAAGGCCTTGAGAACAGGGTCCTATTCATCTTTGCACGACTGGCACCTCCCACAGGGAAGACACTTAGCAAATGTTTCACTGGATGATGAAATAAAAATTCAATTCCAGATAAATTTGAGATGTGCTGTCCTTTCTGGGCAAGGCTCCCCAAGAAGTTTCCGCTCCTCCTTAGGCTTCTTAGGAGGTACACGTGTAGGGCATACAGCAAGTGCTTAATAAACGGGGTGACTGTTACCATTGCTCATGTGGGGATCACTCATGCAGTCTCCTAGAAAAGACCTTCCGGAGTCCATGCCAGATGCAGCAGTGGCTGGGTGAAGAAACAGGAGGGGAAAATGAGAATGGAGCAGCAGGATCTAAATACGACTTAGACCCAGGTGGGGAAAGGGCAGGAACAACACTGTCCTGGCTAACTGGGGTTCCCTTCTTTCCTCTAGACTTCAGCCACCTAGGTGCAGCGTGGAGATGCCAGCTGGGACGTGAGTCCTCACAACGGAGGGCTCAGCTGAATGCACACATTCATCTTTGGGCCTGCCAGGCTTGCACTGATTTTGAAAATCTGGCTCGCTGTGGCTGGTGAGGACTGGGGAGGTGTAGAGAATTTCAATTTCCCTCACCAAATGGCAAGCTTGCGAAAAGTCCTTTCTCTCCAACATTATCACATACTAAAAATGAAAAACCAGCCATTCAGAGCTCTCATGAGAAAAATAGATGGGCTGCTTAGCTCACAAGAAACAGGAGGGCTGAAAATCAAGTCTAGAGAACATCACAGGGTACATTATGCGCTAAGATACTGCCCTTTTTTGACCTGGGAGTTTCTATTTTTCACAAAAGAATGGGATAGGGAAAGTAATTCCCCATATAATAAGCCACTCATTTTGTACTTCAAATCCATTTGGTAGCTGAATCTCCAAATCCATTTAGTGGCTCAACAGTAGGGGTTAGGTGATTTGTTTTTAACTCCCTATCTCAAAATATGCAATTTGAGGCAAGTGCATATCTCAAAAAAAATAGCAGCATTACCAGGATAGAAGAGAAGGCACTAAAGTGGTGAAGGTTATGACGCTAAGAAGGCATGTTTCCAAATCTGTTTCATGGCTAACAGATCAAAATCTAACACAGAAAAGGCATGGGACTGAGCCTGAAGAAGTGGAAACTACTCCTGGCCACGTGACCTTGGGTAAGTCAGGTCACCTTTCTCGGCCTTCTCAGAAGGGGCTGAAATCAGTTGTTCTCCAAGATCTTTTTCTTTCGAAACCTCTGACTGGTTGTTTCCAGAAGACCTGCATTTTCTTAAAGCTATCTGGCGGCGCTACAATTGCAAAACAGAAAGCCTTTGGGGTGAAGGTTGCAATAGGGATAACCCTGGACTAAAAACCGAACAGCTTTTACAATCCCAAAACATTACTCAGCAATCCAGGGCCTGATGTCATCCCAGAATCAATCACGCCAAGATAATCTAACAGAGTAGACAGGGGAAAATGCGAGAGAAAGTTCTTTTTCTTGCCTGATGAATACAGGTAAAGTTAAGGTCAAGTTAACGATGATGGTCTGCAGTTGACCGTCTGTCTCCCTGAGCTACTGGAAAACCACATTACTAAAGGAAACTGCTTTACAAGTGCCCAAGATGAACTCTTGGGATGTATCAAACCGCAGAACACCGGACGCGGGCAAGTTTCTTTTTTCTTTGAAACTTCATGTCGCTCTCAGAAAACGCAGCAGGTCCCAAAATGGTACAAGCGGAAAACACAAGCCACTTCAGGTCCGCCCGGGAGCAAACACCGAGCTCCAAGTAGGACTCCCCCCACCTTTCCTTTCGCTTCGTTTCTCTTCTTTTGCTTTAGGCAAGTGGCCTGGGGCCTGCCAAGCAGCGCCGGGTTTGGGCAGGGGCCGGGGACCGCGGAGAACTTTCCTCTGCCGCGCCAGAGACAATGCCGGGAGGGCGCCCCATCCGCGGGGTTCGAGCCGCCAAGCGCGTCGTCCCGGGCCCTCCCCCGTAGTGGGACGCGAAGCCCCCGCAAGGCGGGCCCCATCCCCGGCCCCACTGCAGGGGCCCCCTCTCCCGAGCTGGAGGCGCGGAGACCCCCCCACCGGGCGGCCTCGTCCGGCCCCGCAGAGCCTGGCCGCGCGTCCCGCACACGCCCCAGCCCAGCGCCGGCGCCCTCCCCGCGGAGAAGGACACCCCGCTGCGAGAGGAGCCGGGAGCCCGCCCGGCGCCCCGTCCCCGCACCCCTCTTCGCGCGAGGTACTGGGCAGGGGGCGCCCGCGACTGTGGGCTACTCCGCCCGGCCCCACCGAGCCCGTCCG
>NW_016803233.1:354022-372406 GCF_001698545.2 Rhinopithecus bieti | reverse complement strand
CAGGCCAGGCGAGGCGCGGGAGCCGAGCGCGGCGCAGGAAGGGGCGGGCGACCATGTGCCGAGGGGGAGGAGGCCGCGGCGACGCGAGCTGCTCGCACAATCCCGCTCGGCGGCGGAGGGCGCGGGTTTCAGGAAATCCAAACACTTCGACAGGAAATCGGAATCCTGACTAAGCATTCCCAGCCCCGAGCCGCTCCGCGCCGGGGGCGCCCGCCTCGCTTAACCCTTGGCCAGCCGGCAGCCACGCGGGGGGCGCGGGCGGGGCCCCAGACCTCGGCCCGGGTCGGGCGTCCTTCGCTTTCCGCCCCATGCCCTGGCCAGCCGGCCTCCTCCCTGCCAGAGATGGAAGGGGTGGGATTTATCCACAGAAAACCCTGGACGCGGAAGGTGCCTTTCTAAGGCCGGGACAGCGGCAAAGGACGTGCCTGTCTTCCATCTGCAGAGGATGGACCTGCACTGTCCTGGCCGTTACCCCTATTTTCAGTAAAGGAATGACTTCACCAGGCTGCCCCCTTTCACCGCTTCCTCTCTGCTCTTATAATTTCCTCATTTTTGCCCAGTGCCAGGGGAACAGGACCTTCCCAGTCAGGATAGTACAGGAACAGTATGGAGAGTAATCGTGTGGGCTGCAGGCTCTGTGTCCCATTGGAATATGGCCTTTTTTTCTACTCGTGTTACCTTGAGTAACACCCAACTTTCCTGAGCCTCAGTTTGCTTAAATATGAAATGGACGTTAATTCCACCCTCAGAGGTTTGATCTGGAAACCGATGTTTAGACAGGGACTGGCACATCGGAAACACCCAAATAAATGATAGCCATGCTTGTCCTTATTATTACCATTAAAAGACATCAGAGAAAGGAGGATTTTAATTTGTGGGATGTATATTGTGCATATCTATGTCTACTTTCAAAGTCAGAGACAGTAGTCTTTCTTTAGAACTTCATTTCCCTCCTAATCGTTGGGCGATTGTTTTTCTTCGCAGCATTTCAGAAACTGCTCTCTGCAGAGGAAATGGTTCGTGGCTGTCGCAGACCCCCTTCTGTTGAAATCTGAAACGGAAAACCTCACCAAATTTGGGATTTTGCTCTTAATCTGAGAGTCCGGGTATGGTGGGGAGGTTGTTAAACAGTCTAGGACGGCTTTACAAAGTTTGGGAAAACCAAAATCAGGCTCAGACTGGGCAGAGAGGCCGGACAGCCAATGAGTGATTCATTGTGGTTTCCCACGGAAATGCCACATTTCGGGGGTGTCTACCTGGAGGATGCAGCTTGGTGGTTTTGCTGTGTTTCAGATTCCTTTGAAACCCAATCAGACTTTGAAGAGGGAACATGCTCATGAGCGAAAACAGAAGCCTGAAATGAACCTGCTGGGAACTGAAAGTTGGGTACGAGCTCGTTTACTCCAAGTAAGGAACAGATACCAGTTTTAGACCCAGCATTGTTCCTTTTCTGCAATTCTTTCTCCGTGGCCAGAAGCAGTAGGACAAGCTCTGGGCTGAGCACCAGGAGTCCCAGGGTCCTGCTCCAGGCCCTTTGCAGCTGCTGTCCCCTCTGCCTGGTAGAACGCTTGTATGGCTGTTCTTGGCACACAGCTCACAGCCCAGAAGTCAGCTCCACAGAAAGGCTTTCCCCAACCATGTGATCTACTTGTCTCTGGCACCTACACCCCACCTCCACCTCTCCCAAATATAGCGCATCCTGTTTGATTGCTTCATAGCCCTTGTCACTGTTTAATGTAGCCTACGTGATTGGTTGCTTATTTTTTATCTGCCCCCCACTCTCCCCACTGCATGGGTAAACTGCATTACAGCAGTACCTTGGCCTGTTTCCTTAGAACAGTGCTGGCCCATATGAGACCATCAATAAACACGTGTTGAATAAATGAAAGAAGCAAACAAACTAGAGTTGCAGATGGGACCCCCGCCTGAGGTAGGGTGGTTCACTCCATCCTGCAGCTCCCTGTAGCTTCCTCTTTGGTGGGGAGATTCAAAAGGGAATGCCCAGTGCAGTGGAAGAAGCACCAGATGGCTCTATTAGTGCTTCTGGAAAGTTAAAACTATAAGTAGGCCAGGCGTGGTGGCTCACTACTGTAATCCCAGCACTTTGGGACGCCGAGGCGGGTGGATCATGTAAGGTCAGGAGTTTGAGACCAGTCTGGCCAATATGGTGAAACCCCCTCTCTACTAAAAATACAGACAATTTGCGGGGCGTGGTGGTGGGCACCTGTAATCCCAGTTTTTCGGGAGGCTGAGGCAGGAGAATTGCTTGAACCCTGCAGGCAGAAGTTGCAGTGAGCTGAGATCATGCCATTGTATTCCAGGCAGGATGACAGAGTGAGACTCCGTCTCAAAAAAACAAAAACAAAAAAAACCACAAAAAACTATAAGTAATTAAGACTGTCAGATGAGATAACTGTAGTCTCATTGGTACAGTCCCAGTTAATTACTCCCTTCTTTGTGCTTCCTTGGCATTTCTGTTTAAAGAATATATTTATCACATTGTATACTCACTAGATGACTGTTCTCCTAAATCAGATGGAGGAAAGGGAGTCCACACTTGTTGACCACTTGCTCTGAGTGGGTCCCTGAGCAAGGTGAACTTGAATTCATTTTAAGGCATCGGTTAAGTGCCTATAATGTGCTAAAAAAAATCTGGGCCCTACATCTGCAATGATGAAAAAGAACTATTCTTTCTAAGAAAGACAAGAAAGCGCTATCTAGTAAGCAGAGAGATAAGTACTCTTATAAAGTCATGTCCAGGGTATCCAGGGATATTCAGAGCATTGAAGGTGGAGTAGGGTGGAGATAAGTTGGAAAATGCTTCCAAGAAATGGGTACTCTTGAACTAACTTTCTAGGAAGAGACAGGACCTATGTAGCTAGATAAGGGGGCACAGGCCTGCCAAGCAGAGTAACAAGTGCAAGTGTTAGTGATGCTCGGCTCCATGTCCCCTGGGCCCACCTCTGAGCTCACCAGCAGCTGCAATGAGCTGCCCTCTGTACAGAGGAACTGTCTATCCAAAGCAGGCACCCCTCCTCTCTGCCAGGGGGCTTTCTCTAGGGCTGTGGGATCTTGCCTAGCCTGAAAGTTTTCAACAGCCCTGGGGCAGTCCTTAACCAAACAGTGGATGAATGTGTCAGCCTCCCCTTCCCTAAGGAAGAACAATTCTCAAATGCTCTCAAGGCAGTTCCTCAGAGGAACCCCCAGTAGGAATGAATCCAGTAGCCCCCAGAAGTCACTCCCTCATTAAGTCATTCTTTGATTTGCCTCTTGTCCCTTCCTTGCCTTACTTTCTCACTTCCTTATTTGTTCTTGGAATCCCAAATAAAGTAACTGCACTCATCTCCTTGTCTCGAGGTATACTTCTGAGGAAACCCAATCCAGAGCAGCATTCATGCATATATTCACAGATACTGGCTGGGCACCCCCAAGTGCCTGAGCAAAGACTGAGTGTGAACACATAATATATGGGGGTAACTCCACCAGGTTCAACATGATCTGAGAACATGATGCATGTTCAGACATGGAAAACAATGAGACTAAAAAGCCTTACACCATCTTACAGTTGAGGAAACTGAGGCACAGGAGTGTTGAGTAACTTGCCCAAGGTCACACACTAGTGAGTAGAGGCGTCTATTAGTCCGTTTTCAGGCTGCTGATAAAGACATACCTGAGACTGGGAAATTTACAAAAGAAAGACTTTTAATTGGACTTACAGTTCCACACAGCTGGGGAAGCCTCACAATCATGGTGGAAGATAAGAGGGAGCAAGTCACGTCTTACATGGATGGCAGCAGGCAGAGAGAGAGAGAGTTTGTGTGGGGAGCTCTTTTGAAACCATCAGATCTCATGAGATTTATTCATTATAGAGTTATAGAACAGCACAGGAAAGACTTGCCCTCATGATTCAATTACCTCCCAATGGGTCCTTCCCACAATATGTGGGAATTCAAGATGATATTCGGGTGGGGACACAGCCAAACCATATCAAGGAGCATTGGAGTCCAGACTCTTTACCACCCTGCACTGCCTTTCTTGGCAGTTCAAGCTGTCAGGAGTATGAATAATGAGAAGAAGAGAACCAAAAGGAGAACCAGGGAGCATGGGAAGAAATTGCTTTTAGAAGGAGGGAATGAGCAACACTCACAAATGTTACAGGAAATTTCATCAAGAAAGGACCGGAAAGCAACTGTTCATTTCATTTGACAATGAGAGGGCTGATAACTTTTACCAGAGCTGTCTTGATGGAGTGGAGGGATTGGAAGCCAGATTGCGGTGGGTTGAAGAGTGAGTGGGAGACAGCAAGTGTGGACAACTCTTTTCAGAAATGTAGCCGTCTAGCAAGTGGGAGGTAAGGGTGGAGGCTTCTTTAAAGATGTGTGGGCAGGCAAGCATCTGGGTTGGTAGGAGAGATTGAGAGGAAGGGATGGTTCATTGATAGTACAGGTACTGAGGATGAGAGGAGATGGGAACTAGAGTGGGTTGGGGGCACAAGCCCCGAACTGGAAGAGGCCACCTTGTCTGCTGAAGGAGTGGGCTGAAGGGCAAGGTGGAGAACTCTAAATTTCCACCCTGAACATCCTGGAGTCACAGACTAGGAGCTAGGTAGGCTCTTGAGTTTAGACCCCTGAGTTTAATTCTTTATGAAAATTATGCTCTGGGCTAGGTGAGGTGGATCATGCCTGTTATCCCAACACTTTGGGAGACCCAAAGCAGGGGGATCATTTGAGCCCTGGAGTTTGAGACCAGCCTGGCCAAAATGGCAAAACCCCGTCTCTACAAAAAATTATAAAATTAGCCAGACATGGTGGTGCGTGCTTCTAGTTCCAGCTACTTGGGAAGCTGAGGTGGGAGGATCGCTTAAGCCTGGAGGTCAAGGCCTACGGTGAGCCATGATTGCATCAGTGCACTACAGCCTTAGCAACAGAACGAGGCCCTATCTCAAAAGAAAAAAAAAAATGCTCTGGATGATCAAACGTAGATGAATAAAAAGTGACTTCAGCCTAATGACTGGAAAAGAGATAACATGAGAAGCTAATTTGGCCCAAGTAAGTTAGTGAAGTAGGAAGGCAAGGATGAGCAGGAGAGACTTGGGAGATTCAATGAACACAGCTTGTTGGCTGGTGGTGGGGCACACGCAAGGAGGGGACAATGGTGCTCACCTGTAAGGAGGAGGAGGGTGGTATTTTTAACCATGACAAAGAGTGAGGGATGGGAAGGTTTTGAGGAGGAAGATAATGAGTTCCTGTTTGTGCTTTCTGCAGAGAAGGGAGTAGGTGGTGGGTAAGAATGCGAGGCTTTGCTAGGCTGGGGTGGGGGCTGGGCTTGGGTGGGGGTGGGCAGGAGAGAGGCAGAAGGACCTGCTCAGTTGGTGAGTGGGGGAGTTAGCATCTGAAAAGATAGCACCCTTCACTAGTTTCTCACAGTCTTGCGTCATCTGGATTTTTCTAGTGCACGGTTTCTCGTTCTTGGCAATATTAACATGTTGGACCGGATGATTCCTTGTTGTAGCCGGCTTCTGGCACTTTGTAAGATCTTCAGCAGCAGCCTCTCCTTGGGGAGGTTCGGCTTCTGCCCACTGGATGCCAGCAGCAACCCTCCAGTTGGGAAAACCAAACACATCTCCAGGTATTGCAAAATGTTCCCTGGAAAGCAAAATTGCCCCCGGTTGAGACCTCTGTTCTCTCGGCTTTTCCTTACATCACTTGAATATTGTTGATTAAAAGGTGAGCCGTTTGATAAACTTTTTTAGCAGAAGCACTTGTGTCTGTTTGAAATCCTGGCTCCACCACTTCTCTGGTTCATAACTTTGAGTGACGTTCTTGCCTTCTCTTGGTTTCTTTCTTTTTTTTTTTTTTTTTTTCTGTAAAATGGAGTTTTTGAGAGGATTGAATGAAGTAATCCATGCAAAGCGTTGGGCTCAGTACAGGGTGCCTGGTCAGTGTTCAATCATTGCTGGCTATCATTATTAGTATTTTAGTGGTATTTAGGCACTGGTGATGTATCCAGACCACATTTGGAAATTTGGACCTGGAGATACAGACCTCACACATATATCAGAGACAAGAGGGCACACTTGAGGCTGTGGATATCTATACATGGTCTGGAGAGAAAGTAGACAGGAAGAAGAAGAGAGGTTTGAGCAAGAACCCCAGGGAACACCTAAATTTACCAATCAGATGGAGGAAGAGGAGTCCATAATTGAGATTTGGGTGGTCAGCCATGTAGATGGGGAAGTCAGTGTAACTTTTCATCTAACCAACATTAAGTGGCAGCCCTGACCTTTGGGCAGTGGGAAGCTTGGCCACTGATTGTCTTCTTGTGGAATGAGAACAACGTTGATGCTGGAGTTAGCTGTCACTGAGTGCACACCTTGGAGTCAGGTGCTGTGCCCATGTTAATGCTCACAACAAGGCTATGAATTAGGCACTCTTTATTATGCTCATTTTATACATAAAGAAACTGACACATAGAGAAGTACGATGGTGAAGGAGGGTGAGTTCAGCAAGGTAGGGTAGAAGGAGAAAGGGCCTTTCTCACAGAGAGGTGCCATGTGAGGAAAGGCAGAGGCCCAGAACAACCTTGGAACAAAGAATGAGAGAGGTACAAAGTGTTGGAAGGCAAGACATGGACAGCTTCCACTCTAGGGGCATCCCTGGTAGTGCCATGTCCAGCCATATTGGAGCCCAAGGCAAAAGGGAAAGTCAATCATACTGATTCTGAATTTATTTATTTATTTATTTATTTATTTACTTGAGACAGAGTCCCACTCTGTCACTCAGACTGGAGTGCAGTGGTGTGATCTTGGCTCACTGCAACCTCCACCTCCTGGGTTCAAGCGATTCCCTTACCTCAGCCTCCTGAGTAGGTAGGATTACAGGCCCACACCACCATGCCTGGCTAATTTTTTTGTATTTTTTTAGTAGAGATGGGATTTCGCCACATTGGCCAGGCTGGTCTCGAACTCCTGACCTCAGGTGATCCACCCACCTCTGCCTCCCAAAGTGCTGGGATTACAGGTATGAGCCACTACACCCAGCCCTGATTCCATCTTTATTTAAAATTTCAGTATTTTGTTCATCCTGGAACTTTTACATTAATTTTTCTTTTTTAACAACTGCACTAAAATATTCTTTTTTTTTTTTTTTTTTTTTTTTTTTGAGACGGAGTCTTGCTCTGCTGCCCAGGCTGGAGTGCAGGGGCTGGCTCTCAACTCACTGCAAGCTCCGCCTCCCGGGTTCACGCCTTTCTCCTGTCTCAGCCTCCCGAGTAGCTGGGTCTACAGGCGCCCGCCTCGTCGCCCGGCTAGTTTTTTGTATTTTTTAGTAGAGACGGGGTTTCACCGTATTAGCCAGGATGGTCTCGATCTCCTGACCTCGTGATCCGCCCGTCTCGGCCTCCCAAAGTGCTGGGATTACAGGCTTGAGCCACCGCGCCTGGCTAAAATATTCTTTATCTTGACTGAATTTGTTGGCACTCACTTGGATGGACTGAACAGAATGCCAAACTCTTCTAGCCTTCTTGACCTTGCTGCTTACGAGGCAAATTCCAGCCTGGGTCACTCCCTTGTCCCTTAGCCAGGAGAAGACAAGGATCCTGATTCCAGCCCTACAGGACAAGAGCCAATGGAAGAGAGGTAATTCTGTGGCAAACCAAGGGCTTTCAGAAAAAGAAAATTTATCTGGGCACCTAAAACCTAACCAATCTGTCTACTACAAGAAGTTCCTCTTTGGGCCTTCCAGAGATCCTTGATGCCGGGAAGAAAGCATTCCAGGGGCATTGAGGGGAAGAGGAAAGGAAAGAGTGGGAAGTGGGGTCAGCACTTGGAACATACACAGTCAGGTGATTAAGAATCTGTGTTACATCATCATAGGAAAAATAAAAACAAAAGCAAAAGCAAAACAAAACAAAAGAACCTGTGCTGCAGTGGAGAAGGCTGAGTTTTAGCTCAACCACCTACTAGCAGTGTCATTTTACCTAGTAACAACGAGGTAAGCCTCAGTTTCCTGGCTATAAAATGGGGATAAAAGAACCCATCTCATAAAGTTGTTGAGAGGATTAAATGAATTAAGTCATGTAAAAGTGCCTGAGCATAATAAGTATTCATCACTTTTTTCCTTTTTTTATTTGTGGGTTTTTTTTTTTTTTTTTTTTTTTTTTAGATGAAATCTCACTCTGTTGCTTAGGCTGGAGTACAGTAGCCCGATATTGGCTCACTGCAGCCTCCGCCTCCCAGGTTCAAGCAATTCGCCTGCCTCAGCCTCCTGAGTAGCTGGGATTACAGGTGCCCACCACCACGCCTGGCTACTTTTTTTGTATTTTTAGTAGAGACGGGGTTTCACCATGTTGGCCAAGCTGGTCTCAAACTCCTGACCTCAGGTGATCCACCCACCTCAGCTTCCCAAAGTGCTGGAATTACAGGCGTGAGCCACCATGCCTGGCCACTTTCTTCCTTTTTTTAAGAACTATGGTATCAGCATTTAAAAATGTATTATTTTTCAAGCCGAGTAATGAAGGTGAGAGAGATGGAATAGTAACATGAGGCTTAGGAAGATCCCAGGGAAGGTTTGTTTCGTTTTTCTCCCAGTTGGGAGAGCAAGAGAAGGGTCCAGTGGAGAGGGAAAAACAGAGGCATGTGGTAAGCAGAGTCTCCCCTGAGTTGGGAATACCTTATATATCCTCAAGTTGAGCTCATGCATTTACAGATAATTGAATGACTGAATCAGGCTTGCACACCCTGTTGGCAGCGTGGTCAGAATAAAGCCAGGGTCTCTGAATGCCGGGACAGATTTTCTCACCGAAAACCTGGCCACTGTACTATACCCAATCAGAGTAAATCTTGGAGTCACTCCTTGGGCCCAGGTCATACAGATGTGAGATATGATGAGATTTTTCCCATTACACTGTTAATGAAGCCCCACTCAGCCAAAACACACCCTGAAGGGGCTCTGTAAGATAAACACTCTGGCATTTCCTCTAGAGTTGCTGAATATCAGGGAAAATGCTTTCCATTTTTAGGTTATTAATTTTGAAAGCTTCATTTCCAGCTATAATGGACCTTGGTGATAAGAGTCAGACAAATGGGTCACAGCAACAATCTCTGAAGAAAGTAAGGTCTGCTTTTTGTGTGTGTGGAATTAATAAGGGCGTCACCCTCTTCACCTGGGAACCCCAGGAAGTCCAAAGCAAGCCCTCCCTGACCTTTTGGGGTGAAGTCCCCCACTCTGTGTTTCCAGAGAACCTTGGGATCAATGCTGACAAGCCTTAACCACAGTGCACAGTCTCTCTCCTATAGTTTCTGAGGGCAGAGAGTCTCTTATTTGCCTCTGTATCCCCAGCATCTATCAGAGTACAAGGCACACAGTGTGTCAACTCATGTCGCTTGAATGAACTTACATGCTTTACAAAACATCATCACAAACCAGCTGCTGGAAAAAGGAACCCTGTCATTTCCTGAATAAGCAAAGTTCAGAGCTGGCTTTTCCAGCAGGTATGTTTTCTGAAACTGACCTAATAGTCCCATAGACAGTTTCTTCTGATAAACATTTGAAAGTTACCTTTCTGGTCTTAAACCTTGAAACTCACCAGATCCAGAAAATGAGATGCCAGGCCCCTCATTCATCATGATTGCTTCCTTACTCCTCCCGAGTTCCTGTTTTCTCTTACATAGTTACGTTTCTTCCTTCCCATATAAACCCCTAATTTTAGTCAGTTAGGGAGATGAATTTGAGACTGATCTCCCATCTCCTCCACTGCAGCACCTGATTGAAGCCTTCTTCCTTGACAGAACTCATCTCAGTCATTGGCTTTCTATGTGGCGAGCAGCAGGACCTACACCAAACCCCTGGTGTTTCAGTAACAGTTCAGGGTGGAAACAACCGTGTGTGTTGACAACAGTAATGATGTTGACAACGTACAGTAACTAAAATTTGAGTACTTACTGTATGCCTGGCATTGTTCCAATGATTCTAATGGCACTATGTGTGTTTAATGACATTGACAATGAACAATAACTAAAATTTGAGTACTTACTGTATGCCTGGCACTGTTCTAATGATTCTAATGGCACTTTCTACTGATTATCTCATTTAATGTCAAAATAAACCTAAAAGGTAAGCTACTAATATGTACATTTTACAGACGAGGAAACTGAGGCTCAGGTTACACACAGGGTATTTGTCTTTGGCAATTACCCTCAGGCTCTCTTGCTGCAAACTGAGCTCCAGGGGCCAAAATAAGGCATAGAGTTTGCCAACTTTAAATCTAAGGGATATTTTAGTGTATCTGAGCCATAGATTTACACTGTAAAATAACAGTCTGGGCCTACTGTTTCAGAAAAAGTGGAAAATACTCCCCCGGTGGTTTTGTAAATAGTCCTTAATTGAACTCAGCATTGGTATCATTACCACCAAGTTCTGCAATTAACCAGCCTGAAGATTGCTTGCTAGGTTGCAGCTACAGAGATATTTACATATCCGTGTTTTTTGTAGGCAAGACTTCCAGCCTGTAAATTGCTTATCCAGCCATAATCATAGCTGCTAGGAAGCTGCCTGGGGCCATTTCAGGGGAATGAGGAAGGGAAAGGATTCCCCTAAAGCCAGCTGTTGCTACCTCAGAATAACAACACTAACAATCAAAAACAAACATATGTACAGTCCTTTAAAAATTACAAAACACATTCTCGTACAGTGACTCGTGTCCATTTTTAATTTCTGTAATAGTAGGGAGGAGAGTGCTGCTGTGAGGGCCATTATTTTAAAGAAGAGTCACCAAAGCCCTGTCTCCTCCAGGGCGATATTGTTGTTTTTCATTCAATAAACATTCAGTGAGCACCAACTATGTGCAAGGAACTGTACTAGGTGCTGGAATGTAATGGTGAACACAACAGACACTGTCCCTGGACTCATGAAGCTTATAGTCTAAGTGGGGAGAAAGACCTTAACCAAATCATGTATACAAATAAGTATAAAATTATAACTACTGCAATGCCACCAGAGAGGTAGAAATTGCAAAGGGATCCTAAAATAGACGGATTTAATCAAGATCAGGAAAAACTTTTCTGACCTGTGATAATTAGGAGTTAACTAGGCAAAGAAAGAAGAAAAAGTGTTTCATGAACAGGGAACAGCATGTGTAAAGGCTCTAGAACCAAACCAACAGCATGTGTAAAGAACCAACGCATGTCTAGAACCAAGAGCATGTGCAAAGGCTCTAGAACCAAAGGAAGTCATCATTTCTGCCAAATGACCAACCTATTTTCTGCTATATTCTATTGGCTGAGGCCTTTTTTAAAAAGGATCAACAGAATATAGAATCTTAGAGATGGAAGGCATTTTTCAGGGCACTATAGTCCAGGTAACAAACAGTAGGTGCATGGCTGATGTTTGAATGAATGGAGTGTCACAGGGGGTGTATCAGTTAGTTGTTGCTGAATAACAAACTATCCCCAAATTAAGTGGCTTGACCAAGCACCCAACACTTCATTCTGTGGATTGGTGATTTGGGTAGAATCAGCTGGGTAGCTTTCACCTGATCTAAACTGGGTTTATTTATATACTTGTGGACATCTCCCAGGTGAGCCAAAATGGTGTATCACTGTTTTCTGTGATTGCTAATCTTCCAACAGGTTAGACCAGGTTTGTTGATACAGCAGCAGGGTTCTGAGAGAAGCAAAAGAGGTTGCTAGGCCTTTTATAACCTCAGGTTCAGGACTCTCACAACCTCGTTTCTGCCATACTCTGTTGGCTGAGGCCTTATTATTATTATTTTTTTAAATGATCGATAGAATATAGAATCTGAGAGATGGAAGGGATTTTTCAGGGCGCTCTAGTCCAGATAACAAACAGTAGGTGCATAGCTGTATGAATGGAAAGATGAACACACCACACACGCCCATCTTCAGAAGTTCCAGCCCATGGAATATTGCGCTAATGGGCCAGAACAGGTTTCTCTACCTTGAGTGGGTTTTGTTTTGTTTTTTTTAACTTCACATCCTTGTCCCCATCCACAGTAAGATCAGATAGGTGTATCTAAAATGCCAACCTCACCTTGCAACCTTCAATGTTTCCTCAGTGCCTGCCAAGCCCATTTGTCATCAAAATCACCAGGATAGGCTGTTTTAAATACTGACTCTGTGCCGGGCTCAGTGGCTTAGGCCTGTAATCCCAGCACTTTGAAAGGCCGAGTTGGGAGGGTCACTTGAGGCCAGGAGTTCAAGACCAGCCTGGGCAACATAGCAAGATGCTGTCTCTACCAAAAAATAAAAAATACAAACTTCTGTCCTCCATCCTAGATCCACTGAATCAGAATTTTTGGGATCAATATTTTTAAAAGCTGTCCCAGGGAGTTAGATCCAGCAACTGATCCAGTGGGATGCCAGGCAGTCAGATTCAAGTTTTGCAAAGATTATCTAGCATTATTGATCTCATCAGCTCAGACACTTGCCTTCTTAAAAAAAACCTCATACTCCTACCTCTGCACTACCCCCAGAACTGATGTCTTCCTTCATTGCGAACCCAATATATCCTGTAGAGATTTTAAAAAATCATATTGTTATTCAAAATGCATTATTAAAATTGGTATATATATTTGCCACACTCCCACTCCCCACCCCAGCCCTTTTCCCATTCCAAGTAGATTGTCAGGTCTTTGAGGGTCATATTCATCATATTAACTTCAGTGCTTACTAGAGGTCTCAGTGCAAAATTGATCCAATGAACCCAAGTGTTCATTGAGGGATGAATGGATAAGCAAAATGTGATATGTACACACAATGCAATATTATTCAGCCTTAAAAAGGAAGGAAATTCTAACACATACCTCAACAGAGATGACCCTTGAGAACATTACGCTAAGTGAAAAAAGCCAGTCCCGAAAAAGATAAATACTCCATGATTCCACTGATATGAGGTACTTAGAGCAGTCAAATTCAGAGGTAGAAAGTAGAATGGTGGTTGCTAGGGGCTGGGAGGAAAGGGAATAAGGTTGTTTAACGGGTACAGAGTTTCAGTTTTGCAAGACGAAAATAATTCTGGAGATGTATGGTGGTGATGGTTGTACAACAATATGAACGTCCTTAATACCACAACTTTTAAGTACATTTAAATATGGGTAGGATGGTCAATTTTATATTATGTGTATTTTACCACAATTAACTTTTTTTAAAAGTTGAACTGCTAAAAGTATAAATGGCCACCAGGCAATTATTGAATGCCTCCAGGCTTGGGATATTTCCTGACACATGACTTTGCCAGAGACCACTTAATGAGTTTGATTATAACTTGGATTCTTTAAGATAATGGCTCTGCACGTATCCCATGAGCCACTGGTGGGTGCCAGGCTGAGGTTAGGCCAGCGCTGCTAGCTCCCGGCTGTCTCTGCCTGGCTCTTGAGGCTTGGCCCCTCTCCCGTTTTCTGCTCCAGTCATGTTGTGGTCTCGGCACTGTTCTCACTTGCAGACTTGGTGTAGCTCTGCCCTGGTGGCTGTTTCTGTTCCCAGCTTTCCACAGCTCATGTGCCCTGCCCCACCCAGGCAGACCCAGGGGACTCAGCCCCCAGTTCATGTCAGCCTCCTTGGAAGAAGAAACCAGATACAAAGTTCTGTTTTCTTTTTTCTCTTTTCTTTTCTTTTCTTTTCTTTTCTTTTCTTTTCCTTCCTTTCTTTTTCTTCCTTCCTTCCTTCTTTTTTTTTTTAAATCAAAGTCTTACTCTGTCACCCAGGCTGGAGTGCAGTGGCATGATCTCAGCTCATTGGAACCGCTGCCTCTCAGGTGCAAGCGATTCTCCTCCCTCAGCCTCTTGAGTAACTGAGATACTCGCATGCCACCATGCCTGGCTATTTTTTGTGTGTTTTTAGTAGAGATGGGGTTTCACCATGTTGGCCAGGCTGGTCTCGAACTCCTGATCTTGAGTGATCCACCCCCCACTCAACCTTCTAAAGTGCTAGGATTATAGGCATAAGCCACCGCACCCATCCTGAAAGTGCTTTCTTAAATAGAGCCAAGGCTCCTGTGCTTATAATGCTCTATGGTTCAGATCCTACCTGCTGGAATAACGCAGGACAAGTCCAATCCCTTTCCCACACAGCATCTCTGCAAAAATTCAAGCATTCAGACACAGCTCTGATGATCCTCCCCAAGTCTCCCAGATCTTGTTTCTCAGACAACAGACTTCTGGATCCTTCCCCCTACCCAGTTGCCCTTGCCTGATGCCATGAGAGTTGATTCATGTCCTCTTGAAACATGGCCCTCAGAAGTCAATAAATTCTCCAGATGGCATCTGACCAGTGCTGAGAAGGCCAGGATTATTATTTCCACTACGTGGACCCCAATGTGCTGACTCCTGAAATGAATCCAGATAGCCATTATGTTTTTAAACTTGACTATAAACCCGAAGTCTGCTTGTTTAACCACACGCTTTATACGTCAGCTGAAAATGAAATCAAACCGATGTACTTGAAACTTCAGATAGTCTGAGATCTCTAATTGCAGTACACATTGAGCAGCCACTGAGCCATTTCCATTGTTTTAATATCTTTCCATTAATTTGTCTGAAAAGTTAACTAATTTGCGTGTGAAGCCAGAACATCTCTGGCTGTCACCCCATTTACAGGCATGACTCAAATTTCACAGACTGGTTGTCCTCACTTGGCTGAGCAGGATGTCACCTCCCTCCCTGCAGGATCTGACCCAGTTATTTCAGGGATCTCCAAGGGGATCTCCTGTGGGTTCCAAACAAACCCTCTAAGGTTCATCTACTCCAGCTTCTTCGTGACCGTCAGCTGCCCTTGAAGCCCTCCCACCAGGTACCAGCAGGGTTCTGCCACAAAACGAGAACACGGCATGCCTGCCATAGATCTCTCAGAGCCCCTAAAGCTCTTCTCCCACCCTAGTGCCCCCTTGTCTCGGGCCCTTCAGTGGTTCTGTTTGCACCTTTGTCTTTCAGAGTCTCTGCTGCTGCCAGACAGTCCCCTTTCTGCAGGGATGGCCACAGGAATGCTTCAAGGGGCTCCTCTTCCCTCTATTTTTATCAGTCACCCGCAAATCAAAACATAGTATGTAAAGTATGACTAGAAACATCTTTAAAATTCTTTGCCATTTTTGATGTCTAACACACAAACTAAGCAAAAAATGTGATTGTCACGCACACATAGCTCTGACACCCGGGAGGTCATCTAGCACATTTCCTGTGTCCTCCTCCCGCCCCATTCTTTTTAGATGATAAGGCTGAGACCCAACTGGAGAAGTTACTTAAACAGAAAGATCATGTTAAAATGTTAAAACCAGGAATAAGTCCCAGTCTCCTGTGATCCCCAGGAAATCAAAGAAAAAAATTCTTTCCTAACAAAACTAATCACCTTCATGATATTTATCTGAAAACCACAAGATTTTTTTTAAGTGATTGAGAAATTATATTTTGTGATAAACCCTTAGCAAGCAGTTCATCCAACCCATTACTCACCCTTCACCCCAATTTTTTACTGTCCCTTTCCATCACCTACCAACTATGTTTCAGTTAGGAAAAAATTGACAAAATCCAGCAGTGATATTGCTGGAAAACATGAAGTTGGTTTTTTTTTCTTAACTGTAAGTTGAACAAGTTTGTCCTTGAGGGCAAATGCTAGAAAAAGACAAGCAGGTGAATCTCTTATTTTTCTGCCATTGAAAGCTGATTTTCCTTTCCTGTTAGATTTGCTATTTTCTCTGTATGTGGTCTCTGACCCAGGCTTTTCTTTGAACCATGGAAAAATTATTACTCCTATCTGTGCCTCAGTTTACTCATGTGTAGAATAGACTTTCATGGTGCCTCTAATGATTGCTAAGTGAAAAATGGTACCCAGCAAGCAGGTGACAAGCATTCCATCCATTCCTGTACTCATCACGGGTTTATGGATCCAGTAAATATTTACTGAGTACAAACTATGTGACAGGCACTGTTCTTGGTGCTTAGAGTACCTCAGTGAACAAAATTAAACAAAAAAGACAAAAATCCCTGCCTGTGTGGAGCCTACATTCTGGTAGGGAAACAATAAACACAAAAATTAGCGGCCGGGTGCGGTGGCTCACATCTGTAATCCCAGCACTTTGGGAGGCTGAGGCAGGTGGATCACCTGAGGTCAGGAGTTCAAGACCAGCCTGGCCAATGTGGTGAAACGCTGTCTCTACTAAAAATACAAAAATTAGCTGGACGTGATGGTGTGCTTCTGTAATCCCAGCTACTCGGGAGGCTGAGGCAGGAGAATTGCTTGAACCCGGGAGGCGGAGGGTGCAGTGAGCCAAGATCACGCTATTGCACTCCAGCCTGGGCAACAGAGCGAGACTCCATCTCAAAAAAAAAAAAAAAAAAAAAAAAAAAAAAAAAAAAAAAAATTAGCAAATGACCTAATATATTGGAGGTAATGAGGTCTGATGAGGCCTGCAGTGCAGAAAAACACAGCTCAGCAGGTAAGGCGAGGTCAGAGAAACTAGGGTCAGGTGGGGCAGAACCAAGACTGCCATTTTTGAAAATTGCAGTAAAATATACATAACATAAAATTTAAATGTGCATTTCAGTGGCATTAGGCATTCAAACTGTTGTGCATAATCCCAGCTACTCGGGAGGCTGAGGCAGGAGAATTGAGTGAACCCAGGAGGCGGAGGTTGCAATGAGCTGAGATGGCACCATTGCACTCTAGCCTGGGCAACAACAGCGAGACTCTGTCTGAAAAAAAAAAAAAATCCTTGTGCAGCTACCACTAACATTTGTCTCTAGAACCTTTTTTTTTTTTTGAGATGGAGTCTTGCTCTGTCACCCAGGCTTTAGTGCGGTGGCGAGATCTTGGCTCACTGCAACCTCCATCTCTGGGGCTCAGACAGTTCTTCTTCCTCAGCCTCCCGAGTAGCTGGAATTACAGGCATGTGCCACCATGCCCAGCTAATTTTTGTATTTTTACAAAATAAAAAAAGTTTTTTTGTATTTTTACAAAATACAGTTGTTGTTGTTGTTTTTTTTTTTAAGAGACAGGGTTTCATCATGTTGGGTAGACTGGTCTTGCATCCCTGACCTCAGGTGATCTGCCTGCCTCGGACTCCCAAAGTGCCTGGATTACAGGCATGAGCCACCATGCCCGGCCCAGAACCTCTTTGTCATGTCAATTTGAAACACTGTACTGATCAAACAACAACTCTCTATTCCTTCTCCCATCCCAGCCCCTGGCAACCATGATTCTACTTTGTGTCTCTGTGAATGTGACTACACTAGGGTACCTCATGTTAGTGGAGAGGGAGTTTCTCTGATTCACTACTTATTACCAGCAACTAGCAGAGCACTCAGTAGAGGCTCAATAGGTAATGAGTATTGTGGACTGATGTGGACCACCTGTAGGAAAACCATCCTATAGACCTTATTAAGCTAAAACTTCTGCACAGCAAAGGAAATAATCAACATAGTAGAGAGACAGGCTGTAGAATGGCAGGAAATATTTGCAAGGCATTCATCTGACAAGGAACTAATATCTAGAATATACAAGGAACTCAAACAACTCAACAGCAAAACAAAACAAAACAAAAAACCCAAATCTTGTTAAAAAGTGGGCAAAGGATCTGAATGGATATTTCTCAAAAGAAGACATACAGATGGCCAACTTGGTGTATGAAAAAATGCTCAACACCACTGATCACCAGGGAAACACACATGAAAACCATAATGAGATATCATCTCACTCTAGTTAGAATGGCTACTGTTGACAAGACAAAATATAATCAATGTTGGTGAGGATACAGAGAAAAGGGAATTCTTATACACTGTTGGTGGAAATGTAAATTAATACAGCCATTGTGGAAAACAGTATAGAGGTTTCTCAAAAAACTAAGAATAGAATGACCATACGATCCAGCAATCTCACTTCTGGGTATTTATCCAAAGAAGAATAAATCAGTATATCAAAGGAATACCTGCATCTCCATGATTACTGCAGTACTATTCACAATAGCCAAGCTATGAAATCAACAGGAGTGTCCATTAACAGATGACTAAAGAAAATGTGGTATATATACACAATGGAATATTATTCTGCCATAAATTGAAATTCTATCATTTGCAGCAACATGGATAGAATTGGAAGTCATTAAGTGAAATAAGCCAGGTGCAGAAAGACAGATCTCCCATGTTCTCATATGTGGGAGCTACAAAAGCTGATCTCAAGAAACTAGAGAGTAGAATGATGGTTACCAGAGGCTGAGATGAGGGAGTAAAGATGAAGAGAGTTTGGTTAATGGATCCAAACATACAGAGAAGGAATGAGTTTTTGCTTGCAATACCATGGTAGGGTGACTTTAGTTAACAATAGCTTATTGTATATTTCTTTTTCTTTTTTTCTTTCTTTCTTTCTTTTTTTTTTTTTTTTTT
>NW_016803233.1:350094-353777 GCF_001698545.2 Rhinopithecus bieti | reverse complement strand
GGCCTCTTTTTTTCTTTTTTTTTTTTGAGACTGAGTCTTGTGCTCTTGCCCAGGCTGGAGTGCAGTGGTACAATCTTGGTTTACTGCAAGCTCCGCCTCCCAGGTTCACGCCATTCTCCTGCCTCAGCCTCCCAAGTAGCTGGGACTACAGGCATTAGCCACCACGCCTGGCTAATTTTTTGTGTTTTTTAGTAGAGACGGGTTTTCACCATGTTAGCCAGGATGGTCTTGATCTGCTGACCTTGTCATCTGACCGCCTCAGCCTCCCAAAGTGCTAGGATTACAGGCGTGAGCCGCTGCACCCAGCCACTTATTGTATATTTCAAAACAGCTGGAAGAGATTTGAAATGTTCCCAACACAAAGACAAGATAAATGTTTGTGGTGATGAATATTCTAAATACCCTGATGTGATTATTACACATTATATGCGTGTATCAAAGCATCATGTGCCCCATAAATATGTACAACTATTTAAAAAATTATTCATTTATTTATTTACTTATTTTGAGAGAGGGTCTCACTCTGTTGCCCAGGCTGGAGTGCAGAGGTTCAATCATAGCTCACTGCAGCCTCAAACTCCTGGGCTCAAGTGATCCTCCTGCCTCGGCTTTATATGTTTGTTTGAGGCTATATTGTTAGATCCTTATACATTTAGAATTATTATGTATGCCTGGTGGGTTAAACTTTTTTCATTATGAAATGTCCCTTTTTATCTCTTGTAATGCTTCTTGACCTAGAGCCTGTATTTACTGATACTAGTACAGACATACAGGCTTTCTTTTGTCCAGTGTTTGCATTGTATATCTTTTTCTACCTTATTTTCCATTTTTCTGTGTCTTTAAGGTGTGTCTCTGATGAGTCGCGTGTAGTTGCTTTCTAAAAAAATCCACTCTGACCATCTTTACCTTTCAACTTGAATATTTAGTTCAGTTACATTTAATGTAATTACTGATATATTTGATTTGTATATATGTGTGTGTTTAATTTGTAATTTATTAAGATATGAGGACTGGCTTCTCATGATGTTTTGAAAATAGAGTTCTTACAGTCAGAATGCAATACAAATTTAGGGAAACATAATGCATAACTCTTCCCAGAAATATTTGCATTTCATAACTACTAGTGATGCCAGCAACCTGAAGAAATGACAAATGGCAGGAATTTCAGCAGCACATGGCCAAGTGAGCTTTCTCCAGCCTGGAGCTTCCCAGGAGTGTGTACTCAGAGCCAGCCCTGGCTAGATAACAGTGTGGCCTGAAAAGTTCAACTGAAAATTTAAAAAAATTTCTCTAATGCTTTTCTGGTTCTGTTTCTGATTTCGGTATTTGCTACTGGTTAGAGATATATTCTATTTTAAAGCAGAAAAAACCAGACTCCAAGCTCCTTATGAGTAGAGACTATAACCACCTTTGCTAACTATTTGTCTCCAATGCCTGGCACTGTTTACATTTTCATTAAATCTTTCTTGAATGAATAAATGAACAACACAAAATATGCAGCTTAAAGATCTGCCTGTCTCGGCCATTATCTTGCTGTCTGAGCTTGGGCAAGTCATTTCCACTTTTTGGGCCTTAATTCATGTTGGACTATTCCCAGAATGTGAGCTGTGTTCCTAACCCACAAAATAAGATGATGTTAAAAGCAGAATCACATAGTGAGAAAATCATCCCCTTTCTAATTCTCTCTATAGTTTTGTTTATTTCAAAGAGAAAGTCTCAGCTTTCTGTTAGTAAATTGTTAAGACCTCTTAAATGCTTGCTAATGTTTCCCCCCATTTTTAATGTTCCATTTTTTTGTTTTTTGAGACAGAGTGTCGTTCTGTTGCCCAGGCTGGAGTACAGTGACCCGATCTTGCCTCACTGCAACCTCCGCCTCCTGGGTTCAAGCAATTCTCCTGTCTCAGCCTCCTGAGTAGCTGGAACTACAGGCATGCGCCACCACACCTGGCTAGTTTTTTTGTATTTTTAGTAGAGACAGGGTTTCACCATGTTGGTCAGGCTGGTCTCAAACTCCTATCCTCAGATGATCCGCCTGCCTCGGCCTCCCAAAGTGCTGGGATTACAGGCATGAACCACCATGCCCAGCCTAATGCTCCATTTTTAACAAAACAGGAATGGTCTCAGGTTCAGGGCCTTGGCCAAATTAGATTTTTTTTTTTTTTTCTAAACAGAGTCTCACTCTGTCACCCAGACTGGAGTACAGTCGTGTGATCTTGGCCCACTGCAACCTCTGCCTCCGGGGTTCAAGCAATTCTCATGCCTTAGCCTCCCGAGTAACTGGGATTACAGGCATGCACCACCACGGCCAGCTAATTTCTGTATTTTTGGTAGAGACGGGGTTTCTCCATGTTGGCCAGGCTGGTCTTGAACTCCTGGCCTCAAGTGATCGACCCGCCTTCATTGTTTCATTTTCATTTTGTACAATCATCTTTTACCTATGACAAATGATACTGTTTATGATACTGATATAAAGTCAATATAAATCTAATTTTTTAAAAGTGGATCAAAGGAAAATAGTCAATGACAATTGACTATTGTGATATGTGAATAGAACAAGAATCTTGAAGATTAACATGCTGTAGCTGGCACTTGCCTAATTTTTTGATGCTGGATATCTGAGCCTCATCTTGACTGGGAGGCTCACATCATCCAGATGTGAGTGAATCTTCCTGGAAGGTAGCACCCCTTCATCTTATAGAAGCCGACAAGGTCAGCCTTTCTTTGCTCCATGGCTACTAAGTGGGGTGAGATACTTAATCTGGACCTATTGAGTGCTCCCAGGATTTCACATGTACAGCGAGTAGTGCAAAGATGGAGGGACAGGGAATATTATCTACCATGGTTGCCAGAAATTCAAAAGTCCATCAACACAAATCTGTGACAGTAAGACATGTACCTACCTTATGACCCAGCAATCCTACTGGAATTGCTATACTTAAGAAAAATTAGTGGCCGGGCATGGTGGCTCACGTCTGTAATCCCAGCACTTTGGGAGGCCGAGGCGGGCAGATCACAAGGTCAGGAGATCGAGACCACGGTGAGACCCCATCTCTACTAAAAATACAAAAAATTAGCCAGGCGTGGTGGCGGGTGCCTGTAGTCCCAGCTACTCAGGAGGCTGAGGCAGGAGAATGGCTTGAACCCGGGAGGCGGAGCTTGCAGTGAGCCGAGATCACGCCCCTGCACTCCAGCCTGGGCGACAGAGTGAGACTCCTTCTCAAAGAAAAAAAAAAAAAGAAAAAATTAGTGAATCTATCCACCAAAAGACAGGTCCACATATTTTTATAGCAGAATATATTACCATAACCAAAAACTAAAAATAACTCAAAGGTTATTAAAAGGAGAATGGATAAGACATTTTGGTAAAATTATGCATCAGAGTACTACACCATAAAAATAATAATAATGGCCGGGCGCAGTGGCTCAAGCCTGTAATCCCAGCACTTTGGGAGGCCGAGACGGGCGGATCACGAGGTTGGGAGATCGAGACCATCCTGGCTAACATGGTGAAACCCCGTCTCTACTAAAAACTACAAAAAACTAGCCGGGCGAGGTGGCGGCACCTGTAGTCCCAGCTACCCGGGAGGCTGAGGCAGGAGAATGGTGTGAACCCAGGAGGCGGAGCTTGCAATGAGCTGAGATCCGGCCACAGCACTCCAGCCTGGGTGACAGAGCGAGACTNT
>NW_016803233.1:316516-349767 GCF_001698545.2 Rhinopithecus bieti | reverse complement strand
AAAAAAAAAAAAAAAAAAAAAAAAATAATAATAATAATAATAATAATTATAATAATAATAATAATAACTACGAGGTCGGGTGCGGTGGCTCACAGTTGTAATCCCAGCACTTTGGGAGGCCGAGGTGGGCGGATAGCCTGAGGTTAGGAGTTCGAGACCAGGCTGACCAACATGGAGAAACCCCGTTTCTACTAAAAATAGAAAAAATAGCCAGGCGTGGTGGCACATGCCTGTAATCCCAGTTACTCAGGAGACTGAGGCAGGAGAATCGCTTGAATCCAGGAGGCAGAGGTTGCGGTGAGCTGAGATTGCACCACTGCACTCCAGCCTGGGCAACAAGAGTGAAACTCCATCTCAAAATAAGGAACTATGAACAATACTGCAAGTAACCACATGGACAAATCTCACAGATATAATGAGAGAGAGAAAGAGAGAGAGAGAAAGAGAGAGAGAAAAAGAGAGAAAGCCTAGGCACAAAAGAGTATACACATTAGATATTGTATGACTCTATCTATGTGAAGCTCAACAACAGGTAAAACTAATCAATAGTAATAGAAGTCAGAAAAAGCTGGACGTGGTGGCGCATGCCTGTGGTCCCAGCTACTCGGGAGGCTGAGGCAGAAGAATCGCTTGAACCCAGGAGGCGGAGGTTGCAGTGAATTGAGATTGTGCCACTACACTCCAGCCTGGGCAACAGAGCGAGACTCTGTCTCAAAGAAAAGTGATCACCTTTAGGAGGAATCCTTTATCAACTGGGAGGGGGCACAAGAAAGTCCTCTGAGGTGTTAGAAATATTGTATATTTTGAACAGGGTGGTGGTTACACAGGCGTAGATATGAGATGCACACAGGATATTTGTGCCCTTAGCACCATATAAATTATATCTCAACCAAAAAGAAAACAAAGCCCAGCAGCCCAAGTAGTGTCCGGGGTTGGCAGCCCTGGTGTCTGCACTCTAATTAGACTATTGCTGTGACAAGCTCTTGGCTGTGTCCTCAGCTTCCCAGCTTGGTCCCGGGTGCTGTGGGAGCCAGGTTTTCTAGCCTATTTCTTCATCCCTGAGCAGTCTGCTTGCTATCCTGCCAATAAATTCTTTTTACACTCGTGTTAGCCCAAGTCAGTCTCCACTGTTTGCAGTCAAGTACCCTAACAGGCACACTAGCACGTAACAGGGGACTAAATGACTGCTGGAAGCCCCCCCACTCTGACCTTTGGCCATGACACCCACATAGGATTCCCCCCCGGTATCTAAGCAGCTCCCTGAAAAGCTGGCGGGCTTAAAGATGCTTTCAAATTAGAAGATGTACTGCATGGTCGCCATCTCAGCCATAATATAAACATGAAAAAGTCAAACCAGGGGTTGATGTTTCCCAAGAAGACCACTTTAATGCTTTTAAAAAATATATTAAATTATTTCCATTTTTTCCCTCTGTCTCTGGCAGTCACACTGTGTTGGCGACCTCAACCCTTTCTTAGCACGTAACCTCTGGAAAGTAGGATCAAATAAAATAACAAATGTGATTGTGCTTTGTAAATTGTACAGAACCAGGATACATGAAAAGCATTATTATTAGGTTAAAAAAGGCAAAGGAAATTGGTGTATGAAATGCTTAGCTGGTTTGAAACATTAAAATCATTTAAAACCATGCTTTACAAGGCTGCCTAATTGCAAAAGCTATAAACTGTCTTGAGAAAACAACCATAAAAAAGCATGACATTTCAAAATGTAATACAAGTCAGGACCAACTATCTCCTGATGGTTATTGTAGCAGAATTGTTATTTTGGTTTAATGGGACACTTAAAAAATACAATTAGATCTTTAGACTCTGGCAGAATAAAAGCACATAATGAAATGAAGATAGCAGGTATATTGGAAGATAATGTTACATAAGGAGATTATTTTGGTGAACTTTATTTGAATCAGGATGATTCATAATTGTATAATTAGATACTTCAATTTAAACATGAAATGCAGTAAATTTCGCAAGTAGCAAACAGAGCTTCTCTCCCTGGTATTTTTCAGTGAGCTATATTAATGTGACATTGACTTTTTTGTTTTTTGTTTTTTGTTTTTTCAGACAAAAAATTTTGATTAGTTGATAGCCTGATGTCTGCAAACATTTCCTCTTAGGTTGAAATATGAGCATTCAGGTACCAGTTCTTTCTCCTGTGTTCACACATCATTCCCTGAAGCCTGGGTCCCCTGGAGAGCTCCTGTACCATCCCAGCCTTGGGGTCCTGGAGGTTCCCAGGTGGCCCCTTCAGCAGTGCATTATGGGAGCTGTTCAGAGAATTGCAGGAAGGGCCTTTGCCTGCAGAGCAGACTTCCTTGCCTTCTGACCCCTCTGCTTACCAGTGGTGTTGGCGTTGAAATCTCAGACTGATGATTTGATTCTGGAATCAGACTGGCTTTCCTGTCCCTTCCTCCTGCCATCTTGGTTCAGCTGTTTCAGTTAGGATCTGCCTGGGGCAAGGGCACATTGGTCACATATGAGGTGACTAACTTGTTCATTGAAAATCAGACATTCAGGTACAGTTTTATAAACTGGACAGCTCATCTCCCTTATCATGTCCCATTTGAGACTCTCATTCACCCTAGGATTAGACATTGTTTTCAGTATCTTTGCAGCCCTTTTATGCAGGTGAGAAAGTACAGAGGATGACCACTTGCCTGAGACCTAGTGGCTATTGGCAAAAAAGGGATCAAACTGGGGTTCAGCGTTGGTTAGATAACTTGGTCCCTGTGCAAAATGAAAACATGGAACTTCCTGTTCAAAATTTATTAAGAATTTCAAGATGCCAACAGCATGAAACCAAGGTTGGAGCTCGTGCATGGCTACATAAATCGCATGTCCATCAAGCCAGCCCTGCTCAGTCGGTTGTATTCCAAATGCCAACTCCTTCAAGGATGGCATTGGTCTTTGAGGGTGTACCTTTCTTTCTTGCCTGAGTTCTGAACCAGTTGAGAAAGCCAAAATTGTCAGGCCAATAGCGATAAAAAAAATGCTGACTTTATTTTGGATAAAGGCAAGGCTTTATTTTGGATTGTGACATGTGGTGCATGGCCACACTGGGCTGCCCAATTCTGAACCCAGAATGATAGATTTGTCTATCCAGTGGCTCTAGAAAAGGAGAAACCTACTCCCGAAGAGACAGAGCCTTTCCTGCTAAACTGTCAGCATGGCAGTAGCAGGCAAAGCTAGCTCTCCACAGATAGTGGATCCCGAAGAGGAAGAGAAAAAGGAAGAGCTCGCCTACTTATCTCAGTTCCTGTTCCCCAAACTCAGGAGTCAGAGATGTCATGTCTTCTCTCTAGGGGGAGGAGAAACTGAGGAGGCAGTAGAGCCTAGGTGTGTCCTGTTGAGGATTATTCCCGAATGTGATTGGCTCTTCTACAATAGCTCTCAATGATGCCTGCCTCCTTGTACTCACACCCTTGTTTAATCCCCTCCCCTGAGCATGGGCAGGACTTTTGTGATTTGCTTCTAATACATAGAAGTGATGTCACTTCCAAGGTTTTGATTGCTCTGATGAAGTCAAGTTGCCCCACTGCGAGCTATTTTATGGCCAACCAGGAGCAGAGTCTCTCACTCTCATCCCAACAGCCTCCAGGGAATTGAATCCTGTCAACAATCATTTGAGGGAACGTGGATGCAGATCTGCCCTAGATGTCTTGAAATGACTGCAGCTCTGGAGAATATGATGCTTGCCTCATTGTAAGAGTCTCCTCTTCCTTCTCCCTTCTCTCCTTCTTCCCCCTTCTCTTCTTCCTCCTTTTCCCACTCATGCTTTCTTTGTGTTTCATTGTGATTTGCAATGTGATTTGCATAGATCAGGGATTTGTGATTTTTGTTTTAAAACTAAGATGTACTATTTCCAAATAAACTAACCTATGGGCTCAGCCACTTTTGAAATTCAGCCCTCTTTTCTTTTCTACACAATGCCCCCCTTGGCTTCAGGTGACCCCAGGAGCACCTGCATGGGGCTCTTCAGCTCCTGCAACACAATGTGAAAGAGTAACCAGGACTGTCTCGACAGTTTCATTATTAGTCTTTCTGACTAGATCATTGCACAACTCCAATTCCATCTTTTCTCTTCCTGCCTGTCATGTGCCTGAACAAACAACTCGGCCCTTCTTAAAAGCCATTAAGATGTCCTCATTGCCTAGGTAAGAGCCATACCTCTCAACTTTCACATTCAAGCTGTTTCACAATCTAGTCCAAACCGACCTGGTCATTCTGACCCAGGGGAAATAGGAGGGAATCACTGATTAATGAGGAGACCAACTGAGAGACTTTTGCAAGTATCCAGGTATGTAATGAAGCCCTGTGTTAGTAGGTAGCAGTGCTCCCAAAGATTTAGCTTGGTCAGGCCGGGCGCAGTGGCTCACAACTGTAATCCCAGCACTTTGGGAGGCCGAGGTGGTTGGATAAGGAGGTCAGGAGTTCAAGACTAGTCTGGCCAAGATGATGAAACCCCTTTTCTACTAAAAATACAAAAATTAGCCAGGTGTGGTGGTTTGCACCTGTAATACCAGCTACTCAGGAGGCTGAGGCAGAGAATTGCTTGAACCCAGGATGCAGAGGTTGCAGTGAGCCAAGATCACGCCACTGCACTCCAGCCTGGGCAACAGAGCAAGACTCCATCTCAAAAAAAAAAAAAAAAAAAAAGATTTAGCTTGGTTCATTCATTCATTCCACAATCATTCATTGACTAGGCATTTTTTGAGATGCTAAGGAATACCACAGTGAACAAAACAAACAATTCTTGCTCCATAAGTTTCCATTCCCCTGGGGAGAAGCAGACAATCAACAAACAAAAAGAAATAAGATATGTATTATCATGGGTGATGAGTAATTGCTATGATGAAAAATAAATCATGGAAGTGGGTATGTACAGAGGTACTGCAATTTAAAATAGAGTAGTCAGGGGAGGCTTCCATGAAATAGTGACTTTAGGGCAAAGACCAGATTACGTAGAGCCCTGCAGGCCATTGTAAGGTCCTGGTTTGCTGAGAAGTGGTTTTGATCACTGAATGGGGACATGTGTCTTCTGTTCTGGAAAAGGGGTAAGTTTCACCAGTCACTTTGTCTCTATAAGCCTCAGTTTCTCCATCTGAATTATAATGGTGCCTACCTCGAAGAGTTGTTGCATACTTTAAAGGAGATTGTGCATGTAGGTAGAACATTCATTCATTTATTCTGTGCACAACAGTTTATTGAGTGCCTACTATATGCCACTGACTGTACCTAGCACATATAAACCATTCATTCATTTATTCTGTGCACAAATATTGAGTGCCTACTATATGCCACTGACTGTACCTGGCACACATAAACCCACACATGTGTTGGTGAATATTATAATTACGAAAAAGGGACAAGTTGGCAGGTGAATTTTGTCATACCTTTTTTAAAAATGACAACTGCTGCAACCTTGGCCTGAATCACTGGTTACCATGTGAAAGATACAATTTCGTGCATCATTGTAGTCTCTCTTCCTTGTTACCTCATAGCCTTACTTCTCACACAAGAGACCATCAATTTCACTATGCCAAAGTCATCTGGCTGGAGTGAAACCCCAAAGATCTTATGAAAATCTGATGCTAAATAATCAATAGAACAATTGCTGACGAGGGCTCCACAATACAGATCTCCTTCCTTCCCATTTTCAGTATGAGTCACCTATTGGATTTTTTCACCTTGAGTTTGATGCAGGGGGCAGACGGGGAGCTCCAAGACACTGTAGAAAGGACCCTTCATGGTAGCACCAGCTCAGGGTTTGAAGTTTTCCTAGAAAGGTCAACAAATCCATCATCTGTTTGGGTCATCTCATTCCACAACAAATGCGTGGATCCCTCCCGAAGAGGTCCATGGCTGCCTAAACTGATTAGTGGAAAAAAAAAAAAAAGAACCCCAAGCCCTTTAGATTCCGGGATTGATGTGTCTCCCCTGACCTCTGAACTCAGTCTGTTTCCAATTTGACCAAATTGAATTCAGTGCCTACCAGGTACTAGACATGGTGCTAAGTCATTGGAGTATAAAAATGAATGAGACAGAGCCTTTGCCCTTGAGGAGCTCACTGTCTAGTGGGTGACACACGTGCAAACAAACAATGATGATGCAACCTGACAAGGGTTATAAAAGAGGCAGACATAAAGGGCTGTGGGAAGATGGTGAAGACAGCAAGAGAATTCTGCCTGGGTGTGTGTGGTAGAGTGGTGTCTGTACATTATTGAAGGCTACAAATGTTTTCAAGATACCATGGATTGTCAGCTGTTTTCTGATTTAATAACAGCTTTTGGGTAAGCAATAAGAAGTGCTGCCACATTGAATGGCCACATCAACTGTGATAAGCATACCAATGACAGAACTGTTAACATTGTGAAAATACGCTGTTTGAACTCCCTTCCTCCAAAATCTGGTATGTCCTTCACCTGAGTGTGGACTCAGAGAACAGAGAAAGTCTCTTCTCAGCATCAGGTGGGCAGGACTAGCTGAGAGGCCCAGTTTACAGCTTAGAGAGATTTGAGAAAAGGCAGAGACCACTAGGCAGACACAAAACCTAACTGGCTGGCCAACACTGGAGGTGTGAGGGCATGGAGGAAATCTTTGCTCCCAGAACTCCTTCCAGGGAAAATACAGTGCATGCTTGCAGAAGGTTGCAAGAAATACTTCGATAAGATACTACTAAGGATGTCGGTGACGTGGATCTTCAAAATGTCTGCTCAGGCTGCTAACTGCCTTCCAGGGAGGCTGCAGTTGGGTCAGTTGTAGGGGCTCTGGTTTTGCAAAGTGGGATGTGCAAGCTCAGAGCCAAATTGCTGTGATGGTGGAGGACAGGCTGGGGTGGCCACTAACAAGCAGGCCTCCTTCACCCACCCTGCCCCTCTCTTTTAAATAAATGCAGAATAGATATTGAAAGGATCTCAATTTCAAGGCACATGAGACTTCCCTGCCTGGAGGTCCCACTGTTTCTGTGCAGCGTTGGCTGAAAAGCAGCATTCAGAAGAAATAAGTGTCAACCCAGAGGCTGGGCTGGGATGTGGAAACTGCGGGAGAGGCTGTGGGTGCAGTCTCTGGAGCCGCTTGGGCAGAGCAGCTGCATTCAGAACGGAGGTGAGGAGGTGGAAGGCGGGCCTGGGACTGTTTCTCAGGCTCTGCAGCCTACTGCAGGGGTGTTTCAGCACACTGGTGACCAACGGGGAGGAACTGTTCAGGGTGCTGAGGCTATTCGGACCACATCCACATTCCAGAATGTGAATTTTGGGGCCTCCTAATTATTGCCTGCTGGATTATCTTTTCTTTTGCCATCACCACCTCCCCAAGTCACTGTCTGTATTCGTTTGTTTTCATGCTGCTGATAAAGACACACCTGAGACTGGGCAGTTTACTGAAGGAAAAGGTTTAATTGGACTTACAGTTCCACGTGGCTGGGGAAGCCTCACGATCATGGCGGAAGGCAAGGAGGAGCAAGTCTCGTCTTACATGCATGACAGTAAGCAAAGAGAGAATGAAGAAGACGCAAAAGTAGAAACCGCTGATAAAACCATCAGATCTTGTGAGACTTATTCACTACCATGAGAACAGTATGGGAAGATCTAGTCCCATGATTCCACTACCTCCCACCAGATCCCTCCCACAACGCGTGGGAATTACGGGGATACAATTCAAGATGAGATTTGGGTGGGGACACAGAGCCAAACCATATCGCTGCCTTTACCACATGTGTGTGTGGGGTGTGTGTGTGTACATGCGCATCTGCGCATGTGCGTGTGTGTTTAGGGGTGGAGAACTTGGGGGCAAAGGATGGAGAAAAGAGCAAAACATAGACCAGAGTCGCCCTGGTTCACAGCATTCTGGAGACCACCTGAGTTGAAACGGGCTCTGTGGGGAGGGAGAGGAGTTGACCATCTTGGCTGAGAGCACAGAAGTTTGAATCCCTCAGGCCTCTGTTTCAATCTGTCTCTGTGATATTGGGCAAGTTATTTAGTCTCTCCACAGTTCCAGCCTCCTGGTCTGTAATATCTAGCTTGCAGGACTATTGGCAGAATTAACTGAAATCATGTATCATAGAGGATATAGCATCGGCCCAGCACTTGGTAAATGCTTAGTGAATAGTACCTATCATTGTTATTATATGAAGTATATATTCATATTAGGACTCATTTTTGCACTTTGGTTCAAACCAAACCCTAAAATAGCAGCACTCAGCCGTCAATGGGCCAAAAGACTACATCATGAATTTCCAAAGAAGGCAATATTTTCATTGACACCTAAGGCAAAGTGCAAAGGCCCAGGTTCTCCTATTTTCTTTCTGAAAGATCTTGAGTAACTCGCTTGACTTCTGTTAGTGGATTTTCCTACCTAACAAATGGAGAAGGAGGCTGTCAGTGCTGGTATGTTTGCCTAGAAACAGAATAACCCACATTCTATAAGGTTGGGGACACACACTGGGACCCTGTTCCCAGAAAAAGGGAAGCTTGATAAGTGTACCTTATCAGCTAGGATTTCCACCTTGCTCCTCCTGTTAAGGCCAGCTTCTTAGTGTCAATAACTGGCGTATGGTAGGTGTTATAAGGATATGTGTTAAATAAATAAATGATATAACTTATAGTGACACTCTGGATCCATTTATCCATCTATCCATTCAAGAAACACATGTGGGTCAGGCAAAATTTCTTTCTTTCTTTCTTTTTTGGAGGGATAGGCTCTCCCTCTGTCACCCAGACTGGAATTCAGGGGCATCATCATAGCTCACTGCAGCCTCAAACTCCTGGGCTCAGGTGATCCTTCTGCCCTGGCTTCCCAAAGTACTAGGGTTACAGGCATAAGTCACCATGCTCAGCCTAAGACAAGATTTCTCAGCAAGTAGATGCCAGCCAGCTGCTTGTGTTGAGTCCTCCTCTCCTTCTGAGGGAGGATTTGCCCCTTGTCATTCTGCTTCCCTATACTTGAGGTAGGGCACAAAAATGGGAAATAGGTAGATAGAGGCAGAGTTCCAAAGACATGGGAGGAAAGGGAGAAAGCACACTTGCTTAAAGTGGAAGGCAAACCAAAGGCAGAAAAGACTAGGTATAGCTCAAAAGAAAGGAAATTCAAGCAATATCTGCACTCCTGTGTTTACTGCAGCACTGTTCACAGTAGCCAAGATTTGGAGGCAACCCTAAGTGTCCATCAACAGAAAAATGGGATCAGGCATGGTGGCTCATGCCTGTAATCCCAGTACTTTGGGAGGCTGAGGTGGGAGGACCCCTTAAACCCAGGAGTTCGAGGCCAGTCTGGGCAATATCGTGAGAGCTCGTCTCCATAAAAAATAAAATAAATAGCCTGGTGTGGTGGCACACACCTGTAGTCCTAACTACTCAGGAGGTTGAGGAGGGAGGATTGCTTGAGCCCAGGAATTCGAATTTGAGTCTGCAGTGAGCCATGATCGTGTCACTGCATTCCAGCCTGTGCAACAGAGTGTCTCCATAAAGAAAAAAAAAAAAGCAGACAAATGGATAAAGAAAATGTGGTACATTTGCACAACAGAGTACTATTCAGCCATAAAAAAACTGAGGTCCTGTCATTTGTAACAACATGGGTAGAACTGCAGGACATTATATTAAGTGAAATAAGTCAGCCACAGAAAGACAAACTTCACTTGTTGTCACTCATTTGTGGGAGCTAAAAATTAAAACATCTCAACTCATGGAGATAGAGACATAGAGATAGAGAGCTAAAAATGGAAACTTCTCCACATCATAGAATGATGGTTACCAGAGGCTGGGAAGTGTAGTTTGGTGGGGAATGGGGACGGTTAATGGGTACAAAAATATTGTTAGATAGAATGAATAAGAGCTAATATTTGATATAACAGTGACTACTGTCAACAATAATTTATTGTACATTTAAAAGTAACTAAGAGTGCAGTTGGATTGTTTGTAACACAGAGGATAAATGCTTCAGGTGACAGATACTCCATTTACCCTGATATGATTATTACACATTGTATGCCTGTATCAAAATATCTCACGTACCCAATAAATATATACACTATGAACCCACAGGAAAAGTCAAAAACAGAAGCAGATACCTAACAAAGAATGGAGAGAGAGAGGTGAGGTGGGGAGAAGGCAGGGCAGTCAAAGAGGAAGAACCAGCCACAAGGCCTCTCGGGGCTGTGTGAGGGAAAGTGCTTGAGGATGTGGCTGGGAAAGGCAGGTAGGATTGGCAGCCAGAGGCTCCAGAGCAATTTCAGAGCGTAAGAGAGCTGGGGAGGAGAAGGCGTTTTGGATGAGTGTCACTGTCAGTTATATATTACATCTCCCTTCCTGTTCTTGGAGATACCTAGGTAAAGAGTGGGATTCCTTTTTCACTGTGTTGGCTGCAAGACTGTGGTTCTTTCAATTCAACAGCACCCAAAAACAAGCGCCATGGGACTCAAGGTTTATAAGCTTTGTACAAATAATGAGCATTTATCACATGCTAGAATCTAGGTGAGGAGGCAGGGACACAGAAATCTATCATAAAACAGCCATGCCGGCCAGGTGCAGTGGCTCACACCTGCCTGTAATCCCAGCACTTTGGGAGACTGAGGTGGACGGATCACTTGAGGTCAGGAATTCGAGACCAGCCTGGCCAACATGGTGAAACCCCATCTCTACCAAAAATACAAAAATTAGTTGGGCGTGATGGTGCCCGCCTGAAATCCCAGCTACTCGGGAAACTGAGGCAGGAGAATCGATTGAACCCGGGAGGCAGAGATTGCAGTGAGCTGAGATCGTGCCACTGCACTCCAGCATTCCAGCCTGGGTGACAGAGTGAATCTCAAAATAAACAAACAAACAAACACACACACACACACCCAGCCATGCCTCCAAGGAGCTCATAACCCAGAAGGAGCACCAGATTGCACATATGTGCATGCACACACACGCACGCACACATTCTCTCTCTTTCTTATATACTCACCCAGGCACCAAGGCTCAAATGCCATAGTGGAGAATCAAACAATGTGCTCTTGGTATAATCAAGGAAGTCTTCACAGAGGTGGTGCCGTTTGAGCCAAGCCTTGAAGGGGAAGGTATCCAAATCCTTGTGGAGTTCACAGCTTAAAAAGAAATAGAAATATGTATGTGTGTGTAAAAATATTAATATTCACTTATGATATGGGACATGTCTAATGACCATATGAATAAGGTACAGTGGGAATACAGAGGAAGGAGGGGCTGAACCTGCCCCTGACAGTCAGGGAGAGTCACAGGGGAGATGACCCTTCATCTGGGTCTTGAAGGATGCATAGAAGTTCACCAGGTAAAAATATTGCAAAGAACTTCATTCAGAGCCTAGACAGAGGGAACACTGTGTGCAAAGACCTGGCGGCCTCAGTCCCTTGGTCCCATGGATGGGCTGGATAGCACTTCTGAAGCTTTAACCTGGCCTGGCCATGCCTAAATAGTTGTTTCTCTGGTGTTTCAAGGGTAGATAAGAACAGACCAGAGTTTCTTATAATAAGCGGTGCTCTCAATGGTGAGTCCACTCAATTCTTCTCTGGTAATGGACGATGTCACACAGTGAAGAAATTAATATCTTTCCAATAAAGTAAAACCACCTGGATTTGGCTCTGTGCATCCACCCAGATAAAGGAAATATTGTCTTTCACAGAAAGAAGTCATTGAGGTTTAGAGGAGCTGCAGCTCTGAAACCCTAAAGCCTCTTCCAATGGTGGGGTGGTGGTGGGGAGTCTGTGGGAAGGAGCTGCAGCTATGGCCTAAACTTTGTGCCAGCACCTCAAAGCCACTGCCACATACATGTTTATGTTTCCCTGGTTTCAGATGTCTCTCTCCTGATTGTCCAGATGATTGTCACTATAAGAATGTGGAGGTGACTAGGTGACTAGGCGGGGGCAGCCAAGGAAGACATCGTAGTGAGATTTTAGCCAGGCCCTGGAGGATGGGGAGCATCTAGGTGCATGGATCAAGGGAGGATGGACTTGTAGGCAAGTGACTTAAATTTACTCAGCTTCACTTTGCTCAGCTGTAAGCTGGGCATCACCATATTATTTCATGGAGTTTGAGGATTAAATGAGACGATATGCTCCTGCTCTACGGAATGGAACAGATAATACTAACCCCCCTTTTACAGTTGAGCAGACTGAGGTCTAGTGCATAGCAGTACTCAGTGAACAGCAGTATTAGTTGTCATCATTGAACGTCATACTCATTCCAGGTATGTGGACCCATATCAAGAGCATAGATACAGAAGGTTTCTGATCATCTTGTTTGTTGCTATTTCTCCAGTCTCTAGAAGAGCACCTGCAAGGCTGAGCGCGGCGGCTCATGCCTATAATCCCAGCACTTTGGGAGGCTAAGGCAGGTGGTCAGAAGTTCGAGACCAGCCTGGCCAACATAGTGAAACCCCGTTTCTACTAAAAATACAGAAAAAAAAATTAGATGGGCATAGTGGTGAGTGCCTGTAATCCCAGCTACTTAGGATGCTGAGGAAGGAGAATCACTCGAAACTGGGAGGTGGAAGGTGCAGTGAGCTGAGCTGAGATCATGCCACTGCACTCCAGCCTGGGTGATAGAGCGAGACTTTGTCTCAAAAAAAGGAAAAAAAAAAAAAAAAAAAAAAAGAACCAGAACAGCACCTGCAGATAGAAGGCACTCAGTAAAGATTTGCTCATTGACTGAAATCCTAGCTCCTCTGCTTACCACTTCTGCAACTTCAGACAAGCTACTTAACCTCTCTGTGTTTCAGTTTCGTTACCTATAGAAAGGGGATAATTATACCCACCTCATTGAATTATTGAAAATCATACAATAGTGCCTGATTAAATGCTCCCTGGTTTTAGTCAGGCTAAAAGCCTGATCACTGCTATTAGTGGAATCAAGGATGTCTTCACAGAGGAGGTGCCATTTGAGCTGGGCCTTGAAGGGAAAGGGATCCAAGTTCCTGTGGCATTTGCAGTCTGAAGAATATAGAAATATGTATGTGTATGTAAAAGTATTAATATTCACATGTAATATGGGATATTATATAAAATATATACTACTCAATATATATAATTATATATTCACATACATATGTACATTATATAATGTTTGCATATAATGGGCTAAAAGCCTGGCTTGGCAGTGGTGCAGTGTCTGGTTGGAAAATCCTCACATCTCCTGTTACATGTTCATGGATATGTTCATGGATATATTCATGGATTTGAGGGTTGTTTTTCCACCCACATGTTTTTAGAGCACCCCTCCCCCTGAAGACCGTGGCCTGAGAATTGTTATGCAGACCTTTTACCAGGAATAGAGTGATAGGTAATTGAAAAGGCTCTTGGCCTGGGAGAAAAAGGGATAGTGTGTGTAATGGTGAGTGACACCAGCTATGGGTGCTGTGTGATCTTGGGCATGTTATATGACTTATCTGAGCCTCAATCCTGCAGCTGCAAAATGGAAATTGCCAAAGTATCCACCTCATAGCACAGAATACTCTTTAAATGGTAGTGAAACAAATGTCTGGGGGGAGGCGGCAAAGGACAGACTCCTGTGCGGAACTTCCTATTAAACAAATGGCTTTCCCTTAGCACAGTCCCTGGGGCCCACAGTCACTGACAAAGGTAATTTAATTATTCTGTTGGCAAGGGAAGATGTTGCTGACCCGCAGTTATCATTATGTGAATTTTTGGAGATGTACATAAGAGATTGCTGGAAGAGCCACCTTCAAGACTCTTTCTTACCCAGACTCTGAGGTGCTTTCCAGTTGGATTTGTCTTCTGCCAAGATTTTTTTTTTAAACTTTACCTCCATAAAGAAGAAGCTGACAAGATCTCCCAAGAAGAAAAAAATTATCCTGCTTGCAAACTACACAAGGTTATGTTCAGGCCTTGGATGGCTGACAAGGACTCTGTTGGCTTTGGCAGAGAGAGCTAACTGGGGACAGGTGACGTGGAATTACTAGGCATTTGACTTCAGCAGTTCAGTTCAGCCAGCATTTATTTGGCATCTCCTCAAGGTACAAAGCGTTGGGAATGTAGAGACTGACCAAAGTATGGTCCCTGCCCTCAAGGAGCTCACAGTCTATTGGGGAAAAAGATGTAGACACAGCTCAAAGCTCTACAGAACAGAACACATAAAGGACATTGGGGCAGGGGTCCCCTGGGGGAACACTGAGGCTGAGAAGACAGGGGTGCTTGCTGGATAAGGTCATACCCTCTGTGGTTGGGAAGGAGTGTTCCATCTTTTATCACAATCTTCCAGAGCTCCAGAAAGCTCTTTAATTCATCTGATTAATCAGCAACACTCCTTTCTTTTCCTTCCTTCCTTCCTTCCTTCCTTCCTTCCTTCCTTCCTTCCTTCCTTCCTTCCCTCCTCCCTCCCTCTTTCTTTTTTCTTTTCTTTCCTTCTTTCCTTCCTTCCTTCTTTCTCTTTCTTTCTTTCTTTCTTTCTTTCTTTCTTTCTTTCTTTCTTTCTTTCTCTTTCTTTCTTTCTTTCTTTCTTTCTTTCTTTCTTTCTTTCTTTCTTTCTTTCTTTCTTTCTTTCTTTCTTTCTTTCTTTCTTTCTTTCTTTCTTTCTTTCTTTCTTTCTTTCTTTCTTTCTTTCTTTCTTTCTTTTCTCTTTTTCTCTTTCTTCTCTTTCTTCTCTTTTTTTCTCTCACTCTGTTGCCCAGGCAGGAGTGCAGTGGCATGATCATGGCTCACTGCAGCTTCAACTTGCCAAGCTCAAGCGATCCTCCCGCCTCAGCCTCGCGAATAGCTGAGGCTACAGGCACGCACAACCATGCCTGACTAATTTTTGTATGTTTTGTAGAGATGGGGTTTTGCCATGTTGCCCAAGCTGGTCTCACCCTCCTGGCCTCAAGCAATCTGCCCGCCTGGGCCTCCCAAGTTGCTGGGATTATAGGCATGAGTCATAGCACCTGGTCACATTTCTTTTTTCTTGAACTTTCAGACCTTATCCTCACTCCAATTTGTCTCCAAGAAATGCAAATCATGCCTTTGGATGGTGACTTATTTGGTTCTTTAAAGATACATGCTCATTCATTCAGCAAACTTTTGTTAGGATCTTGATTTTGGCAGGCATATGGCAGACGGATCAAGAATGTGAGAGGCCTTAGGAAACAGATGCTGGAGAAGGATACTGCACCAGTTCAAGGAGAATTGATGAGGAGCTGAGCTCAGAAGATGGTGCTTGGGGATGGAGAGGAGGGAGGGATTCAAGGGCCATGAAGGGGCAGAATCTGTAGGACCTGATGGCAGGTTTCTATGCAGTGACGGGGAAAAAGGGTCTAGACTGTGCTCGGGTTGGGTAATCTATGGTTGATGTCTGAAGCCATTTAGTCCACGATAATGATTTTCTAATAAGTTGGCCAGTGTTTCCACAGGGCCACCTCTTTTACTACTAGTAAAATATGTGTGTGTGTATGGCACACACAAGCTGATTTTAGGTGGTGCACTAATATGGAATTAACCTTAAAACATAAAGTGAGATAGTAGCTTCCCCACTCCCTTTTCTTTGTGACAATATGGAGGAAGTTTCAGTTTGAGATCAATAAGCGAAACACCTTTCTGCCTCTTCTTAACCTTTTTTGCTGAACGAAGCTAAGAGTCTTACAGAAGCAATGGCATGTGGTTGGAATTCAACAATAATGTGTTTTCATTGTAGTCTTTTCTTTGTCTCCTTTTATTTATAGCAACCATTTTTCATTTTTTCTACATCTAGTTCCCTTTACACATAAATTTATTCAAATTTTAAAAGGGAGCTAGTCTAAAGAAGAAACACACTAAGAAGACATGGCAAAAGTTGTACGGGTTTTATTTGAAGGAGCAAAGGTTGAGGAAACACATCCCTAGTCCCGCCTATCTTCCATGTACTGTTATAGAGGGTGACTAGAATAGATGATTCAAAGGGCATGAAGAATGGATTAGAGAATTATTAGGTTTGTGCAAAAGTAATTGTGGTTTTTGGCTGGGCGAAGTGGCTCATGCCTATAATTCCAGCACTTTGGGAGGCCAAGGCAGGCAGATCACTTGAGGTCAGGAGTTTAAGACCAGACTGGCCAACGTGGTGAAACCCCATCCCTACTAAGAATACAAAAAGATTAGGCTGGCTTGGTCGTGGGTGCCTGTAATCCCAGCTACTTGGGAGGCTGAGGCAGGAGGGTCGCTTGAACCCAGGAGGCAGAAGCTACAGTGAGCCGAGGTTGCGCCACTGCACTCCAGCCTGGGCAACAGAACGAGACTCCATCTCAAAGCAAAACAAGACAAAACAAAACAAAAGTAATTGCGGTTTTGCCATTACTTTCAATGGCAAAAATCACAATTACTTTTGCACCAACCTAGTAATTATATCACCATGAGGTACTAAAGCAGGTAATCCTGACCTTAACCCAAGGAGTTAGATGAACAACTTTGCCTAGTGTGAGTGGCCTAATTATAAATGATAATTTTATTTTTCACTCAAATAGGGTAATATCTCCGTGTTCTCTGATTTATTTGAGGGGAACAATATAATGTCACGTATTTCCAAATAAAGGGGGGGCGCAGATAGAGCGGGAGAGGAAGAGGCAGTTCACAACTTTCATGACATGGGGTTTCACCTTATTCGTACAGTATTTTTTCTTCTTCCCAGCAATTTCACATATCATATTGTATCATCTGAGCCTCCCAGCAGTTGTGACTTTGTTACTGAGGAAATAAGTAGAAATGACTGAGAATGGATAAATGACTTACCCACGGTCACACCATTAGCAATGATAATAGCCACGTGCACCATGTTTCAGGCACTGTCTGAGCACCACACACGTGCTGTGTTAACACCCCTGCCACATCCCTGTGATGGTGGGAGGGCTGTTATTACCATGACCGTCAGCATCCCTACTTTAGAGATGAGGAAACGGACTTCATGTATGTATTAGTCCGTTCTTGCATCGCTATAAATAAATAGCTGAGGCTGGGTAGTTTATAAAGAAAAGAGATTTAATTGGTTCACAGTTCTGTAGTCTGTGCAGAAAGCATGGTACCAGTATCTATTTATGGTGAGGGCCTCAGGAAACTTCCACTCATGGCAGAGGTGAAACAGGCGCAAGCGTGTCACATGGTGAGAGCAGGATCAAGAGAGTGAGGCGGGAGGTGCCACACACTTTCAAACAATCAGATCTCACAGCGAGAATGCACTCATTACCATGAGGAGGGCACCACGCCATTCATGAGGAATCCACCCCCGTGGCCCAGACACCTCCCACCAGGCCCCTCTTCCTGAGATTATATTTCAACAAGAGAGATTTAGAGGGGACAAATATCTAAACTATATCCACATAACTTGGTCAACATCATCTACCAAGCAAGTCGAGATCTAGGATTTGAATTCAAGCAATCTATTGGTAGAGCCCATGTACTTAACAACTCTGTCATACTGTGCGGTAGTCAGGACTTTGGCTCGTGTTGTATATCCTGTGTTCTACAAACATTTATTGAGCATCTGCCGTGTGCCAGGCACTGTGCTAGGCACAGGGGCTATAGAGATATATTAGATTCAGTCCCTGCTCTCAGGACCTCGGAGTTGGGTAAGGGAGGAAGATAGACACAGACAATTCAAGATGACAATTGTGATAGGTCAAGAACAAGATCTAATGAAGGCACAAACAGGGAGAATAATTAATTCAGGGAAGGCCTCGCTCAGGAGGCGTGGCTGGAGTTGGCCTTAATGGGTGAGTTCCTGTGGATGGATGTTGAAAGTGGCCTGGTGGGGAGGGCATTCCCAATTAGAACAAGCCACTGGTGGAAATAGTTGTAAAGCAAGATGGCATGTTTGGGAGATTGTAATATGGCCTAACAGGAGCATACCTGAGGAGACCAAGGAGGAGTGGGAATGGAGATTTCAGAGCGAAGTGCGTGGCAGAGGGAGTTTGGTTTGAAACACCTGGTAAAACAAAAACATCCCCCCAGATCCATCCTCCACTAGGAAACAATGGTAATATCTCCATAAGCCAACAAAGTATGATGGGATACTGTAGCAAAAGGCAGACTTGCGAATGCAACCTTAAGGCTGGTGGTGGAAATGTACCAGAGTGGAAACAGACCAGTCGGGATCCTTATGGCCCTTCAAGGTCCAACTAGCACTGAAAAAAAGTCCCTCTCTGCCTTGCATCTTTATAGAGACTCAGTGGCATTTGTCATTTTTCCATTCCCCTAATAAGATTGTTGCTTTCAATTTTCATCTTCTTGGTATTTAATCACCCTCCTTTGAAGAGGGCTGCTGCAAAACAACCTAGATGCAGCCATCCAATTATGCTGAATATGAGGAGAAAATTATCATCGGAACAACCTGCCAGTAAAGCCCTGTGTTTACTCAATTTTATCTCCCCAGCAATATTCATCTTTGGAAATCACATTTGCATATATTCGCAGTCATCTTGAACAGAGTGTCGAGCATGATGCTTGGTATGCATAGCCGTGGAATTCCAAATGGTTCTTAGGGGTCTGTGAGGACAGTCAACATCACTTATTCAGCATTGAAGGAGCACTGACAGTGCACAAGGCACTTTGCTAAAAGCTGGGAGGAGGTGGGAGATACAGAGATGAATTAGATGAGGAACTAGATCAAGGAGCCCAAGGTCTGGTAGGGGAGAGAAAAACTACAAATAACCGCAGCACAGGCAGAAGTGCTGAGGACCTTAGGAGAGGCAGAGAGTGTGGCTTTGCTGTTCAGAGGAGGGAGATTATTTCCAGCTCAGGGAATCAGCAAAGGCTTATTTTATTTTATTTCATTTTATTTTTTGAGATGGAGTGTTGCTCTGTCGCCCAAGATGGAGTGCAGTGGCATGATCTTGGCTCACTGCAATTTCTGCCTCCCGGGTTCAAGCAATTCTCCTGCCTCAGCCTCTGAGTAGCTGAGATTACAGGGGTACACCACCATGCCCAGCTAATTTTTTATTTTTAGTAGAGACAGGATTTCACCATGTTGGCCAGGCTGGTCTTGAACCCCTGACCTCAGGTGATCCACCTGCCTCAGCCTCCCAAAGTGCTGGGATTACAGGTGTGAGCCACCGTGCCTAGCATTAAGCAAAGGCTTTTGATGGTTCCACCTAAACTGAGCTTTCAGTCATTTACTCAGCAAGTATATGTTTGCTATGGAAGCAAGAATTCTGCCAAGTGCTAGAGACACCCACGTAATGCTGAACGAGGCAAAAAAGGAACCTGCTCTCATGGAGCTCTTATTCTAGTAGCGGGCAGGGAGACACACAAACACAAGTGAACCAATCACGAACAGGACAATCTGGAATAAGTGCCTTGAAAAAAATCAAACAGATTGATCAACAGATTGTGCCTGGGGCATATAGGGCTACTTTATATTGGGTCCTATATTTATTTTATTTTACTTTTTTTTTTTTTAGAGAGAGTTTTGCTCTTGTCATCCTGGCTAGAGTGCAATGGCGCTATCTCAGCTCATTGCAACTTCCACCTCCTAGGTTCAAGTGATTCTCCTGCCTCAGCCTCCTGAGTAGCTGGGATTACAGGCACGCACCACCATGCCCAGCTAATTTTTGTATTTTTAGTAGAGATGGGGTTTCACCATGTTGGCCAGGCCAGTCTTGAACTCCTGACCTCAGGTGATCCACCCACCTTGGCCTCCTAAAGTGCTAGCATTACAGGCAGGCGTGAGCCACTGTGCCTGGCCTAATTTTTTAAAATTTTTAGTAGAGACAGGGTTTTCACCGTGTTGGCCAGGCTGGTCTTGAACTCCGGACCTCAGGTGATCCACCTGCCTTGGCCTCCCAAAGTGCTGGGATTACAGGCATGAGCCACTGCACCCAGCAGGGGTCTTATATTTATAAGGGTCAACTTGCAAGGATTTAGGAAAGCAGAGTTTGAGACAGGGGACACTGCAAGTACAAAGGTGCTGAGGCAGGAAGCAGTACTGGGCGTTGGTGGCCGGAGCGCAGAGAAGGCAGAGTGGAAGGAGATGAGATTGGTGAGGTGGGTGGAGTCAGAGTGTGCAGGGCCCCTGAGACTATAGGGAGGAGTTTGAATTTTACTGCAAGTGTAATAGAAAACCCTGGGTATGGTTTGCGGGGGAGCGGCAGGTTAGTCATGTGGAGATGAGAGGGGGCTCTTTCCAGGCAGAAGGAGAAGCAGGATCACATTTGGGGCTTGTAAAGAAGCCATTTTAGAAAAACATATCGGGGGAGCCATTCCGGGGCCAGATGAAGGAGACCCTCAAATGACGATAGTTTGGCCTTTGACCCTGAGAACCATAATCATAAAGGAATTTGTTCTTTAGATCCTGGAGATCCTGTCTGTGGTGCAGATAGTCACCTGCGAGTTATTTTATCTCAGTAAACATCTCTTTCATAGGAATGTTCAGCATTCCCAGAGCTTTAATATTCGGCCAAGTCAATGAGAGATGAAATTGATTTATACCAGCAGCCCTGAGACCGCAGGACAGGATGAGTCCCTCTCCTTCCTGGGGGCCTTGGGCACATACTTCTTGCCTTCCTCACAACCAGCACCACACACACACACACCTACACACACACACACACAGAACTACACAGACTCACACAAACATAGCTTAAAAAAATGCAGAAGCAGTGTGCACCCAATTGCGATGGGGAGGACGTTGAAACCAGTCCTGTGCAAACTGTAGAGAGTTTCCGTGATATATGTAGAAGTGCATGCTAACTAAAGAGAAGAGGGGCCTCTCACCCCAAAGAGGGGGATTTGACCCTCAAGGTCCTTGCTGGGCCTGGCTCATCCTGAGAGAAGGGCTAAGACCTGGGGATGAAAAAATGCTCACCCTCAAACCAGGGTCCAAACCACCTACTACCCCTTTCCCCTCTGACAGATGGGAGTCCAGTAGGAAACGGCCTGTGGGGGCTCTTGGAAGGGAGCAGCAGGAGGCTTGAGGGCGTCCTCCCTTCTCCTGACTTTCCCTCAAGAGAAAAGCCTTGGAAGTCTAGGGCTGAGATGGTGCAGGACCCACATCTAGTTTAGCTCAGACCACATTTGGCTTAGAAAAAAACTCCAAAATATTTTTAGAGACAGGATCTCCCCCCATGTTACCCAGGGTGGTGTGCAGTGGCATGATCAGTCATGGCTCATAGCAGTCTTGACCTGCTGGGCTCAAGCAATCCTCCTACTTCAGCCTCCAGAGTAGTTGAGACTACAGGTGTGCACCATCACACCCAGCTTTTTTTTTTTTTTTTTTTTTTTTTTTTTAAAGAGATGGAGTCTTGCTATGCTGCCCAGGCTGGTCTTGAACTCCTAGCCTTAAGCAATCCTCCTGCTCCGGCCATCCAAAGTGCTAGGATTATAGGCATGAGCCACTGTGCCCAACCAACTATTTTTTTTTTCTTTAATTACAATTTCTGGTTGGTGTCAGGCCTCAACCTGAACCAGAATAACCCCCGAGAAAGACCAGGTCTCCAGACAGAGCTTTAAATAACCTCCTCTAATTCTCTTAAGTGTTGTGATATAACAACACCTTTCTCCCTCATCCACTACTTCAAAAGAGACTTCAGAATCAAATTTTTCAGTTTCTCAACTACTTTTACAGATAACAGTGGTCCACAGACCGAGTTCTAACAACTGCTATTTAATAAAACATTTGCTGGGTGAAGACTTCTGGGAAAAGATAAATAAGAGAGCTCTGTCTTGCAGCCTTGTTTCCCAGTTTCTCCCCTACTCCCGCTTTTGAGTCTTTGTGCCTGATGAGAACATGAGGGCTGGAGCTTAGGCAGCCATTTTGCCACCATGAGTTGGAATGCTTAAGACTCAACAGTGAGCTAAGTAGAGTGTAAAAATAGAAATACTGGTCTTCAGTGATGTCAACCACTAAACCAACAACAGAATAACCTGCCTCTAGATTTCTTTAGTAATCAATAAACATGCTCATGTTTTAGCTACTTTTAGTCAGTTTTTCTGCTACTCACAGCTGAACACATCCTAATGGATGCAATGTTCTGGGGCCCTAAGTATTCCGATGAGTCCTGGGAAGAGTCATGGATCCTTATATGGCAAATACAAGATGAGCTTATGCTCTGCACTGCTGACCTTTCCCTTCAAAGCTCTATGAATTTCTTTTCTTTCTCTTTTTTTTGTTTTTGTTTGAGACAGAGTGTCTATCTGTCACTCAGGCTGGAGTCAGTGGTGTGATCTTGGCTCACTGCAGCCTCCCTCCCAAGTAGCCAGGATTACAGGCTCCAGCCACCATACCTGACTAATTTTTGTATTTTTTTTTTTTTAATAGAGATGGGTTTTCACCATGTTGGCCAGGTTAGTTTCAAATTTCTAACCTCAGGTGATCCACCCGCCTCGGCCTCCCAAAGTGCTGGCATTACAGGTGTGAGCCACTGCACCCAGCTGAAAGCTCTGTGAGTTTCTTCTTGGAAAGTGAGTTGATTCTGGCTCATGCCCGCTAATTAATCCTGTTGTTTTCCTTCATTCTTCTCAAGCATGGGCTCTTTTATTCCCTCCATATCCCACCTATGGAGGAGGAGTTGTGTTTGTTATTGTGTTAGAATGCACAGTTGACTTCCACTACAGAAACCAGTATACCAGTGGCTTAAACCAGAGACAGGCTCCTCTTGCCCTCATGTAATAGGCAGGTGTGTGCAGTTCAAGGCTGATATGGAGATTCCATAGTAGCATGGATGCAGGCTCCTCTCTTGGGTCTGTCAGCTTTGGGTATTGCCCGATACATTGTAGCTTGCTGCCACACTCACAGCCAGCAGTGGAATGGAGACAGAGGTAGGGGAAGAAGGGCCAGGCCCTTCCCTTTAAAGTCATAACCTGGAAGTGCCACACGTCACTTCTAGTGCTGTTGGTCATTCTGCTTCCTGTTGGCTATTCCTCAGTGCTGGGGGGTTGGAAAATGCAGCCTTACTGTGAAAGGAGCGCAGGATGGCATTTGGGGGTAGCTGGCAATTGTGCCAGTCTTGATCATCACTGGATCCACAGCTCCTAGGACAGTGTCTGACATATTAATATTCAATATAAATTTATGGAATGGGTGGGGTGTGGTGGCTCACGCCTGTAATCCCAGCATTTTGGGAGGCCGCTGAGGCGGGTGGATCACCTGAGGTCAGGAGTTTGAGACAAGCCTGGCCAACATGGTGAAACCCCGTCCAAAAACACAAAAATTAGCCGGGTGTGATGGCGTGCACCTGTAATCCCAGCTACTTGGAAGGCCGAGGCAGGGGAATTGCTTGAACCCGGGAGGTGGAGGCTGCAGTGAGCTGAAATTGTGCCACTGCACTCCAGCCTGAGTGACAGACTGAGACTCCATCTCAAATAATAATAATAATAATAATAGTAAAAATAAATCAATAAAATAAATTTATGGAATGAATGACTAAATGGATTATAATAATTTGTTCTTGGTTTATCTCATGAACTGTGAGCTCCTTGATGGCATATATTTCTGTTACCATAATAAAATACCTAATTCAATAGTAAGTGCATATTGAATGAATGAATGAATGCATAAGATCAGTATTTTATCCACCCTCCACCTCCCTTCTTGATCACTGTCTCATCACCCACTGAATATTTAAAGACAGGGCCATCTGCTTGGACCATCCTTAGCCCCTGCTCACATCGTGACCTATTCTCTCTATTTTCAGCTTCACCTCAGTCCACCTGGATCGGGCCCTGTCTCTGAGGTCTGCTGAGTCACAGATGGGTGAGGGACTGGCTCTGCTTTCAACTCAGCCCTTGGGTCTCAGGTGCTGTCTGCACACCATCCTCATCATCCTCAGGGATTTCTACATCCCAAAGCACGTGGCAGGGCCTCACGGGACAATGCCCAGGCTTTGGAAGGTGGCTTACATCCTGAAAGACAGTGTTGTGCCATGGATGGCGCTCTGACCTGGATTTTGGTGATAATAGAATGTTATTAAGAGCATAAGCTTTGGAGCTAGATGGATCTGGGTTCAAATTCCAGGTCTGATGATAAAAGTGTTATAAAATTAATTCTGGTATGGTTGCAAAACTCTGTCAATATGCTAGAAACCATTAAACTATATCTTTTATTTTATTAATTTATTTATTTTTGAGACAGGGACTTGCTTTGTCGTTCAGGCTGGAGTGCAGTAGTGCAGTCATGGCTCACTGCAGCCTCACTCTCCAGGGTTCAAGTGATACTTCTGCCACAGCTTCCCAAGTAGCTGGGAATACAGATGCACACCACCCTGCCTGGCTAATTTATTTTTATCTTACTTTGTGTAGAGACGAGGTCTCACTATATTGTCCAGGCTGGTCTTGAATTCCTAGGCTTAAGCAATCCTTCCACCTTGACCTCCCAGAGTGCTGGTATTACAGGTATGAGCCACTGCACTCAGCCAAATTATACATTGTAAATGGGTGAATTATATGGTATTTGAATTACGTCTCAATAAAGCATACTAAAAAAGCCATCTTTTCAAGTTGTGACCTTGCCAAATCTCTCTGCATTTTTACTTTTCTCCTCTCTAATATGGGGGAACTAATAATTACCTCATGGGATTGGATTGCTGTAAGGCTTAAAATGAATGATGTATATAAAGTTTTTAGCATAGTGACTGACACATAGTAATCAAGTTTTTAAAAATTAACTCTAAGGCTTAATTTCTGATATTGATTCTGCTGCTAGCTAGTTTTGGAAACGTTGGGAAATGTGTTAATCTATTCTTGCATTGCTATAAAGGAATACCTGAAACTGGGTAATTTATAAGAAAAAGAGGTTTAATTGGCTCATGGTTCTGCAGGCTTCACAGGAAACATGATGCCAACATCTGCTCAGCTTCTGGGGAGGCTTCAGGAATCTTCCAATCATGGCGGAAGGCGAAGGGGGAGCAGGCACATTACGTGGTCAGAGCAGGAGCAAGAGAAGGGAAGGTGCCTCACACTTTTAAACCACCAGATCTCTTGAGAACCTATTCACTATTGTGATGACAGTATCAAGGGGATGGTACTAAACCATTCATGATCTGCCCCCATGATCCAATCGCCTCCCACCAGACCCCACCTCCAGTACTGGAGATTACATTTCCACATGAGATTTGGAGAGGACAACATCCAAACTGTATCAGGAAGTTTTCTAATAATCTCTAGGCTTCAATTTTCCCACTTGTAAAATGGGACAGCACTATGCCCTCGTGTTTATATTACAGGATTACTATTTAGGCACAGGTAACAGGATATGCGTGAAAACTCTTCCTAAACAGATTCTCTTCAGTAATTTAAGGCAGTGATGCTATGCGCAGCGGTGTAAGTGTTCAAGAGGGCAGAGTCCGCAGGAAGGGTACCCAGGCTGAAATCCCAGATCAACTCTGATCAGCTCAGGAACATTTCTAAACCTCTTTGTTCCTTTATTTTTCCATCCGTAAAATAAGGGTAATGCTGGTGCCTACCAACTAGGATTACTGAGAAAATTCCATGGATTAGTATGTGCAAAGCACTTAGAACATTAATTAGAATAGAGTAAGCTCTCAATAAATGTTTGCTATTATTATTTTAAGAAATCGGCTGCATGTGGTGGCTTATGCCTGTAATCTCAGTGCTTTGAGAGGCCCAGGTGGGAGGATTGCTTGAGCCCAGGAGTTCAAGACCAACCTGGGCAACATAGTGAGACCCCATATCTGCAATTTTTTTTTTAATTAGCTGGGCCTGGTGGTGCACTCTGATAGTCCTAGCTACTCAGGAGGCTGGGGCAGGAGGATTACTTGAGTCCAGGAGTTTGAGGTTACAGTGAGCTATGATGGCACCACTGCACTCCAGACTGGGCAACAGAGCTAGACCCTGTCTCAAAACAAAAAAGGAAAGAAAAGAAACAGGTAGATTTTGATGATGATAGTAGTGAGGAAAAATCTGTAGTGTCAAGCATACTGGAAATCTCCTAGCATTATGAAAAGAACACCAATGGATATCATTTCATATTAGCCACTGCTAAGTGAAACATTTTGCTCAGATCACAGGACTATGCCCTCATGTAGGCTGTGTCTCAGGACTCTACCTAAGGGCATCATTTATGCAGCAGCTTCTGTCTTCCATTAATCAAAATTTCGCCTGATGTGGCATTAACTACCCTGTGCTTGAAGGTTGTGTGTGGGTGGACGTGCACCCCAGGCAAGTGGATTCTCGCAGAGCTCTCAGAACCAGACATGGACAGGAAGAAGCTGGAATTGAAAAGTATCGCCAGGAAAAGGATGAGCAGAATGTTGGGCTTGCTTCTTTGGAGTTAATTTTTCTCGAGGACCTTAGCTCCTCAAACTATCTCCATAGCCATGACACTGGTGAAAACTCTTAGCTGTTTTTAGCCTGGTCTCTTGGCTTCGCAGGGCTTGCAAATCAGTAGATGCCTCAAAGGCAGAAGAGGTTCAGAATGTCAGGCTCGTCACAAGAGACTTCCTTCTCTCCAACACCTTTGCCCCTCACATTCTGGGCACCTTGATTGTTCTCCTCTGCCAGTGTAATTCAAAGAGTGGTCCTTAGAACACTGGCATCATCTGTGAGGTTGGTAGAAATGCAAATTAATGAGCCCAAACTTGACCAATTGAGTCAGGAGCTCTGAGGATGCAGCCCAGGAAACAGGATTTTTTTTGTTTGTTTTGTTTTGAGACAAAGTCTCACTGTCTCCCAAGCTAGAGTGGCATGATCTCAGCTCACTACAGCCTCCACCTGCCTCCCAGGCTCAAGCGATTCCTCCCATCTCAGCCTCCCAAGTAGCTGGAACTACAGGCATGTGCCACCATACCCAGGTAATTTTTGTATTTTTTGTAGAGTTGGGTTTTGCCATGTTTCTCAGGCTGGTCTCAAACTCCTGGGCTCAAGCGATCCGCCCACCTTGGCCTCCCTATATGCTGGGATTACAGGTATGAGCCACTGAGCCCAACTGGGAAACAGTTTTAACAAGTTCTCTCACGTACATTAAAGTTGAGGCCAGGTGTGGTGGTTCATGCCTGTAACCCCAGCACTTAGGGAGGCCGAAGCGGGTGGATCATGAGGTCAGAAGTTTGAGACCAGCCTGGCCAATATGGTGAAACTGCGTCTCTAGTAAAAATACAAAAATTAGCTGGGTGTGGTGGCGTGCACCTGTGATCCCAGCTACTTAGGAGACTGAGGCAGGAGAATCGCTTGAACCCGAGATCGGGCCACTGCACTCCAGCCTGGGCGACAGAGCGAGACTCTGTCTCAAAAAAAAAAAAAAAAAGTACATTAAAGTTGAAAAGCTGTTGTCCTGTGCTTTTCAAAAGACTGGGTTTTAGTGTTTTGGTTTGCATTTTAATCCAGTTTTGATAGCTGTTTTCTGAAAGAGTGTTGATGTGATACAAAATAATCGTGCCTAGGGATGGAAGGCCGCAAGGTGCTTTTCAAACGTCATCTCTGTTAATTCGCAAGAATTCAGGTATGTTTTGCTCACTGTTGCTTCTCCAGCATCTAGAATAACACTGGACACTCAAGTAAGCTCAGTAAGCATTTGTTGAATACATAAAATTCTATGAGGCTGTTTTTATTATTCCCATTTTACAGATGAGAAAAACAGAGGCACAGGTGATTAAGTAGCTTGTCTAACATCACCCAAATAGTAAGCGGCAGATGGGTATTTGACTGAAGATTCCAATCCCCATGCCTTTCCCATGGCCGTGCAGTGGCCTGGGCAGCGGAGGGGGCTGGGGACTGAGGGTGGGCCCAGAAGTGCCAAAGGGAGAAGCAAGAAAAGCATCCAACAAGATTGACTCTGCTGCCTTGAGGACTCGCCTTAGGTAGATGTCACTTCTGAGTTGGGATGGAGTATTGGGAGTATTGGAAGCCCTGTTACAGGGCAAGTGCCCTGCCTTGTGGGGAGTGGCGGGGTTGCGTGTTTCACTAGTGGGAAGTTAAATGTGGGGCTGTGTGGGGGAGTATCGGAAGGAACTCGTGGGGTTGTGTGTGGGAGTATCAGAAACCCAGTCACAGGGCATGCATCCTGCCTTGTGGGGGGTGGCAGGGTTGTGTGTGGCACAAGTCTGAACTCTGCCAAGAGAAGAGACAGTCCGCTCCAGGCTTTCTTCAGAAGATTTGGCTCTCTGCTGCCAAAGGCTTGGCTCCCAGAGCAAGAGTGATGGAAAGTTTCTCCTGCATCCCAAGAACAAGCAGGTACCTGTAGGAGAGGAGGAATCTGCAGGCAGCCGGATGGAAGCTGCCTGGGTGCAAGCTGAGCCTGGGTGTGGGCAGAGGGCTGGGAGTCACCTCAAAGGAGCTGCCTGGCCCTGTTTCCCCAGAACAGCCCGGAGGCGGCTGGGATGGGAAGTCCCCGTGGCTTCAGTGGATCCAGGAAACTGCGTCACTAGAGTGTGGGCTCCCTGGGGAAGGGAGGAGCCTTTCCTGAAGGAAGAACTTTCAATAACCCTTCTGCTGTGTCCCCTGTCTCCATGGAAAAGGCTGAGGCCCAAACAAAAAGTCAGCTTTCTTGAGGAAGCGAGGGCTGACCCGTCAGCAAGGCGTCTCAGCCATGTTGTATGGCATTTCCACAGCACACCGTGTTACCTGTGTCCCCACTGGGTGAGGACGGTGGCTAGAAGAGTTAGCTGGGAGCCAAGGGCAGGCCAGCAGGTAGGGTCTAAGAACAGTACTGAGTGTCCGGTTGGAAGAGACTTCAGAGTTCATCCGTGACACAGAAGTGACATGACTTGCCCAAGGCCACACAGTAAGTCCCGTAGACTAGGACTAAATTCCCATCCAGGAGTGGTCCTTCCACTACTCCAGAGCACTCCTTCTTTTTTTTTTTTTTTTTGAGATGGAGTCTCGCTCTGTCACCCAGGCTGGAGTACAGTGGCGCGATCTCGGCTTACTGCAAGCTCTGCCTCCTGGGTTCACGCCATTCTCTTGCCTCAGCCTCCCAAGTAGCTGGGACTACAGGCGCCCGCCACCACGCCCGGCTAATTTTTTGTATTTTTAGTAGAGACAGGATTACACCGTGTTAGCCAGGAGGGTCTCCATCTCCTGACCTCGTGATCCGCCCGCCTAGGCCTCCCAAAGAGCACTCCTTCTTTACCAATGGTAAAAGTGCTACTTGCATCTTACATGTATTTAATGTTTACTGTGTGGCAGGCACAGTACCAATCCCTTTCCACACACTACCTCAGTTACTTCTCACAATCCTGAAAGGTATGAACTATTACCCCCAGTTTACAGACAAGATGATGAGTCTGTGGGAACCTGAGTATGTTGATTAAGGTCACACAGCTGTTAAGTAGCCGAGCTGGTGTGCAAACCTTAGGCATCTGACCATATACCCTGAGCTGGTCATTGCCATCCTTTCCCTTCATTATTCTGGATCTTCTGCTTCTTCACATGCCCCAACTCACTGCCCTCCCCTCTGTGCCGAGGAGAGCTCCTAATCCAAGTGACTAAGTGACAAGCAGCTGTAGGTTTCTGATGTTTAAGCGCACAGCAGGGGCTGTTTGGTTGTAGAACACAACAGCAAGGAAGAAGCCTTAGACCTTTTTCGAAATAGCTGTCTAGATTAATAAAATAATCCTTTTCTGATTGCCAAGGTAATATCAATGCTCTTTGCAGAACACTGAGAAGCAATAAATAAGTAGAAAGAGGGTAGGCAAAAACCTTGTGTGTTTCTTGGCTGTCTCTTCTGGAAATTGCTCCTGTCCTTGCCCATTTATTCATTGACGATCTCAATGACCTTCTTATTCATGTGCTTAAGATCAGTGTCCTAAACACTCAAAATTCTGGTAGGCATCTTTTTTCCCCCCAACAATTTTTTTCTAATTTGTTGTTATTGCATTTTAAGAAGTGGTTTTGGATATTGGAAGTGGCTGCCTAGATTTTACGACCTGGTCTCTTGCCCTGCAGATATCTAGTTGCAGAGTTGGGCTGCCCGATTGGCAGTGGCGGGCTGACTTGACGCTGGCTGCTATGAGTGTTTGCCCACGGCTGTCGAGGTTCTTCTCAGCCAGCCTGACCTGCAAAAAAGCAGTTCTGTCCTCCAAGTCCCTGGCACATCAGTCAGAAATGCCGTTACCATTTATTTTCCTTTCCTGGGAAGTGCAGGGCTTTGCTTCAGGGGCTGAGAGCCAGGACGACAGGACTGTAGTTTCGTGCAGGTCCTGGGAGGCTGTTGCATCACCTCTGGATGCAGTTTAAAAGAAAATGATCCTATAACATCTCTCTCCTTGTGCATAACTCTGTTCTGTATTCACTTGGTCAGAAAGCTCCAAGTTATCATTACAAGCATAATTTGTGTGGCTGGAGGACCATCAGCTGCCTAAACTTCCTCCGTAATGATAACTTCTCATGGTTGCGTTGTCATTTACAAGAAGTAGTTTTCACACCCATCCCAGGAAGTAGGCAGAGTGGTTATTATTCGCTTGCTTTGCAGATGAGGAAACTGAGGCTCAGAAGCACAGTGGCAAGGCTGGGGCTAGAATCTGAGCTCCAGTGACTGAATGAAGGAAGAGATCTAAAGCCTGGGGAGATCCTGGGGAAGGAGACTGTCCTAGAGCTTGGAAGATGAGGTGGGAGGAGGAAGATGCATGTCTGAGGCTGTCTGGGCTATAGGCACAGAATTCACTTGCATTGCTCATTGTCTCGGTCTGTTCTGTCTCCTTCTGCTTCCTCCCTTTCTCTGTGCCAGCTGTGAAAATAATGGGACACACACACACCATGTGCCAAATCATGAAACCCCAGAAGTCGTCCCGTTAAAGTTAGGAACATGACGTGTCCATGATCGCAATCACTACTAGATAATGGTCATGAGGCAGAGCTGATGGGATTAGAAAGGAGAAAGAAATAAGCGATGTGAACATTACAGAGGAGGAGGCAAACTTATTCTATATAGATATGACTATGCTCACAACACCCAGGATATTCAATTTAAAAACATTGCTAACAATAGAATGAAGTAGGGCATCTGGGTAACAAAATCAGTATCTTCCAACATCATAAGCAGACAAGAATAAAACAAGGAAAAAGTGGATTTGCAATAGCTACAAACAGATCACATACCTGTAAATATAGTTATCAGGTTGCGTGTAAGATGTATTGCATATGAAGAAAATTTGAAGATGTTTCTGAGGAATATACACAAATACAGGAAAAAATGGAAAAACAAATTTGTAAGACACAAAGCTCCATGCCACATAAGCCAATTGTCCCTATGTTAATATTTAAATTTAGGATAATCTGGCCAAGCACAGTGGCTCATGCCTGTAATCCCAGCACTTTGGGAGGCTGAGGCGGGCAGATCACCTGAGGTCAGGAGTTCAAGACCAACCTGGCCAACATGGTAAAATCCCGTCTCTAATAAAAGTACAAAAATTAGCCGGGCATGGTGGCGGGTGCCTGTAATCCCAGCTACTCGGGAGGCTGAGGCAGGAGAATTGCTTGAACCTGGGGAGACAGAGGTTGTAGTGAGCTGAGATCGTGCCATGTACTCCAGCCTGGGTGACAGAATGAGAGTCCGTCTCAAAAAAAAAAAAAAAAAACATAATCTCATTTAGGAAATAGGCTTAAAAAAATTAGATATGCTAAAGTTTATATGAAAAAAGAAAGAGATGAGCATAACCATATAAATTCTGAAAAATCAACAGTAATCTAGGCCTGGACGATATTATATTATAAAGCTAAAAGAAATTAAGTAGTTTGATAATGGTACCTGAATAGGTAGAGATACAGAGACCAGGAAAACAATGTGGAGAGCCAGACATAAACCAAAGTATGCAGAGAAATTTAGTTTGTGATGAAGAGTACATTTCAAATCAGTGGGAGAAAAGGAGATTATTTAATAAATGGTGTTATGTTTAGACAAATGGTAGCCATCTAACACAGAGTTTAGATCTCTTCTTCATTCCTTATACCAAAATAAGTTCCAGATGGAGCAAAGATTTAAATTTTTAAAAAAATTCACAGAAGTATTAAAAGAAAACATGGGAGATCTTATTTAAATAACATCCAAATGGAGGAGGAACTTTGTCTTCTTGAACATGATACAAACTTCAGAATCCATATAAGAAAAGAAAATTGATAACAATCAATATTATGATGTCATAAAATTAAAATTTTCTGCATTCCGAAAATTACTTTAAAGTCAAAAGATAAGCAACAAACTTAGTTGAAAAAAAAATGTTCCCAACATGTGAGATACAAAGGCCTAATTCCCTTCAATACCTCTACAGAGGAATAACGAAAAAGACTAACTGGTCAAAAGAAAAACAAAGGATATGAACAGAGAGTTCTAAGTTCATACGAAAATAAGTAACAGTGGTCTTTAAACATATGAAAGGTGCTCACTCACTGCTAAAAGTGCAAAATTTTGTAAGATACCATATTTATTTATTAAATGGGCAAAAATAAAGACATTTGATGACACATTGTTAAGGGTAGAAAAACCAACATTCTCTGTCATTGTGGGAGTACAAACTGGTGTAAGCTTTCACAGGGCCATTAGGCAATGTCTCTCAAAATAAAAAAATGCACATATCCCCTGACTGAGCAGTATCACTTCTAAGAATTTATCCTACATCTACGTTAACACATGTACTTAATGACATATGTATAAGGATATTATTAGTAAAAAGAAGATTGGAGATAACATAACGACAGAGGGCCACTTAAAGTATGATTCACTCTCACCTTGAAATGCTCTGCAGCCTTTAAAAGCAATGTGGTAGCTTTATAATGACATGGAGCAAGCTCTCAAGCATACTAACTCTGAGGCATCAACTACAGCTGGAGCTTTCAAACTTTTTTGATCCTAACCCACCATAAGAATTATATTTCACATCACAAATTGGTGCATTCATTCATTTTTTTCCTACAAATATTTAGTAACTACTACGTTGTTAGATACAAATTATGTACTGAAGAGACAAAAGTGATAAAATAGATTAAAAAATCTCTGCCAGGGCCTTGCGCAGTGGCTCAAGCCTGTAATCCCAGCACTTTGGGAGGCCGAGGGGGGTGGATCATAAGGTCAAGAGATCCAGCCCATCCTGGCCAACATGATGAAACCCCATCTCTACTAAAAATACAAAAAAATTAGCTGGGCATGGTGGTGTGCACCTGTAATCCCAGCTACTCAGGAGGCTGAGGCAGGAGAATCACTTGAACCAGGGAGGTGGAGGTTGCAGTGAGCTGAGATAGCACCATTGCACTCCAGCCTGGAGACAGAGTGAGACTCTGTCTCAAAAAAAAAAAAACTCTGCCATTATGGAATATATATAGTCTACTTTTAACTTGTTGTATATATATATAATATATTATAATATATATCCTGTGATATACATTATAGATT